>NC_044035.1:70400202-70705971 GCF_901765095.1 Microcaecilia unicolor | reverse complement strand
TATTCCAATCACATTACAAATTAACAAATAAAAATAAAGGAAAAAATGGAAATAAGGCATTTCTTCTTTCCCCCTTCCATCTAGTGTATCCCCCTCTCCCCATTCATCCAGTGCCCCCAATCTCCCATTCCAACCAATGTGTCTCCTCTCTCCCCCTTCCGTGTCTCCCATTCTCTGTCTTCTCTCCTCCTTTCAACCAGCATGTCCCCTCTCTCCCCTCTGTCACATGATCTTTCATCCAGTGTTTCTCTCTTTCTTCCCTCCATCCAACATCTCCCACTCCATCCCCCTTCCATTCAGTGTTTTCTCTCTCTTTATCCTTCAATCTCTCCCCTGTCTCTCTCTTCTTATTCACCCTTTCCACCAGTGTCTCAGTGTCCCTGTCTTTACCCTTCCTCTATAGTCAGCATCCCTCCGCTTGCCCTATGCTCCCTTCCATGGTCTGCATTTCCTGTTTATGTTCCTGTTCCTTTCCATGTCCAGCTTTTCTCTCTTCTCTACCCTCTGTACCCCCACCCTTGGTCCAGCCTCTCTCCCTCCCTCATAGTACAGCATCTCTCCTCCTGATCCAGTCTGTCTCTTCTCTCCACCAATCCACTCAGACCAGCATTTCTCCACATCTTCCACCTCCCCTTTGCTCCAGCAGGTCTCCCTTGTTTCCTTCCCTCTGTTTCCCCTATCTCTCTCTCTCTCAAAATCACTGCGAAATTAGGACTTACCGGCTGCTGCTGCTGGTGCTGCTGCTATTTTCCCTTTAGTCCATCAGACCACCGCAGCAGAACCAGGCTGTAGGTGTGCCCTCAGCCCTCCACTACAACGCGGCCCGCCCTTGAGGAAGGAAGTTCACTGTGTCACGGTGGGCTGCGCGTCGCGGGCAGGCTGCGCGTCGTGGGGGTGGGCGGTATCACGTGCCACATCAGCGCGGTCAGGAGGTGTCACAGGGTGACAGAGTGCGTCTTGGCGCTGGGAGCGCAGAATTCAGGCTCCAGGAGGCACAGAGCAGTCTCATCTGGCTGGGTCTGGCAGTGGCGGGACTCGGAGCGCCGCAGAACTGAAGGCAGCACCCGGAGGCCGGAGCAGGATGGAGGAGGAGGCGGAGTCGAGGCGCGCCATGCGGGGCCCCCCTGAGCGCGAGGCCCTATGCGGCCGCCTCGATTGCCTCGGTCTAAGACCGGCCCTGGCCACATGACAGTCTGCCTTCTTTTCTGCAGCTACACTATCCTGGAACACCCTCCTTCCTTTTCCCCAAATTTAAAGTAGTATTTAAACTTATCTCTTCAGGCAAGCTTTTGGTGAGCAGAAGCATCATTAGGCAGCTGCCATGATGTGTTGCTCCCTTGACTGTGCCTTTAGTATCCCTTCCAGTTCCTCCACTCCCTTTCTCTTCTCTTCTCCCCCTTTTCTCTGTCAATGGAGTTCCTTCCCCCCCCCCCCCCTTTTTCTTCTTATTGTAAACTGCTTTGCTAACCTGACAGGAGAGGTGGTATATCAAGTATACTAAATCATAAGCCATAAACCATTCCTACCTAGCAGGTATTCATGTGCTTACATATAGCTAGAATAAAGACAAACATGTGTACAGTGTGCATATAACTGCCACTGGTTTTCTTCTTTCATTATCTCCATAGCACTTCTGGTACTGGAAGATGAAGTACAAGCTAGCTATGCAAAGTACAAGCTAGCTATGCATTTATTCCTGGTGCTAGCAAATTTCTCAGTATTACTTCTTTGGGCTTCAGCTAAATTCTGGATCTGCTCTCATATAGGGAGGAGTCTTGTCTAGGGCAGTGATTCTGAACCCAGTCCTTGGAGACCACCGGGCCAGTTGTGTTTTAAGGATATCCAAAATGAATATGTATGAGATATATTTGCACTTTTAACAAAATTGACTCTCAATTCACATATATAGTCACAAAAGTACCAAACCCCAAATGGATAATATAACTGATGCCAAACAGCTTGCTCAGACAACTTATATGAAAAGAAAGGGAAAAGCCTCAGAGGTCTGTGGTAATACAACTCCCTAGCAGACTGGTCTGTGGAATGTTCCTTTAGTGTTCAATTAAGGCCCTTTTAAAACTATCCACACTAGACCTCAATCTATCATGGCAAAAACCATTTCAAAAACTTTTTTTGCCAATTATTCCACCAAAATGTTTTTAAAATGTTTCTCAGAATTCTTTTATATATAAAACCATATGCAACATGCAGTGCACTTATCTGTACCCAACAGAGCCCATTTCACACTCAGGCTTCATCAAGGATGCAGTGCTGCAAATTAAAAAAAAAAACCAGCATATAAAAAGCAAGAAACATGTACAAGTTTACTCATTTACATGCCGCTGCTGATTGGTAATGGAGTGCCTATATAGCGTCATTGTTGACGCTTTGAAGTCAGCAAGAAAAGAAAATGGCAGACATGAATTCAAGGTTTGTACATAGAGAGCCAAATTGTGATACAGTAGATGAGTAGTGGGTACGCATAAAAAATAAAATTACTGCCCGGGCCACACAGAAGACAGGCAGTAATTCCGAACTGGTGCGTGTTGGGCGAGCGTAGGTGCCTACGCGGCATAGTAAAAGAGCCCCATAATCAGCAGCCTTAACTTGCAAAAAAAATGTATGCTGTGAAAATCTTTGTATGCGACAAGGCCAAAATGAGCAGTTTAATATATTTTACTTTTTGTTTCCCTATATTTTTATTGTATTTTTATTTCCAGGATCTTCTTAAGATTTATCAAACTAAGGGCCCAACACATGCTTGCCACTTGCTAAAAAGGAAGTACCACTGGGCTACCGTAGCAGTCCAGTGGTAGTTCCCACCCCCAGCGCTGTCATATCTGGCAATACAAAAATATATTTATTTTTGTAGCACCAGTGTGTACCAGGTGGTAATTGGGTTGTACTGTGTGCTGCCCGGTTACCATTGGGTTAGTGTGGGAGCACTTACTGCTACGTCAGTGAGTGACGGTAAAGACTCCTCCTCGAAATGGCCACACGGCAAGTGTTTCACTTGCTGCATGGCCATTTCCTGAAAAAAAGAAAAACCTACCTATTACCCGCTGCGATAAAAGGGGGCTTCGCTGCGCATCAAAAATATGTGCGGATGCCAGCACAGGCCTCCTTTTGCTGCGGCTTGGTAAAAGGGGCCCTAAGAGCCCTGTTTATTAAGCTGCGCTTTAGACACGCTAGCATTTTTAGCACGCGCTAATACTAGAGACACCCATAGGAATATATGGATGTCTCTACCGTTAGCATGCACTAATTTTTAGAGCACGCTAAGAACGCTAGCTCGCCTACATCACGACTTGGTAAACAGGGCCCTAAAAATATCAACTTTCTTTTGGCATTTCAGAATGTTATTTGTTTATGACTTTGTTGCTTTCATATAAGGCACAACAAAAATGCAAAGGAATCAGCAGTAATTCATATGGACTTATAGATCTATAAACAGAAAAGTAATACAGGTTAGGAGTTACTAGAAAAATGAGCAGTACTGCTGAAAAGAGCATCTTCCAAATGCAGCAGGGATGCTAATATTAATAGATGCATTTGCTTAAACAAATGATTCTCAGTTCTCCCTCCAAGCTGATCTAATTTTTCAAATACATACATGAATATGTATGAGAAAGAGATTTGGGCATGTGTTGGATCAGGGACACCAGTGGGAAACAAAATCTCATATTTTACCTATGTATTAGGGATAGCCTAGAAAGCAGACCAGAGGACTGAGAACTGAAATTTGGGGGTTTACAAATGAATTAGAAAAACTCCTCCATTTAGTAAATTAGAATGAGTCATATTTTATTTATGCAAAACTATTCACACATTTTATTCTTCAGCTAATGTTTAAAAAATAAGGCCTGTATTTATGTTTAAGCAAGGCAGACTAGATTTGATTTCGTTGTGGTCTTTATTATTGAAGTCAAAATCCCCACACTTCTATAAATTGTGCATAAAATGGTGTGTGGAAATTTAGGTGTGCGCTCAATTTAATTGAATAATGAGCCAATTAGCACTAATTAGCCTTAATTGAAATTTACACGCATGTTTAGTCACAGAGGTCTGAAAATGGGGGCCAGCCATGGGCAGATCAGGGGCATTCCTAGAATTTATTTGTGCTGTTATAGAAAAAGGAGGATCCGTGCCTAATTTAGATGTAAGGTTAACTTGGTGTAAATCCTCTTGTCTAAAGTTAGGCGCTAAGCGTATTCCATAAACGGCAGCAAACCTTCAGCACTGTTTCTAGAATGGTGCTTTATATATTTTTTTCGGCAGAGTCAATATGTAGAGTTAAGTACCAATATTCAGCATTTACCATCGATTCTATAAAGATCACCAAACATTGCTTGAACAATTTTAGGTGCATTCCCAATTTGTGTGCAAAATTTAATAGGATAATGAGCCAATTAGTATCAATAATTGGCTTTTTTAACAAGGAATTATTGGCACTAATTAGATTTAATTGGTACCAACGCACGTAAAGTTAGGCGCAGGATCCGCTCCTAAAATTTATGTAGGGTCCAAAAAAGGTTGGCATGGAAAGGTCATGGGCATTTCAGGGTGGAATGGGGGTGTGATTTCCGGTTATGTATGTAATTATAGAATAATAATAATTATTATTTATTGCATTTGTACCCCACATTTTCCCACCTATTTGCAGGCTCAATGTGGCTTACAGAGTGTTGTTATGACATAGTCATGACAGGATCTTAGATACAATCGGTAATAAGCAGAGGTTGGATGAGGAAGTAGAGAACAAGGTGTTAGATAGGGTAGTGTAAGAGGTGAATTTTGATATCTGGGTGGGTTGGTGTGGTGATTTTGTGTTGTTAAGGGTTCTCTTTGTAGGCTTTGTTGAAGAGATGGTGCTCCACATGTAAATTTAGGTGCAGGCATTTGCACCACATTTTCGTTGGTGCAAACGGCTATGCACAACACTTAAGCATGTAAGTGTGTATTCTATAAACCTTGCCAAACTTTAGGCATGGCTTATAGAATAGCATTTAAGTGGATATTGTTCCGTGCCAATTTTTTAGGCGCCATATATAGAATCTAGCACTTAACTGCCTTAGATAGCTAGTCAAATCGGACCTCATATAACACCATCCTATCTTTAATTGGCTTCACTTAGGCGGTTAAATGCTCAATATCTTTAGATTTTGCTCACACCTTTTTCAGTAGTAGCTCAAGGTGAGTTACATTCAGGTACACTGGATATTTCTCTGTCCCAGGAGGGCTCACAATCTAAGTTTGTACCTGAGGCAATGGAAGGTTAGGTGACTTGCCCAAGATCACAAGGAGCAGCAGCGGGATTTGAACTGGCCACCTCTGGATTGCAAGACCGGTGCTCTAACCACTAGGCCACTCCAACTCGCACTTAGGGGCCGTTTTAGAAAACCGAGGTAGGGCTACCACAGCAATGGTGTATGGCAAATTGGCCCTACCGCCGGACTATTGCAGCAGCCCAGCAGGATTTCTGGTGTGTACTGTGCACCATTTCTGGTAAGGGATCTCCTGGAAATGGCCACATGGCAAGTGCTTAACTTACCGTACAACCATTTCCTTCTTTAAAGAAAACCCTCCTTTTACCTGCTGCGGTAAAAAGAGGCCTTGGCACATGACACCCCCATGTCTAAATCTACATACCTGGATTTACATCACATTTTCATTGGTGTAAATGGACACACATAGTTTTAGGTGCTGGGATATCGACTAAGCATATTCCATATACCATAGCTAAATCTAGGCGTTTTCTTTTTAGGCACCATATATGGGATCTGGCTCTAGACACCCTCCTGTACTTGTAGGTCACTGACTGACAATCGGTCTGTTCTCCCCCACCCATCTAAGGCGAGGTGGGAGTCTACTCCCACTTCTGCTTTCTTCTTTCCCTCCCCTGCCTTTTGGAACTCCCTCCCTCAGTCTCTTCCTTTGGAGAAATCGTACACTCACTTCCGTGCCTCCTTAAAAACTCACTTTTTCCAGGTAGCTTTTGAACTCTGAGATTCTATTAATAGTCCCTGAAAGGGGCATGATTGCTGGAGTTAATGACTTACTGATTGTTGTGTGAATGTTTTGACTGATTAACTGTGAACCTTCCCTTTTATACAAATGATGTGCAGTTTGACAGTTTGTATGAATGTCTATGTCTAGAACTGACTGAGCCTCTAGTGTGTTTGTTCTTTCCTATCAAATAATGGATCCCCCCCCTTCCTCCCTCTTTCTTTTTGTTTTAATGTATATTAAAGTAATGGTAAAAAAATAAACAAAATGAAAAATTTCTGGGTGCCCATCTCTAGTGTTTAGGGGTATCCCCAGTGGCGTACCAAGAGTGGGGTGGTGGGGGCGGTTCGCCCTGAGTGTCAGCAGGTGGGAGGTGGTCCGCTGGCACCGCAGTCCCCACCTGCCTACCAGCTCTGTCGACAGACAACGCTCTTCTCCTGCCACCCGGCACCCAGCCTTTAAAAAAAAGCTGTGAAGCAGCGGTACAGCGCAGCGCCTTGCGTCTGCTCTGCGTGTAAAAGAAAGCAAATCACCTTGTCGCATCAGCCCTTCCCTCACTGTGTCCCACCCTCTGATTTAACTTCCTATTTCCGTGAGGGCGGAACACAGTGAGGGAAGAGCCGACGCGACGAGACGATTTGCTTCTTTTACATGCAGAGCAGATGCGAGGCACTGTGCCACCGCTTCACAGATTTTTTTTAAAGGCTGGGTGCCAGGTGGCAAGAGAAGAGGGTCGTCTGTCAACGGAGCTGGTAGGCAGATGGGAACTGGGTCGGGGAGGGGTGACTCAGATGGGAGAAGGGGCCTGGAGCTGGAACTGGGTCTGAGAAGGGGGCAGGAGGGCGAATGGGTCTGGGGCTGAAAAGGAGGGCCCTAATGCAAGGCATGTGGATGAAGGGGACTGGAACTGGGGGCTGAAAAGGGGCAGGGGCTGAAACTGTGGGAATTGGGGGTTGAAAAGTGGACAGAAAGAAGTGGCGGGGCTGAAGCTCAGGACTGGTGGGAGAAAAGGGCTGGGGTTGAAACTGGGGACATGGGCTAGTGAGGCTGAAACTGGAGGCTGAAAAGGGGGGCAGGTGGGAGATGTGGGCTGGGGCTGGAACTAGGGGCAGGTGGGATAATAGGGCTGGAACTGGGGGCCGAACAGAGGGGGCAGAGAGAGATGGGACAGATCCTGGATGGAAGGGGGAGTGAGAGGGAGGGCAGACCCTGGATGGATGGGAGAGGGAGGGCAAATGGTGGATTGAAGGGGCAGAGAGAACGGGCAGACGGAGGATGGAAGGGATAGAAATGGCAGACAGTAGATGGAAGGGGGAGGAGAGAGGGCAGAAGGGCAGGTGGTGGATGGAAGGGGCAGAGAGAGGGCAGATTTGGATGGAAGGGAGAGAGAGGGCAGATGTGGATGGAAGAGAGAGAGAGAGGGAAGACCAGTGGCATAGCCACAGGTGGGCCGAGGTGGGCCAGGGCCCACCCACTTAGGGCTCAGGCCCACCCAACAGTAGTGTTAGCGGTAGCTGGTGGAGATCCTGAGTTCTGCCAGCTGAAGACCTTCCCCTGATGATAACAAAATTCTACTGTCCACAGTAACGGCACCTGCGCATGCGCAGTTTTCAGTGCATGCCTGCTGCAGATTGCCAAGGTGGAAAAAAGCATTTTCCTGCCAGCGGAGATATTTTTTTTGGTGGTGGTGGTGGTGGTGGTGGGAGAACATTTGGTACCCACCCACGTCTTACCTAGGCCCACCCAAAATCTGTTGTCTGGCTACGCCCCTGGGGCAGACAGTGGATGGAAGGGGCAGGGAGAGAGGGCAGACACTGGATGGAGGGAACAGCAGAGAGGGCAGACTGGATGGCGGAGAGAGAGCGAAGACAGATGCTGGATGGAAGGAATACAGTGAAAAGAACTTGAGGAAAGCAGAAACCGGAGACAACAAACTGTAAATAAAATATATATTTTTATTTTTTTTGCTTTAGGATAAAGATGTATTGTAGCTGTATTAAATGAAAAACAACAAAGCAGTGGAATCAAATGTATTTATTGGAACAATACCCGACGTGGCCACGTTTCGCCCTCAGGCTGCGTCAGGGGTATAAACTATCAAAAGTGTATGTAAATATATCATACACACTAGTAGTTCCAAAATCTAGTTCCATTTATCTGCTACTTCCAACTGAACTGATATGTTCAGTTGGAAGTAGCAGATAAATGGAACTAGATTTTGGAACTACTAGTGTGTATGATATATTTACATACACTTTTGATAGTTTATACCCCTGACGCAGCCTGAGGGCGAAACGTGGCCACGTCGGGTATTGTTCCAATAAATACATTTGATTCCACTGCTTTGTTGTTTTTCATCTACTGTTTTGTAAGCAGTTGTGTGCCTTTTTGTTTTTTTTGTTTTGTAGCTGTATTAATAAATGTTTATAAATAGAACATGTAAATAAGGTAATCTTTTTTTATTGGACTAATTTTAATGCATTCTTCTAAATAAACCAAGAATGCTGTTATGGAATCTTCTCTCTCAAGTGGCTTAGAACAGGTTTTTGTTTTAGGAGACGAGATAGAAGATTCCATAACAGCATTCTTGCAGGGCGCCACAACCACTCAAATCCTTGGGTATTTCGCAATACACCATTTGCTGTAGTGGTATCTGTATTACCTTAAATCGATTCCCTACATATAGATAAGGAACAAACAAGGTTGCGTAACTATTGAGGTAGGCTTTCTGTATGCCAAAACACAGCTCCATGTCAAGTCTCCTGTCCTCAGTTGGTGCTCCAATAAATGTTGTGTCATTTTACAGTTGAGGATACCACTGGAACCTTTTCTTGCACTCAGTTGGAAGGCCATTGTTTATCCTTACTTTGTTGTTGTGTTTGGACTCTACGGGGCCCTTTTACTAAAGGGTTGGCATGCGGCAATAAGCTCGGTGTGTGCCAATTTGGAACTACCACCGGGCTGCCATGGTAGCCTGGTGGTGATTCTGGCGGTATGGAAATTTATTTCCATATTTTTACCACTGGGGTTACTGCTAGGTTAGTGTGGGAGCCCTTTCCATAAGTGCTTCACCACCCCCCTGAAATGGCCGCATGGCAAGTTTGAATTTACCGCACAGCCATTTCTTTTTTTGGCCTTTTCATCCTCTGCAGAAAGAGGCCTCGGCATGTGGCAAAAGCACATGCTGGTTCTAGTGCAGGGCCCCTTTTACCGCAGCTTGGTACAAGGGTCCCTTTATGTAGAGTAGGTTGTTTTTTTTTTGTTGTTTTTTTTTGTGGTTATAAAACCATAGGAATTTTAGCTCTCCAACATTTTCTTTGATTTTGTGCATAAAAATAACATCCATGAAAACACTAAGCCCACTCACTGTATATCCAAGAATTATAATTGCCTATTTTTAACAGCAGCGTTCTCAGTTGTGAAACTGACTCTCTAGAATATGTTTTGTTTTCCAAAAATATATATTTTGTTTATACAAAAATATCTCTCTCTTGAAAAATACAGTTCTTTCCTCTTATTTTCATTTTTTTATTATCTATATCAGGATTCTGAACAAAAACCTTTTAATAAACTATTTTGGGTAAACATAGGATTATGTAGGCACAGAAGGAGGAACCTATATGCTCTTAAAATCCCATATATAGTAATATATAGGAAAAAGGAATCTGAGACTTTTTTTTTTTTGGTGACTGCCAGAATTCTGCATTATTTAGCTGCTACTTGTAACTCACAAACATTCCTAGTCACAAAGTAACCTTTTCTAGTTATCCTTTCACTGAAGAATTTAATGTAATAAAAATTTCAAGGGAAAACGGATTGGGAGGGGAAAAATAATCCCTCATTCTATATTCCTGCTGCTCTTCGCATTCCCTCTCTCTTTCTACCCCTCCCCAATCTAAGTTTTTTCTTTTGCTTCCATCCCTATCCCTGTTTCTCTCCCTTGTATGTCCAACCTTGGTATTTTATGTTAGTACCAATCCTTGGCATCAATTCTCTCTCTTGTATTAACCAATCCTTTCCCTCTCATTCATATGCATAAGCAGAAAAGCTGAATCAATCCCCTGTTGTCACCCTTCCCTATCTGATCTCCTCTAAACTTTACCAAGCCAATCCCCTGGCAAGATGGAGAATGTCTGGCTCATGAAGACACAGGTCAAGAAAAGGCACACATAATCCCAGGGAGGGAGGGGTACAAGGACCAATAGGGACAGAGCCTGACATCAGATAGTTGAGGTGGTCACAGAGGGTAGACCTTGATTGGAGAGAAAGGTCATACCCTGCTGACCCATCAGAACAAAGATGGCAGGAATAATCAGGAAATGACAGCAAGTGGACAAAAGAGTCTAGCTTAGTTGAGAAAGGCAGGCGGCCTTTGCAGGAGAATAGGCCACTAATAATGCACTTTATACAAACAAGCAGGGGTGGCTGCAGTACATGTGTGATTACATTACACACAATGCATTGCTCATATATAGGATTACCATATGGCTCCCCTCAATTTACCTTAGCAACCATCATATTCTCCCTTTCAGCTGCTCCAATTTCTAGTTTCCTTCCTCCCAGCACTACTTAATAACCAAATCCATTAATTTATTTCTTAAAACTTGCCCCCACTACCCAGTCAATTATTAACTACCTCTGACACAATTAAATAAATATAATTCTAATTTATTTATTTATCCAGTAAGAATACTTCCTCACTATAACTCCTATCCCATCCCCCCCATCCAGGTACCCCCATCTTCTGACAAAATACATGTGTCAACTCCAACAGGAGCGATGCCAATGTTATACGCCCTCTGGTAATTCATCGGGTTTCCTTTATAGAGTTTGCACTCTGCCACAGAATATGTCATACTCTGTGTCTAAATCCACAAGAAAGAGAAAACCTCTATGAAGAACACAGGATGCAACACAAAGTAGTTATGTAATGTGTGTGTAAGTGTATACACAGCAAAAGCATACCGCCAGCAGAGGCAAGTTCCGTCAAAGAATATAGCAAGGTGCAAAGACAATGCTGCTGGCAGTATCCTTTTGCTGTTTACATACTTACACACAAATTACATAAGGTACCATACACAGAACAGTGGCTTAACCAAGACCTGTGACCCCTGAGGCAAGCTGCGAGTCCGCCAAACCACGGACCCGTGTCAGGTCTTACTTTGGTGCCTTAATAAAGACTGTTCATCTACTACTTCCATCATGAGAATCATGAGTCACCCTCTAATTTATGTTGTAAACTCTGTGTCTAGCCGAAGGTCAGCATTCTCTTGACATTCTGAGACATGAAGTGCTGGATCTCACAATCAATAAGGAATTCAATTCACTGAGCTCTGTTTCCATCACTCCCGCAGTGGTTTCACTTCTTCCAGTGTAGGAGTAGAGTACATGAAAGTGTACATGTGCCAGAGGCACGTCGCACTGAAGTCATCATCATCAAAACATTTCTTCAGCAGAGTAGGTGGAAACATCTGAAGCAGCCTTCTAATTTCAGAAAACAAGGACATGCATAGTGTCTTCTGTGAGAGAACAGTTTTTGATATTCAGTATCTACAAAGTGGCCGTATATTTTCAGGAGTTGGTCTGAACAGTTCAGATGTCCAAGTAGCTAACTTTTCAGGAGAATGCTTTCAAAGCCTACCTTAAGTTTTTCTTCCCTATGATGGATACATTGTTTCAAATGTGTCCTAGGTATCCTATTTTTTTTCTGGCTATGGGTGGTGGATATTGTGTTTATGTAGTGTTATTTAAAAATCTACTGCTACTACTACTAATCATTTCTATAGCGCTACTAGACATACTTTCTCTGTACCTAGGGGGCTCACAATCTAAGTTTTTTGTACCTGGGGCAATGGAAGGTTAAGTGACTTGCCCAAGGTCACAAGGAGCTGCAGTGGAATTTGAACACAGGTTGCCAGGATCAAAGCTTGCTGCACTGAGCATTAGGCTACTCCTCCAAATGATTGACAACATTTAAAATTGTATCCTAGGCATCTCACATCAATTGAATTTCCTTTCCACAACTTCTTCAGCTTAGCAAAATCACTCTTTCCTTCTTCCTTTCACTGGAATCCACTAATAGGTGCTAACATTTCAAAATGATTGGTGGGGGAGGGGAGGGGTGCCAAACACAATACAAAGTACCCTTCCCTGGTCAAAATGAAGGACCTTACTCCTTACTCCCACAGAGCTGGGTCTTATGGTCCACTAAAGTTGAAAGTCATGTCAGAATATAGGCGCCACAAAAGCGCCAACTCTATAGCTGCATTAGGACACGCTTATCCCGTTATAGAATACTAGTGCAAAATGGTTTTGGCGCACTAATACCTAGATGTGACTGCTGTCATGAGGCACCTCCTTCAAGTCAACTCTGGTACTGTTGAGTAATCCTGAATCCTGTTCCAGCCAAGCCTGAATCCTGTTTGAGAATCCTGAAGCCTGTTCCAGCCAGTCCTGTTTCAGAATCCTGAATCCTGTTCCAGCCAAGCCTGTTCGAGAATCCTGAATCCTGTGCCTCCTTTGTTTATTGTCTTGCTTCTGTTATTCTTGTTGCCTAGCTCCTACCCTGTCTTGCCTGTCTAGGAGGCATATTTTCAAAGCACTTTGGGAGGCTAAGTTCCATAGGTTTCTATGGAACTTTGGGAGGCTAAGTGCTTTGAAAATATGCCTCTAGGTGTACTTTGTCTTGTCTCTTTCAGTCTAGTCCTGTCCGGATCCAGTCCTTGCCTTGTCCTTGTCGTGCCCCTTTCTGGACCTAGTTTTAATCTACTTCCGTGTTTTGTTTTGCCTTGTCTTGCATTTCTGGGTCACAGTCCCAGTTTTAATACAGTTCTGAGTCATGCCTTGTCCTGTCTTGGATCCAGTTCTGGCCCTTTGCCTTCTTTTTCTTGCCTCGTCTGGATCCGGTTCTTATGTTGTCCATTGTGTTTGGTTACCTCTGTCCTGCCTTGTTGAGTCTGTTTATCCTAGTCCAGTCTGTTCTGATTCCTGCCTGTGCCAGCCCCAATGATTTGTCTGCCAAAGCTCCGGCTTTGGTCCAAGGGCTCACCATTCCTGACAGTTGTGACAGCCTTACACCTGTATAGGGCATTTCCATAACTGGGAGCCCACAATTATGTGCCCCTTGTATGTGTGAATTTACAGAATACTAGCATTGTTATGGGTAATTGTTCCCTGATGCTAGCTGGTCTATTCTGTTACAGCACATATAAGTGGAATAGCACCTAAATGCGTGATGTTCAACAGATTCTTTCTTTTAGGAAGCAGCTAAAGGCTTTTCTATTCCAGCAAGCTTTTGCTACTGTGTACTGTGATCTGTATGTTTATTTAGTTAATGTGATGGAGTTATTATGAATGTAATGTGTTTTTATATGGAAACTTTTATGAATGTGATTTTTTTTAAACCACCTAGAATAGTAGATGGTGTGGGTTACAAATTTTATAAATGAATGAAGACACCATCTTATAGAACTATCCCCATAATGCTTATAGTTGATTAAAATAATTAGTTGGTGGGTAGTATGCAATGCTCATTGGAATATTAAAATGGTCTATAATCATTATATCCAGATAATGTAGTACAATAGTTCTCAAACCTGTCCAGGGGGATGCCAGCCAGTTTGGGTTTTCAGGAATTCTTAGTTCAATGAATTTAGATGAGCTAAATTTGCAAGCAGTGGAGGTACTGCATGCTGATCTATTTCATGCATATTCATTGCAGATATACAGTATCGTTTATCTTGGCTGTCCCCACTTCTGTTTAAAAAAAACTTCAAACACTCCAGAACACTGCCATAAGACTTTTATGCCACAGCCATTGCTTTGTCCATGTTTCTCCTCTTCTCCAAGGTCATCATTGACTTCCTGTTGAACAGTGCATTATTTATAAAACACTGCTTCTCACCTTTTCTGGTAGGTCTTCCTGAATACTTATCCTCTTTAACGATCTCCTATTCCCCATCCCTTGTTCTTCGATCCATGAATGATCATCACCTGGTTCTTCCAGGTCCAAAACAGGCAAATCTTGAATCGACCAGGCACAGAGCTTTCTTCTTCACTGCACCCTTCCTTTAGAATACCATGCCCTTAGCTATACTGCTGACCTATCACTGGAACAATTTAAAATTGCTTTGAAGACCTGACTTTTTACCCTTGCCTTTAACTCTGCATTAGAGGCGTGGTGTCTATCTGTCTGGGTTACCCTGCCCCTTTCTATCCCCTTCTCCACCCCTGATTCCCGCAGCCCCTTCTATCGTGATCCATCTACTACCCCTTTGTTCCTCTTTTTCAGGACTTTCGCAGTGTATGAGTTTTTCGTTCCTACCCAACATTGTAGCTTTTTTCTTAATGTTTTTGTTTGTTTGTAAATTTTAGTCTGTACACCGCCTTGGTCTGATAGTTAGTAAGGGTGGTATAGTAAGTGAAATAAATTAATGAATGAAATGTTGACTAACTTGGGGGGGGGGGGGCGGAGGGCAGGACATGTTTGGAAACCTTTGATCTAGTAAAATTGCCATAATCCATTGTATCGGTTTCTTTGAAGAACTAAAGGGTCCTTTTACCAAGCTGCAGGAAAAATGGCCCTGCGCTAGCGGCGGGGGCCATTTTTCCCGTGTGCCAGGTCCCTTTTTATTGCAGCAAGTAAAAAGACCCCAGGCACACATGGCCATAAGAGAACTATTACCACATGACCATGCGATGGGGAGCCCTTACTTCCACCTACTGAGGTGGCTATAAGGGCTCCTGCGCTAACCTGGCGGTAACCAGGCAGCACATGGTGATGCCTGACTACCACCGTGTTACTGCTGCACAAGCCATTTCCAGGGTTTTTTTCCCTCCGGAAATGGCATGCGCTCGGGGGCAGGACTATCACTGGTGTCCGTGGTAGTCCTGGAAGAGCGAGTGGTAAGCACGCATTGGGCTTATCGCCACACTGTAAAAGGGCCCCTAATAGTTCACAGAGTATGGTAAATAACTAAAATGTTATTTACGTTTTGCTTTAAGAACTCTCATGTCCTTAGAATAATAGATAATTTCTTCTCTTAAATGGGAGTGACCCTCCCCCCCGATCAAGACTCCAGGCCCCAACAAAGTCAGGGCTGGCCAGTGCCCCTCCTTTACCTCTATGAATAACATCTTTAGTAGCACTGAGTCCCTCTATCCCAAGACCTCACTGAAACTTTCTGGATCTTCAGTTGAGTCACCAAGGCGGCTGTTCATGAAGAGAAGGGAAAAGACCCACAACATTCCTGGTCTTGTAGGGTGATAGGGAACTTGACTAGTTGTGATGGGTTCAGAATGTGAGAGAGGGCTATTTTACTAAGAATCTACCCATCTACATATGGGAAAGAGTGCATGCCTTGTTGTGCCTATCATACCCTTTTTGAAAAGTGCCCTCAGTGGCATAGCCAGACAGCCAATTTTGGGTGGGCCAGAGCCCAAAGTGGGTGGGCACAACATTTTTCCCTCCCCCCCCCCCCCCCCCCCCCAGCATTTCTCAACTCAAAATATACTTTAGCTGATGAGGATCCTCAAGCACTGTCACCTGAAGACTTCTACCAAAGATGGTCAGAATTCACTTTTACCAAACTTGGCAGGCAGCAGCAACTCCATAAGCCACCAATGCCGGCACCCCATGCATACTTAGTCAGTGGCTCAAGGATACTGCCCCCATCTGCCAAGCTCAGTAGAAGGGCGTTCTGGACACCTTCAGAGGAGGTCCTTAGCTAGCAGGGCTTGGGGATCCCCACTAGCTACAGCAAGGTTCAGGACTGTTGTTAGCCATTCTGGGGCCCAGGGCAGAAAATAAACCCTCTTCTCTCTAATCTCCCCATCTGCCATTACAGTCACACTGGCAGACCCTCACCAAATACAGAACAAGGGATCACAAATTAGAAATAAAAATATGTAGACAAAAATTGAACTGGGAACCTGGAACACTGGAGAAATAAAACCAAAAATGTATTTCCTTTTCTACTGAACACAATAAAAAGACATCCGCTATGCGCATTTCTCAAAGCTAACATATTCCATTTAAAACACTCAAAATAAAATTATTTTTCTACCTTTGTTGTCTGGACATTTTATTTTTCTGTCATGTTGGTTTCAGTTTCTCTTTCCAGCTTTCCTGTCTGTCTTCTGTTAATTCTTAGCAGCTGCTGTCCATTTGTCTTTTCTGTCCTCTAGTTCCATTTCCTCACTACACCTGCCTCTGAAATATTGATCTTTCCATTTTAGCTCTTTCTGTTTTTATTTTATTTTCTGCCTGTGTCCACTCAAAATTCATCCTCTTTCTAAACCTTTTTCTTTTTTTTACTTTTCAGATATCTGTCAAATTTCCATCTCTTTTCACCCACAAGCTTTCACATTCCCCATCTCACTCCTTCCCAGCCTTCCATTTCCTTCCATCTTCAATTTATGTGCTATTACCATATTTCTACCCCTTGTAATCACTATCCTCTCATTCATTTCCTTGTCATCTTCCCTCCCTTGGCTTCTCCCACATGGTTTTCACTATTCCTAGTGTCTCCCTCCCTCCCTCCCTCCATCCACCCTTCTAGCCCAGCATCTGCTCTCTCTTTATCCCCTCCTCACCCTTGTAGCCTGACATCTCCCTCTCCCTGTCCCATCCACCCCTTCCCTATTGCCCAGCATTTCTCCCTCTCTCTTCCCTCCAACCCATTGTCCAGTATCTCTCGCTCACTCCCTTCTGCCCTTGGATCCAACATCTCCCTCCCCCCCTCTTGTGCTGCATCTCTCCTTCCCTCTCCACCTCCATGTCCAACATCTCTCCCTCTCTCCCATTGTCCAATATCTCTCTCTCTGTCTCCTTCTCTCTCTCTCTCTCTCCCTGCCTTGAGCCTGTGGTCTTTCTCTGTCTCTCTCTCCCTCCCCTCCCTGCCAGCCATGTTCAACATTTCCCCCTCTCATCTCTGCCTCCCTTCCCTCCACTGCAATGTCCAATACTTTTTTCCTGTCTCATCCTTCACCACTCCTGTGCAGCCTTTCCCTCCCTCTCACCACCCGACCCTACCCATATCCAGCAATTCTCCCTCTTTTTCCCCCCCCTGCAGCATCTCTCCCTCTCTCCCCCCATGTCAAACAATTATTCTTCCACCCCACCTAGCATTACCCCCATCTCTCTCACCACCTCCCCATCCACCCGCCGGCATGCTGCAGATTCGTGTCCCCCCCTCTCTCACCCTAGCCACCCACTGGCATACTGCAGATCCCCCCCACCCTGCCAGCATGCTGCAAGTTTTGTTCCCTCCCTTAATATCTTTGCCGGTCAGTGGTATTAATTCTACAGCAAAGCCGTGTGGTACTGGGGATGTCTGCATGCTTTACTGCTGCTACTGCTTCCTTCGAGCCAGCTCCGCCTCCTCTGGAGGTTATATCTGAGGATGTGGGCTCAGTGTGGAGGAAGCAGTCACAACAGCAATGCATGTAGACAGTTCCTTACAATGGGAAAAACTCTTTAGGATAGGTTACAATGGGAAAAACCCTTTAGGATAACTGGCTCTTAGCTCTGTTAATTTTCAGAAATAAAGTTGTTAGCTCAGTTTTGTAAATTGGAAAGACAAATCTTAAGTGACACATTATATTACTTCTCAGATCTATAAAACATTATGGATTTCTGTGAAAATATATGAGGTGTTGTACATAAAGCAATGGAGTTTTTGCCAGCACAGATTGCTCACAATTTAGTATTCTTTTAATGGCTTGCTCTGTACACACTAGAAAATTCATAAGAAGAGACATCAGAACCACCCTTATACATTCTACTGTCTAGAAGGAGTGTGTCATGTTGTTTCCTGTATCAATCTGGGAATATTTGTTTTTCTGTTTTGTTTTTTTTCATTACGTTGTCACAAGGAGCAATGTCTTGGATGCTCTTTTGAAAATGTCCCTTTATCTTAGGAGCATAAATTTAGGAGCTCAGCATTTTCTGAATATTGGGCCCTATAATTTTATTACATACTTGGTAGCGTTACTAATGGCATGAATGACTACTACCATAGTCACACTGAGAGAATTAATATGTCAGCAAGAAATAAGGGGTCAACTTTCAAACAAAGGGGCCAGTGCAGAAAGCTGTGCATTAGAACCGCTGACCGTACGGCATCTGATGTAAGCTTCCTGCAAATAATTACCACCAGGATGCAGGAAACATTGAGCATGCAAATTACTGCTGCATTAAAATTGTAGCAATGATCTGCAGCTCATTGCAAAACATCCTTCTTCCTGTCAGTAGTGAGTGATGAGTGGCTCATCCACTGACAGGAAGGGTGAGTTAAAAAAAGACTCTAGATCTGCATTGGACCATTTCCCTTGGTAATCTAGCAGCCCCCTCCCTCCCCCGAACCAAATGATATGACCCTCACCAATCCTGACATAAAAGCAAAATACCCTGGTACTCTAACAACCTCTTCCCCTGAACCAACCTGATCCAGTCTGATGCCCCTCCCCTGCTCCTGACATAAAACCAAAGAGACCTGGTAGTCTAGTGGCCACCCTGCCTCCCCACAACCTGATCCCCTTGCCTTGCCATTAAAAAAAAACAAATATCTGATGTTTAGTGGCACCCCCCCCCACCCCTACCCATAGCTTCCCAGACCCCTTCCCAGAGTGTACATTTAAGAGACAAGAGCAAAGCCTACGTGCTCCTGCTTCAGCACTACCATCGTGGAAAATGGTAGTGCCAGACTTCACACAGTGCATCCTGGGATTCACTCTATAGGGTCAATATACTAAATAAGGGAATTTCTCCCTTAGTTGCTAATCTGCCCAGTCTACTAAAACAAAGAAAAAAATTCCTTTATTTGGCAGTGACCCATGGGTACATCCCACTGCATGGGGTCACATTTTTTAAGATGGTGGTGCTGATTCAGGAGCAACTGTGCATCTTTCCTGCCTCTTGAAGGTACACCCTTAGGGGATTGGGGTGCTATTAGACATCACAAACCTATTGTTTGTAAGGATACTTTATCTGTGGAAATCAAATCTACATGCTAAACCTAGTGGACCTACCGTCCAGAAACGCCACAAGATCATCCCGCAAATTTCTCAACTTGCACTACCCCAGCTGCAAAGGACTTAAATACAAGCTGATGCATGCCACTACCTTCTCTTACATGAGCACGCAGATATGGAATGCATTACCCACAGACCTGAAAGCAATCAATGAAACAACTATCTTTCGAAAATCTCTGAAAACATTCTTCTTCAACAAGGCCTACAATGAGAGCCTACCACCTCACTAAGTCACCTCACCAACCCGCTCAATTATGAACGCCCACCTTCTGTAACTACCCCAATCAGTTTCTTCCTTCTTCTCTCTTCCCTTACTTGTTCGCTATACATTACTAACTGTATCTGATATCCTGAAATGACAATGTCAACAAATCTATGTAAGCCACATTGAGCCTGCAAATAGGTGGGGGAATGTGGGATACAAGTGCAATAAAATAAATAAAATAAATGATTGTAGGTGCATTCTCCACCACAAACCTGCCCCCAATGAACATCTCCCTGGTACATGCATATGTACTGGGCAATTTTTAAAAGCCCTGTTTCAGCATAAAATACTGTTTTATGCACAAACTTCCTTTGAAAACTGGACTCCTCCCATACCCAAATGTAGCCTTTGTTTTGTAAAGGTAATTAGAGTTCTATTAGTAGAATATGAGATGGGAAAGTTAGGCGTGAAAGGAACCATCAACAGGAAATTTGGATATATCTTCCCAAGTCCAATATACTGCTATCCATAGATCAGTGTTTCCCAAGTCCAGTCCTGGAGTACTCCTTGCCAGTCATGTTTTCAGGATATCTACAATGAATATGCATGAAAGAGATTTGCATATAATGGAGACAGTGTATACAAATCAAGTTCATGCATATTCATTGTGGATATCCTGAAAAACCTGACTGGCAAGGGGCACTCCAGGACTGGACTTGGGAAACACTGCCATAGATGATGAACTTGTTTGCCAAGTTTTCCACAGCATGCATTAATTCCAGGTCTCAGACTGAGATGGTATGGGCTAGCATGTTACATGGGCACTTTTATTATGCAAGTCCATTCCTTAAAGAGCAAGAGTAGGAAATGGGAGAAGTGGAATTTGATGGATCTAGTATATGGTGAGAGAGAGGAAGTGAGGACATTCAGGGGAGAGAGAAAGGTGGTGAGGAGAAAGTAAGATATAAGGCAGTACTTCCCAATCTTTTTGTGGTTGTGACCACCGGAGGTGCAGAATAATGGTTCACATGTGGAGAGTCCATCTAGGTCATGACCCCAAACACAGGTTTTGTGTCCCAATTTGGGGTCCTGACCCACTGTTTGGGAAGCTCTGTTTGTAAGGTGCCATGAGAAAGATGGGAAGGAGATGGGGAAGAAGAAACATGAAAGAAAAACTGGGAAGAGAATTGAAAAGAGGAATGACTTGAAAGTTAGATGATATGGGTAAGGTACTGAAAGGAAGGTTGAAGTGAGGTGGAGAGCACAGAGACTGGAAAGCCATTAAATAAGGTCGTTAGCTCCATATTTTCATCTATTTCAATCTCTATTTAAATAAGCTATTGAATTTTAACACTTGTACATAAAATTCATTACTCTGGGCTGCCATTATTTCTCTCATGTCTATTGTTACCATATATTGGTATCAGACAGCCCAGGTCCTTGCAACAAAACTGCCTTACAGAGCCTTCTATCAGACATATCTAACTTGATACTTTTAGGACCACTATTTTTAGTGTTACAGCCCCCTACTCTGTGGAATACTCTCTGTCTTCACCTTTGTCTAGAGTGTTCATTTTAGAAGTTTGAAACTGTAATAAAGACATTTTTGTTTCATGATGCAGTTGGCCCTTAGGGGAAATTAATCAAGCAGCGTTAGGGCCTTAAGTCCATTATTTGTCCTTTAATGTGATTCAAATGGTTCTAACAGCGCCTAACTAAAATTACTAAGGCGAGGGTTAACTAGTAATGAGATGCAAAACTTGCAGATTTACTTATTTGGATTTTGCTCACACCTTTTTCAGTAGTAGCTCAAGCTGAGTTACATTCAGGTACACTGGGTATTTCTCTGTCCCTGGTGGGCTCACAATCTAATTTTGTACCTGAGGCAATGGAGGGTTAAGTGACTTGCCCAAAATCACAAGGAGCAGCAGTGGGATTTGAACCAGCCACCTTGGGATGTCAAGATATTTGCTGTAATCACTAGGCTACTCCTCCATGCTCTGCATCTTATTACTATGCAAATAACCTTAATGTGACTTGAGGTGATACAGTGCAAGTCACGTTAGGACCCAAAAATCACTGTAAAATAAACCTAGTCTGGCAGAGTAGGGACCCCTCGGAACAAGCCCCCAGGCTGAGGCCCTGTCCAAGATATAAGGGCCCCCACTCTCCCCACCCCCCAAGATGCAGTACTCCCCCACTCGGTAGAAGCCCCTCTACTACTTTCATCCCTCTCATGGCCATAGCTCTAAGGGGCAACCTTTAGAAGCATTGGTGGTCTAGGGTGGTCTTCATGAAGGAGCGATGCCCAGTCATGCCTACCAAGTCTAGCACCTTCAGTAAAATGGCTCAACTACTTCTAGAGGTCATGTTTCCTTATACAGAAACATGACTCCTACTGGTAGTCGCACGAGACAACCACTAGGGGTGACATTTTACTGAAAGAAACAGACTGGGAAGGAGTGACTGCTCATTGCTCCTGTCTGAAGACCTGTGGCTTTGTGGCCCGATGCACCTGGGCTGTTCAAATAATATTGCTTATGTAGTTTCTCTCAAGCAGTATTATTCTTTTAAAATGGGATTCAGCAACCCAGATCTCACAGGTTGCTGAATCTGGCAGTAAATCAAGGTGCAATATAAAGTGATCTTTTACCGTACCTTGATGAATTCCCCCCTTAATAAGTACCCTCCAAGTGGGAGGACTCAGAAGAGGTTGCTGCTAAACTGATTATTTATTTAGCTATTTATTTATTTATTTATTTATGTATGTATTTATTCATTCTTATAATCCACAATTATCCAAAAAACATAGTTTTGGTTCAATGTGGTTTATATATATTACAGTTAGGAAAAGTTGCAGGTATGGAAACATCAGTTACGAATACATTTAACCATAAAATTTATTGAATAAGTAGGTTTTTAAGTCTTTTCTGAATTACACAAGAACTGTTCCTTTTACTTTTTCTTCTCTCTTTAAAATAAGGAAATTGTCATTTTCTTTTCTTTTCTTTTCTTTTCTTGTTTATACATAATTTTTTAAAATATGTAAATTGCTCAGTTTTCTATTGAGTAGTATATCAAATTTGGGAGCCTTTTACTAAAGTGCACTGAAATCTGGGCATAACACATTCTAATGGAGGACTTTCTCGTGCACTAAGCCCAGATTGACCCCCCCCCCCCCCCCCCACCGTTTACTAAACCACACGCTAATGCCAACACAGCCCATTCACTAGGTGTAGCCTAGTGGTTAGTACAGTGGACTTTGATCCTGGGAAACTGAGTTCAATTCCCACTGCAGCTCCTTGTGACTCTGGGCAAGTCACTTAACCCTCCATGGTCCCTGGTACAAAATAAGTACCTGAATATATGTAAACCGCTTTGAATATAGTTGCAAAAACCTCAGAAAGGCGGTATATCAAGTCCCATTTCACTTTCCCTTTAAATGGGCTGTGTCAGCATTGCTGCGCGGCTGCCACTAGTGTATCTTAGTAAACAGGGGAATTAATGTGGCACTTTTTAGAGCTTTTTGTTTTATTTTTTGCAGGTCATGGACTACTGTTGTCATTAGCATGCAAGACCTGCAAAAAATTAACATGGGAGCACTTACTACCTCCTATTTAGGAGGCACTAAGTGCTCCTGTGTTTACTCTGCATTATTTGGCTAACGCAGGCTAATCATAATGCGCAAGGATGCCCACTCTCCGCATGACACACCCCCTCCCCAAAGTGTTTTAAAAAAAATAGTTAATATGCGCTTAGAGCATGAGAACAGGCAAAATACTGCAAAAGAGTTTAATGTATTTTGCGGTAACCTGTTTTCCCACGTAACGCTCCATTAAGGGCTTAATGCCCTTTAGTAAAATGACCCTATATTGAACTTGAAACTTCCAGTCAGTATAATCGGTATACGGAAGCACACTATTTAAATTCAAGAACAAAGACTTAAATTAAATGTAGCATTATCAATTTCCTGTAAGACTGCATGAAATGGATTTCACTTGCTGTTTATCATTTCATGAGTAAACAAAATTAACTATTGATTTTTAAAGTAGCTACTAGCTAAAATGAACTATTTTTAAATGAAAGATTTGCTATTTAATGCAAGAAATTTTGATGGCTGTTCTTTGCGCCTCATAAACTATAGCTTTTTCAGCCTTTTTGTCTTTTTTAGACATAATCTAGTCTGTGTTAACCTATCTGACTTCTTTGCCTTTCTGAATTAATCAACAGCTAAATACCCTAATAGGTACTTTACTCCTATTATCAGAATAACTTCTTTGCTTTTCTGCCTTCCTTCTCCACTCAATGCAAAAACAATGAACTATGCAAACAAAGTGCATAGGCGGATGTTAGATGAATGGATGATTGACATATTTTTGTTGAGTGTTTGGGAATAAGCTTGAAACTCAAATACATTTCCTATATTTAGGCACGTTTCACTTAGCACAAACAAATGCATATGGCATTACTTCCCCCACAGAGCATCAGCCTGAAGAGCCTACAGGAGTCCCCAGATCCAGCTGACATGAAGAAAAGAGCAGTGGGTTTAAGATGCTGACAAGTATTTCCAGCTACTGATAGTAAAAGGAAGGTGTGAGTGAGGGGGGCTGAGCATAAGGAGATGGGAGGGGGGTAGAGAGGAGAATATGAGAAGAGGGATGGAGCTGAAGAGATAGGAGGGGCTAGATGAAATGAGAAGGGAGCAGAGCTTAAGGGAACTGGTTGTATTACAGTGGAGGAAAGAAGTGAGGGGCAGAGCATAAAGGAATGGGTGGGGTTAGCAAGAAGGCAAGGAGAGAGGAGTGGAGCATAAGGGATAGAATGTAGGCATAAAAGGGGGTTACTGCAGGGAGAGAGAGAAGAGTAGAGGGGAAGGAGAAAAAATTGGAAGAGTGCTTGTGGGACAGAGAAGGTAGGAAGAGTGCAAAGAAGAGGGGAAAGAATGAAAGGAGGAAGCAGGGAAAGCTAACAGAGCGCAAGGCTGGATGGCAGAGAAAGGAGGAGAGGGAATGTGCATGGGTCAATGACAAGAAAGGAGGGAGACTGGTGAAGATTAGAGAGAGGGAGCAGTGCAAGAAGGTGAGATAGACAGGGAGTGAATGAAGGGAGACAGTGGAAAATGCAAAGAAAGGAGAAGCCTACACACCCACAGACATTCGCGCATCATCCAACACACACACAGGCTGTCCCCAACAAACAAACACACACACACATGTATTCTACCCCACAACACATTAACACATTCTAATCATAGCATTTCGGTTTCTGAAAACAGCTTTTCCTTTTCCGTTATCCAGTGTGTTTATTCCCCAGGCTTCCCCCTGGCTTTTGTGCTCTCGCTCTGATAGGCTTTTAACCATTCCCTCTCCCTTACATGCTCAGCTGGCTGCAACACAAAATTCTGAATTTTGTATTTTGGTCCCTTTATTATGAAATTCCTTTTCAAAGTATCTTTGGTTGGAATCATCCTTGTCTAGATTTAAAACTGGTTGAAAAACTTATTTCTTTGAGCTGGCATTTACTGACTCGCTGGGTGTTACTGGCTCTGTGGGTGGGCCTGATACTGCATATCTTGCAATTTTCTCTTTGTTTTTCTAATTTTGTAATCTTGTATTGATAGTTCTTGAGTTTATTTATTATTTCATATACCTCAACATTGGCAATACCATCTAGGCGGTTTACAGAATACATATAATTAGATAGTAAGCTCTGTCGAGCAGGGACTGTCTCTTCATATTCAAGTGTACAGCGCTGCATACGTCTAGTAGCGCTATAGAAATGCTAAGTAGTAGTATATAATAATAATAATATTAACAGAAAAGAAATACAATAAAGTGATAGAAAATATATATTTATCTCTGTGCTCTGCACTGCTCAGCCTTCCAAGGATTTGTCAAAAAAATGTTTTCAGGGCATTTTAAAACTTTTGATAAGATGGCTCAGCACACAAGTCAAGTGGCAAATTATTCCACGGGAAGGTCCTGCTATACTAAATATGGATAAGCAAATGTTTTTAAAACAGACTTGACAGAAAGAGAGAATGACGAGTAAATGCTGAAGCAATGATCTTAGAGGTTGATTAGGTGCATACGGTGAAATACCAGAGGGCACTGATGAGTTCCACACAGTCACACAAATCAAACCAAAGAAGTGGAGAAAGTCAACCAAAACGTTCAGGATGACCAAAGTTTTTTCTTCAAAATAAATGCTGATAAAATAACCCAACATGGGCCATGTTTCGACAAACACAGTCTTTGTCAGGGGTATCTTTCAAATCAACAAACAACGTGTTGTCATATTTGAAATGATTTAAGTTTATTTTATATTTCCTGTGATTTTCCACCATTATACCAGTGTATGTTGTAGATTTACTCTATCTTTATTGGTGTAATAGATCGTCTTCTTGTTTGTCATATTCGAATTACCATAACAGCATTCCTCAGTGCAGAAAACCAATCGTGCAGTGCCACTGTCTTCCCCAACTTAGGACACGTTGTGCACGATTGTTTTTCTGCACCAAAGAATGCTTTTATGGCAATTCGAATATGACAACACATTGTTTGCTGATTTCAAAGATATCCCTGATGAAGACTGTGTTTGTCGAAACATAGCCCGTGTTGGGTTTTCTATCAGCATTTATTTTGAAGAATAAACTTTGGTCATCCTGAACATTTTGGTTGACTTTCTCCACTTCTTTGGTTTGATAGGTGCATAAGGTATCAGTAGTCAGGATAAGAATGATGGCAAACCCGAATTTTGTATTTTATGCACAAGATTTAAGATTTTATTAGGAATCCTTACTGAGAGAGGCAGCAAGTGTTCTTGTTTAAGTGTTATGACTGTGGTGCTCTGAATGAGCTGTAAACATTTACCCTTGAATTCTATATATGGTGCCTAGATATGCACACCAAAATTTGGTCGCAATTCCAAGATGCATGTGCAAATTAGCAGATAAGCCAATTAACATTAATAATTGTGTACTAGCAACCAATTATAGACAGTAATTGACAGTCTAGTCATTAAAATTACTCATGCATCTGGCTGTGCACTATTCAATAAGGCATGGTGCTTAACTCCAGTAGTGTGTAACTCAAAAGGGGGCATGGCCATGTGGGGTGCACGGGCATTCTGAAACATTACATGCGTTCTTACAGAATACCTCAGGGTGCTCCAGCATTTACGCCAGGTTTTGAGAAGGTGTAAATCTGGCACCAAAGGTCAGGTGTGAGAATCTGTGCTAAGTGCAATTCTCTAAAGGGTGTGCAGCCTTTATAGAATCGTGCTTAGCACTGCTTTTTCTGGCATCAATTTTTGAGCAAAGAAACTATCAAACACATCACTCCAATATAGTGTCACACTGGGGATTCAGATCTGAAAGGTAAAATAGTTTAAATTTTAAAAAATAGCCTCAATATTTTAAAATTTAAAATATTTTACCTTTCAGATCTGAATCCCCAGTGTGACACTATATTGGAGTGATGTGTTTGATAGTTTCTTTGTTATAACTACACACTCGTTGCAGATTGTTTATTTTGGAGAATCAATTTTTGAGCACCATTTATAAAATTCCCCCTATGTTGCCTCCAGCACACACACACACACACACATACATACACACACACACGCTGCCAACATGTATACACTCTCATGACAGGAGAGAGTGTAAAAAGGGAGAGGAAGGGTGTGAAATGCATGAGACAATGAAGGGAAGGGGAGAAAACAAGGGTGAGGGCAGGGGAGTGAGGGGAGCAGTGGCGTAGCTACATGGGGCCACGGGGGCCTGGGCCCCCATAGATTTGGCCCTGAACCCCTCTGTTGACGACCCTCTCGATCCCCCCTCCCGCTGCCAACCCTCCCCCGCCGCCGCCTACCTTTGCTGCCGGGAGCCCCAACCCCCGTCAGCCGAGGTCCTCTTCTTCTGGCGCAAGGCTTCATTTTGTTTCTGTGAGTCTGACGTCGTGCAGGACGTCAGACTTACAGAAACAGAACGAAGCCTTGCACATCAGCCAGCGGCCGCACTGCTGGCTGATCTGCAAGGCTTCATTCTGTTTCTGTGAGTCTGACGTCCTGCACGTTGTTCGTGCAGGACGTCAGACTCACAGAAACAGAATGAAGCCTTGCGCCGGAAGAAGAGAACCTCGATTGGTGGGGGTTGGGGTGCCCCACCAGCAAAGGTAAGCGACGGCGGTGGCAGGGGAGGGTTGGCGGCAGGAGGGGGGTCGAGAGGGTCATCGGCAGGGGTGGGGTCAAAGTTGTTGTTGGTGGTGGTGGCGGCGGTGGGGGGGGGGGGCTAAAATGTGCCCCCTCACCTCGGGCTCTGGACCCCCCTCCCGCCAAAGTCTGGCTATGCCCCTGGAGGGGAGAGAGCAGCAGGGAGACCGCCACAGAGAGAGGGAGAAGAGTTCATAAGGGTTGGAGGAACAGAATGAGTGCAAGAGGATAGGGGATAAAAGTTTACATCCTCCTAACCCACATACCCTCACATACACACATCTTACATACTCATCCCCTCACACCCACAACATCCCCCTGCATATATATCCTTCACATATTTATACCCCTAACACAGTCAACTACCCCAATATATCCATCTCCCCCACAAACACCCCCAACCCCTGCCGCCACACAGCCCCCGTTCACAAACCTATACCTCCCAACATACACATCCCCAATACATATTCACACTTCCCAACATATCTATCCCCATGCACACACTCAGACCCAAACATACCCATCCCCCATTCTTATACTCAGATTCCCCAATGTACCCATCTCCTCTAATGTACACACTAACACACTCCTAACATACCCATCACCTCTCACTCATACCCCTCAGCATATCCATCTCCCTATGGACACCCCCATCAACACCTTCATGTACACCTCTAAACATACCTCCACTCCTCCACACACTCACACACCTCCAGTACCTTCACATGCTACAGATACATATCACCCCACACCCTAACATCCAACCCACATAACTCCAGCGCAACTTGCTCTGTGTAGAAAAATGTACACAACATAACACTGATACACAGAGACTTCACATAGAGCACACCCCACACCAGCTATCCCTACCAACCCATACATCTCCTGCTACCTTACTGCTGTTTCAACCAAGTCTTCCCCACAGACATGCCTCAGTGGGGAAACGTGCCATTGTGTCATTTTTCAACGTATTGTCTTTTGTAAAGAAAAAGTGGAGGGTTACACTTACCTTTATCTTGGCATTACAGATATTTTAGTATTTAGTTAACAGCACTCTTGGCAACGTCTGATGTGTTGCAGTGATAAATAATGAGAAGGCAAAGCTTAATGATATTGCAAATTGGCTGCAGCGCTTTAGCAGAGATGGATTATCTGAAAAGTGGAATATGTACATCTCCCTACTAGAGATTTGTAAACCACCTTTTTTTTTTTTCTGATCTAAGCTTGTAATTCACACTGAACCATTTGTGATTTTCATTTGCAGATCATTTTCTATAATTCAGAAGATGTGTTAGGGAGGAGAGTGGGAAAAAGATTAACATAATAACTTAAGAAATATAATACTGGGTCAGATCAAAGTCCATTAAGCCCGGTGTTGTGTTTCCAACAATGGCTAAGCTAGGTCACAAGTAGGGACAACTTAACCATTAGACAGACTAGGCAGCCACCTATGGCAACAGCTTCAATATAAGGGGAGCTAAAGAGCAACTGCAGTGAAAGCAAAACAATAGGTCCAGCCACAGAAACTCAGTGGTCAGTGCTTTCTTTTACCTGCATAAACAGTGGGCAGTTTTCAAATGGGGTAAATGTCTTTGGAAAATTTGTATTAAGTATTTATCTATGAAACAAAGTTTAATGTTCAAAAGTATGACGTCTAATTATGCAGTATAAGGGGTGTTATTAGGATGATTATACTTGTTATATTTAATTAATCAAAATCTCAGTGAGTAGAAAGGCAGGGTGGACACAAGCTGAAGGCTCACGTAGGGTGCCTAATATATTTGCACTGGCTCTGGTCACAATGATCTGGCTGAAACCCCATAAACAGATAGATTCCATGCTGCTTCCCCACACAGATAAACAGTGAGTGTCCCCAGGTCGGCCTTAGTAATGGTTTATGGATTTTCCTCCAGGAACTTGTCCAAATATTTTTTAAACTCAGCTACTCTAACTGCTTTTTACATTCTCTGACAACAAATTCCAGAGCTTTATGGGACTCTTTTATTAAGCTGCACAAAGCAGCTAATGTGGGTTTCCACATGGTTAAAGTTAGCATCAACCCACACTAACATTTACCATGCAATAAGACAAAACGTATGGTAAAAAATACTTCATTAAGAGGTCCTTTTACTAAGCTGCAGTAAAAGGACCCTGTGCTAGTGGCAGGGGCTGTTTTTGCTGTGCGCTGAGGCCCTTTTTAACGCAGCTTGGTAAAAAGGTCGTAAATAGCCATGACCATGCGGTATGATTGGTCTTACTGCATGGTCATGCAAGAAGGCGTATTTATCACCACCCATTGAGGTGGCAGTAAGGGCTCCCGTACTAACCAGGCGGTAACCGGGTAGCACACGATGCTGCCTGATTACTGTCAGGTTAGCGCCATGTTAAAAAATATGGGCCTGTTTTCTCTAGCGCGGGAAATGGCATGCACTGGGGCTGAAATTACTGCCGGTGCCCACACCGGTGGTAGCTCTAGATTAGCATGCAGTAAGTCCACGTTGGGCTTACCACCGCTTTGTAAAAGGGCCCCTGATTGCTTAGGGCTAGATTCAGTAAAGAGTTCTTAAAAATCGGCGCTCAATGCTAAATTTATAATGAGCACTCAAAGATGAGTTCCCATTATAGAATAGCATTGAGTGCTGATCTTGGCATCCAGGTTTGGGCACTAGGATGCCTGCTGAAACCAGATGTAATTCTTGATGCCCAATTTGGGTGCACATCCCCCGGTATTTTATAACACTGAGCACAAATTTTAGGAACACTCCTGATCTGTCCATGTGCCTTCCATGGCCACACCTCCTTTTAGGTTGCATGCAATGTGATTTGGGTGCACATTGTTATTGAATACTCTTAAATTAAATATCACCAAATAGCACACTGTGGGGACTAGTCATCCAAGCAAGTAATAGATGTCCCAAACAGTTATATCTAAAGCAGGAATTCACAGCATATCATCTAATGCGTCTAATGCATGGGGATAATCAGATTAGAATGCTTCCCACAACCATATGAACAATGTTGTTCCCTCGCACAGGCGAATTGGTGTGGAGCAAATCCTCATATAAATCCCCTTACTTCTTTTTTCTTTTATCGATATACATCCATCTTTTATATATCAAAACTGTGCAAATTCACATCAATAAATATATACATCCTTTTTAAACAGTCACTTATCTGTAAAAGGCAGCGATTTAACAATAACAGGGAACCCCCGCCGACATGGCCAAGTTTCGCATAAAGCTTTATCAAGGAAGAGGCTCACTGCAACACAAACCAAATGCATATTACTGCTCACAATAAAACAAAAACAACCATCATTTATTCTACTTTAAAGTAAACTTCTTACCGTTTCATCCTGCATCTATCCCTGTATTTCAAAAAATGGCCGCGGCGTTTCTACGCGAACCTTCGTATTATAAAGAGCTACAGCTGATCAAGAAAGGAGCAATACGATTGGAGCAACCATCCACACTAAACAACCAATAAAATCGCAGCCCTTACGATTACATCATCGACCACCAATCAATTTCCGAGTTGAGCCCGTCAGGAACTAAAGTATGTAACCTGAATATCCATTGCTGCTCCCTAAAGTTTAAAGTTTGAGCAATGTTACCACCCTCCCACCCCACGCTCACCTGATCAATTATCCTCCATTTAAGATCAGAAAATAAATGCTCCTTTTCCACCCAATGTTGTACCAAGGGTGCTGACAGAATAGAGTTTTTGATGCGAGATTTGTGTTCATTCAATCGTATTTTAATCGGTCTACTAGATCTTCCTATGTATAATTTATTACAAGGACAAACTATCATGTATACCACATTTTGCGACAGGCAATTTGTATTTGAATGCGCATGTATAAATCTAGACCTTTCAGAATGTCTCCATGAGACCCCCTCGATCGTATTTTCACACCATTGGCATGACCCACATTTTGTATGACCCAAAGTAGCAACATCCCTGTTCTTACCATCAATCTCTCTAAAGGATAATAATTCCCCCAGGGTCTTACTGCGAGTATAGGCTCCAATAGGGTGTTGAATAAAACATTCATAGATTTGTAGCACGTAGCAAGATATGTGCCCAAATACACATTCAGGCTTATTTTCGAAAGTGATCGCTGGCCATTTTTCGACATAAATCGGGAGATGGCCGGCGATCTTTCAAAAGCGGTGATTTTGATGCCATCTCGGTCTGTTATTGGATGTAGTCCTTTTATTCATTGCAGGCAGTAATGCAATAAGAAAGTAAATGATGGCAGATAAAGGCTGGTATGGTCTACTTAGTCTGCCCGGCAAATTGGGTAGGGTTGTAATAGTCACTCTATGCAGGATACTCCTTCATGCCTTTATTTAGAGTTGTAACTGCTACTCAATGCACTTGCCCACCCCCCCCCCCCCCAGCATGTGGGGGATGGAGAGGGAACCACTTCAATTTATTTATAACTAGAGGCAGTACAGTAAATCAATAAATGATAATCACTATGATGGTATTCTTTGGATCATGGTATACCAAATTAATCAGCACATAATAAAAGACTCCTCTTCTTCTTCTTTTCTCATTTTTTCTCTCTTCAGACCTTTGGTCCCTTTTTCATAGCCTCTGAGAGCTTCCAGGGACTTCAGACAGCTTTCCCCAAAATAGGCACTCCAGCTTTTTAGCTCTTCATATCAGGATCTCTTCACTCCTTGCTTCTTCACTTCTTCAGGCTCGCAGAATCAATAGGGAATTCAGGTGGATAGACCCCTCTCTTACCAAAAAACAATTAAACATTTCTCTTTAAGGCTTCTTGAGCCACTAAGGTATTTGGGACAAAGTGCACTCCTATTCAGTTTAAAGGCCACCTTGGTGCTCAGAACCCTCTCCTGGAAGTTCAGACAGTCCTCCTCATGAGCTCTGACCCATCACAAGAAAGTTTTCAGAGGTAACAATGGTGTGTTTCTTCTGAATCCTAGGCCACCTGGCCCAAGGCCCACATCCCAGGGAATCCATTAGCTTATTCTACCTCCCTTTTTCCTTGTGCATGACCTACCTTCCAGAAATCAAAGCATTCTACTCTTGAAAACTTGACACGCTATTACACCATTCCCAACTTGGGGTTTTTACACTGGAAAGTGACCTTAATAATACATTAGAATATTCTCTCCCATATTTGTAGTGGGGGACACACTTGCGTTCAATGATGGATTATCCTGAAGGCAAAGCATAGCATGGAGGGCCAAAAGAAGATGAAGTAATCTCTGAGGAACCAATTCAAACATTAGTGACAGATTACATTCAAAGATGTTGTAGAGTTTTGAGTTAAATTAGTAAAAACATCTGTGAATGAGGGCAATATTCTATCACGTTAAAATGTATGTCTACAGTTTGTCAGACTAAAGAAAATGTTATGTATTACATCAAAGCCCTTGCCAACGTACAAAAGAACTTTTGAACAGTTGTAGTTGTATGATATTCATTGATTGCCAGCATAGACAATTGAGTTAAAAAGAATTCATGCCTTGTGTAATTTCAACTGAAATCAATGGCAGTTCATTTAGGAGTTTCAATCTGCACCTAATGAAAGCAAAGCTGAATGTCTGCTGAAATGGATAATTTAGTCTCATTTGGACATTAACAAAAAGATGTCTAATTTTTGTGATATGTATTTATTTATAGCACTAGTAAGTCTTATAGTGAAATACATGAAAAGAAAACATTTGTACTTCCCATATAAGTCAGCAGTGTTCATTTGTGTGAAGGGAAGGTAATTTTAATTGCTAGCTAAGCGTAATGCTTTGTGTCCAATAGAACAGTATTGTGTCTAGTTTCAGCTGATTCTTGCCTGTAGCACTTTTTAAAAATTAGCGTACTGTGAACATCTTTGATTTCTGTAATTCTAATTCTTTTCTTTTCTGAAACTTTGCTTTTGTGTTGCTGTCTGCTTCTCATTTTATTGAATTAGAACTAGTATCAGCTGGAGTTTCCTCAAATGTAACTTTTAAGAATAATTGCTGATTTTATTTTATTCAGAGATGAATACAAATCTTTGCCTTTGATATTAATGCTCTGGTATACAAACTTCTACTCCATTTAATAAACTGGTGTTTAAGTTTTGCATATTCTGCTTGTGAGGCTCAGTGTGATGATTCTTATCAGTAGAAGGGACCCTGGGATGGGTAGCTGGCCAAAATCCATGGATAGGCAAGAAGAACCATAGAAAGAAGTGCCCCAGTCTCCACAACAAGGAGAATGAGGACATGCCTGAAGCAGCCACCATCTCTGTGAGTTGAGCTCTAAGGTGCTGGCAGCTGCCAGACCCTTGACACACAAAGTCAGCAATTGGAGAGTGTGATAGTGAACACAATGAAAATGTTGACATGAAGACAGGTACAGTTGAACCCACTCACAATGTGAGGGCCTCTTTGGAGGCCAGAGGAGAATGCAGTAAGAGCATAGTAAGGAAAAAGGATCTGGAGAATAGCAAGATCACATTTGGAATTTGGGTCCAACTGGGGAACAGGAACTCAGTAGGGTCATGTAACCCAAAGGCATATGCTAGAGTGATGGAGGAACAAGCTGTGGCAAAGAAGGAAAATGAAGTCTAAGTATACAAATGTATCAAAAGAGGAAATGGTCTTGAGTAAGATGACTTCCAAAAAGAAGTGGGAACCACAGAACAGGTAGGTGTGATAAAATTGACAGAGAACCATGTTAACCCTCAAACTACCAAGGGGGTTGTGGTTACCACCACCCCCCTCGATTACTTTGGCTAGAATTATTTGCCTATCATGATTATCTTAAGTGCTTTTAGGCATCTGAAGGGAATGCATTTTCACATATTTTGATGTATAACACATACACATAATACAGTTCTATAGAAATGCAGCACACTTGGTATTAAAGTTACCAAGGGCTGGTAGTAGCCACCACCCTCCAAGAACAGGTCATGACGCCTGCTGTTGAACATTTCTGCTTTGGTCTGAAGTTTTCCCTTAGTTCATTAATAGAAGGAACATGATGTTCTAGTTCTTCCCCTAATTTGGTGAGTGTACTTATTTATCTTGGAAGATGTGATGTCATCAGAGGTCAATTTATTATAAACATGGCATTAGCACGCAGTCGTAATAAGTATTTTTCTGCTAAAAAGGCCTTAGAAATTCTTTTAGCTAACAATGATAGTAGTGATTTTGAAGTCATCTGATTCTGATAGCAATGATTATTTGCCAAATGAGAATGTTTCACAGATAGAGGACAACATGGAAACCTGTGGTGAGAATGACAAAGAAAGTTGTGACAAAATTCCACAAGAGACTCCAATCGGCTGCATATTCCTGAGGAAATGAAGAAGAATGATAGCAGGGTAGTGTTGAGAACAAAGTTTGCTTAGTCTGATCCAGTTATGTTGTTGTCACATATTCCCAAACCAAAAAGGAATGTTTTGCTACTCACAACAGAACTCAATCAACCTGATCTTTCTCAGAGAGAGGATTGCAAACCAGAGGTCATTTAGGCTTATAATGAAGTTAAAGGTGGTGATGACATTGTAGATATGATGCTTGATACTTACCGTTGTAAGGTTGCATCAAGAAGATGGCCAATGTTAGTTTTCACTGAGGAAAACAGCGAAGGTGACTCAAAAATGAATGGACGATGCTTCAAAGGGTCTATGAGTTTATTAACAACAACCAAGACTTGACACAGCTGTGTTTCAGCCAATAAAGTCTGCCTCTGAAGTTTCCTGGATTGTTGGCAGTAAAATTCTCAAGGCGATTATACTGTGTCATCCACTTAAAGCAATGTCCGCTGCTGATGGAAAAAAAAACAAAACAAAGCACGCTGTACATCAAACCGATTTCTTCCTTGCAGTCACTTCTCAGCTCCAAACAGTTGTTGCAGATTAGCACAGGACAAGCCAACTCTCCTTCCCCAAGCATGCCCCCCCCCCCCACTAAAAAATATTTTATATATTTTAGTGCAGGATTGGTGCGTGTCAGTACCAGAACTACTGCGGAATACCTGAGTGCATCTCATGGTAGTGCCTTTTAGTATGCAGTAAGCACACATTAGTGCTTACCAGCGCTTAGTAAAAGGACCCCTAAGCCTTTACAGAAATAAGTGATATTATGGGGCCCTTTTACTACCATTGGCCCAACGCAGCTGCTGATGGTAGTTCTGCCTTGAATGCGCACCATTTCCGGTGCTATGGAAAATAATTCCATAATTTCTAGCATGGTGCTAACCTGACAGTAGTTCAGCAGTGCCGCACGCTGGCCAGTTACTGAGCCCTTACTGCCACCTCAATGGGTGGCAGTAAGTTATCCTTCCCCCCCCCCCCCCGGCTTGGTCACGTGGTAAGAATCTTACCGTATGGCCATGTCTTTTGGGGGGGCTTTTACCCGCTGCAGTAAAAAGAGCCCTGGTGCACGGCACAAATAGGCCCTACTACTATCGCAGGGCCCTTTTTACCGCAGTTTGGTAAAAAGACCTCTTAGTCCACAAATATTACAGCAGTGCTACAGCTCAAGCTTGAACTCGGCAAGGGCCCCTTGTTTCACCAGGGCTGCTTCAGGAATCTAATAATAAAAACTGTTGAGACCAAAGAGGAACAAACATGGCACCTTTAAAAAAGGAAAGCCAACTGGCATTAACCAATCTGAGAGGGGGATTCAAAAGACAATCAAAAGAATCAACTGCAAATGATGTATCACCTAAAAAAAAAAAGATAGAAAGCATTCCATTCCACATGAGAGTTCAAACCAAACAGTTCTACTGTATGCAAATTAAAGATCCAGCACTGCTCACATTGACGAAGCTTCGTTTTATCATCTCCCTGACTCGTTGCATACAGAAGCAAAAGAAAAGCATAACTGTTATGAGTGTGAAAAACAAAACTGCTATGAGTGTCTCTATATATTAACCTGTTTACATAACTTTTGATTTTTCCAGAGTTGAGGCCATAAAGAACATTTTTTATAGGTTAAAATCTTTTTTCATAGATGTAAAAGTACATGAAGATTGTCTTTGAAATTTGAAGAAATTAAGAAATATATATTTTTTGAAATATTAATAAATGGAACTGTTCACTAGTTCTATGAGAAGGTTTTTTCTGCTGATGATTGAGGGGGTCTTTTACTAAAGATTACCTTGAGTTATCTGCAGCAGGGCCCATTTTATTCCTATGGGTCCTGCTGCAGATAGCTCAAACTAATCTTTAGTAAACAACCCCCTGAATGAGTAGGCACAAAAGTGTGAAGTGCTGATTATGCATTCTGAGGGTTTTTCCTGCTCATAAGAATAACGGCCTATTCTTACCGAGTGATATATTTTTAATGTAGAAGGGTTTTTTTTGGATTAATTGTTGTCAAACTCTTTTTTTTTTTACAATTTTGGCAAAGTAGGTCCAAAGTAATTAAGCAAACAGCAGTGCTGAATTATATCTATGCTATTCAAGAATCAACAGCTAAATCAAGATTATAATGGAAGATAAGCTAAAATATCTTTCAATCACAATGCAGCAGTGTCTTAACTATGGAGTTGAATGCAGTACACAAATGAAGGAAATTCATTTGTATTGAAAGCCAGTCTTTCACAACTAATTAAGTGTGACAAAAGAGAATAAATTGGAATGGCATTTTTAATAGAATAGGATCAACTCCTCTTTTTGTTATGTCTGAGATCCAAGGTCAGGGTATAAAGAGAACTGGTGATACATAAATTGCAACGTGTGTGATGGATACCAGCTATTTATCTCTCTCATTTCTTCAGTATCAACTCATACGTGGCAGGTTATTGCATTTTCAGACAGCAGGATATTTTAAGGAAGGAACAATAGCTCTTGAATGAAAGTGAGAGGCTACAGATAATATGCAATTACCTCAAATGTCTCGCAACTTAAAAGAGTAAAAACTGCCATTGTATTAGTTCTATGAATTTCTAATGTGACCTGTAGGCAGGCACACGCTGGATAGGAAGAGCTGTCCTTCTGAAATAAGGATGCCCTTGTACCTTATGGATTACTATTTCCATGTAGAAGCTAGTTGTCATTTTTCATTATAGGAATAATTTTTCAAGTTTCAAGTTTTTTTTCAAGTTTATTAATATTTCATTTACCGCCCTCTAGAAACCTTTCAGAACAGTTTACAATATCTAAAAGATTGTTAAAGATAGAATGGAACTACAATCTGTGACAGGATAGAGGAATGATAGATTAGTTTAGACAGATCTGAGACACAACCTGACATGGGTTTCTGTCTCTTGTGGGCTAAAGTGGAGGCAGTCATAGTTGGAAGACATCTTTAAAGAGAAATGTTTTGAGATCAGATTTGAACTCAGTAAAAGATTGTTCAAGGCGTAGGCATTCCATAAGGTAGGACTAACAATGCTGAAAATCTTTGTTTGTATGTGGTCAAAATAAATGACTCAGAGGGATGGCACAACAAGGTGACTGGCATGGGTGGATCTGAGATTTCTGGAGGGTCAATAAGATATGAGGTAGAGGGGGAGCCTAAGGAATGGGTTTTATGAACTAGAGAAAGAATCTTAAAGGAAATTCTGTGAGTTCCTAGTAGCCAATCTTTTTTTTTTTTTCTTTTCCCTATTGATTCAATACTTATAAAGGTACCAAATACCTGTGAGAACTAATTTCCTTCTGAAAATCATGTTGGAGTACATAAATGCAGATATGAATTTCCCATGTACTTTGTCCCAACATTGTAATAATGGCTCTTATACAGTTAATCCATGCTGTCTGGGTCCAGCACTGATATTCAGCTGTACTTAACTGGAGAGTACTGCTAAATATGAACTCTGTCACAGCACTCCCCACTTAGAGCTGGGGTGTTCCAGGGGCAGAGTCAGGGTAGACCCAGAAGTTATCTGGATAACTATCCAGCTTATTTTCGAAAGTGATAGCCGGCCATCTTCTGACACAAATCGGGAGATGGCCGGCCATCTCCTAAAACAGGCCAAATCGGTATAATCGAAAGCCGATTTTTGGACACACTCGCCGGCATTCCGTCGCTGAGGCGGCTAAACTTCAAGGGGGCGTGTCGACAGGGTAGTGCAGGCGGGATGTGGGCGTGCTTACGAGATGGCCGGCTTCAGCTGATAATGGAAAAAAGAAAACCGGCGATGATGAGCATTTGGCCGGTTTTACTTGGTCTATTTATTTTCACGACCAAGTCTCAAAAAGATGCCCAAACTGACCAGATGACCACCGGAAGGAATCGGGGATGACCTCCCCATACTCCTCCAGTGGTCACCAACCCCCTCCCACCCAAAAAAAACCCTTTAAAACATTTCCTTCCTAGGAGGGGAAGCCAGTCGGCCAGCTCGTAAAAAAAAAAAAAAGATCTTGCTGATCAGTTATGTTATGACTTACTTCTTCTGGAGTGCTGTATTTTGTGATACTGTTTTGAGAAATGTTCAAGAAAGACTTCATACAAATTAAAAAAGTCCCTGGTGTTCATTTTCCCTTGATGGCCGTCCCTGACGTGCACTTCCCTTAATAGCTGTCTTTCTCTCCGAAAGTGCACTTCTCTTAATGGCCGGCTTTCTTGCCAAACAGGGAAATCAAAACAGTTTTTGCTCACAGTTTTTTTAGTAGTAACAGTGGGATTTGAACCAGCCACCTCTGCATTTTAAGAGCCATGATGTAACCACTTGGCCACAGCTCCACTTACTTGGCTGTCCCTCCCTTTTGATTATACCCCTTCAGGTCTCTCTCAGCCAATCACATTGCGTTAAGCTGTCTGTGAGTGGCTGAGAGAGACCTGGAGGGGTATAATCAAAAGGGAGGGACACCCAAGTAAGTGGAGCTGTGGCCAAGTGGTTACATCACTGGTCGGGTAATGCAGAGGTGGCTGGTTCAAATCCCATTGTTACTACAAAAAAAACAGTGTGCAAAAACTTTTGATTTCCCTGTTTAGGGAGAAAGACGGCCATTAAGAGAAGTGCACTTTCGGAGAGAAAAACGGCCATCAAGAGAAAGACGGCTATTAAGGGAAGTGCAGGTCAGGGACGGCCATCAAGGGAAAATGCACGGCAGGGACTTTTTTCATTTGTATGAAGTCTTTCTTGAACATTTCTCAAAACAGTATCACAAAATACAGCACTCCTGAACAAGTAAGTAATAACATAACTGATCTAAACATCCAGAACTACCAGTGCACTATGAATGCTGGCCCCTCCCACGGCCAAATGCTTTGGATTTGGCCAGGTTTGAGATGGCCGGTTCCAGATTTCCATTATCACTGAAAAACAAAGTCGGCCATCTCAAACCCAGCGATCTGTGGCATTTGACCGGCCCCAACCGCATTATCGAAACAAAAGTTGGCCGGCCATCTTTTTCGATAATACGGTTCTGGCCAGCTGTTGCGGCACTGCCAAAATAGATCGCCGGCGATCGATTTCGCCGGCGCCGTTTGATTATGCCCCTCCATGTGGGCAATTAGGACTGGGCAACTAGGACTGCACTTATCTGGCAGTCAGCATCATTATAGATCTCGTAGGTGCTCCAGTGGTGTACCCTTGTGGCCTCCTAGACTTCTCTCTGTGTGTCACTGTTGAAGGAAAATATAGTTAACTTTCTAGAAGCCAATGGATTACAGGTTTCGAGGCAACATGGCTCTACCAAAGGAAAATCCTGCCAAATGTGTCACGACTGTAGTTGTGACTCCTCTTTCAGTCTCACCTTGTCTTCTGGTGGTCAGCTTCAGAGGTGGCTCCAGTCTGTTCTTTTCCTTTGCTTTGTTGCCCCTGCTGCCACTTCCTGTGTGTTCCACGCCTCATTCTGATGTTCAGTGTGTTTCAAGCCTCTTTCAAGTAGTGCCTCCACTTCCTGTAAGCTCCAAGCCTCACTCTGGTGTTCAGTGTGTTGCCTGCTCTGTCCTATAGTTGTGACATCATCAGTGAGGGCCTTTATAAGGAAGTTGAGGACATTCATTCTGGGCCTTTGCAAAGCCAAAAGTCTCCAGATTTGTTGGTGTGCTTGTTAGCACTTCTGCCCTGTTTCCTTGTTAATGTGCCTGTGTGGCACTTCAGCTTTGGTTCTCTCTGTCTGTCTGTGTGCTAGGGTTAGCACTTTTGCTTAGTTCTTCTGTTTGTCTGTGTACTAGGGTTAGTACTTCAGCCTTAGTTCTTCAGCTTGTCTGTGTGTTGGTGTTAGTACTTCTGTCTTGGTTTGCCTGTTTGTTCTCTTGTGTGTTTATGTGGCCATGTGGCCCAGCCTTGAGCTCTGCCTAGTCTGCCTTGCCTAGAGCTCAGCCTAATCTGCCTTGCCTAGAGCTTGTTCCTGTCCTGCCTGCCTTCAGCTTCAGCTCCAGTCCTGCCTGCCTACAGCTTCAGCTCCAGTCCTGATTGTTCCAGTCCTGCCTACCTACAGCTTCAGCTCCAGTCCTGTTGTTCTAGTCCTGCCTGCCTTCAGTTTCAGTTCCAGCCTGCTGTTCCAGTCTTGCTTGTTTGGTCTAGTCCTGGTCGGAGGGTTTTGCCTGCTGCTGCCACTCATCGACAGCAGCCCAAGAGCACACGTTGTTCCTGAGTCTGTAACAGTTTGCTTAGAACCTAAGACTGTGACAAAATGAATCTGATTGACTTTTTTGATTGGGGACCAAAGATCAGGATAAAGGACATGCACTAGATGTAATCTACTTGGATTTCAGCAAAGCGTTTGATACAGTCCCTCACAGAAGATGTATGAATAAGCTGAGAGGGCTGAATTTAGGACCCACAGTGGTGAATTGGATTGGAGCTGGTTAACCGACATGTAACAGAGGGTGATGGTAAATGGAATCCGCTCGGGGAAAGGAAGTGAGCAGTAGCATAGGAGCCAGCTCTGTGGGTGCTCTGGGTGCTAGAGCACCTCCAGTATTGAGAAAATTCCTTGTATGTGTCCATGGAGGTATTGTTTCAATTGGGCTTAGCACCCTGAATGAGCAGTGAAGTGCATCAGGGGTCGGTACTGGGGCCAATTCTGTTTAATATATTTGTGAGAGACATTTTTGAAGGGTTAAAATGAAAAGTTTGTCTTTATAATGATGACATGAAGATAACCAATAGATGGGATACCCCAGAGGGAGTAGAAACTATGAGAAGAGATCTCCAAACATGATAAGAATGGTCAAAGGTCTGGCAGTTCGGGTGCAGAAATCCAGAGGAGATATACCAGATAGGAGAGATATTGATAAGCTCAGCTCAAGAAAGGGACATTGGGGTGATGGTGTCTGAGGATCTTAAGGTGACAAAACAATTCAACAAGGCTGTGGCCACAGCCAGAAGGATGCTATGCTGCATAGAGAGGGGTATAACCAGCAGAAGAAAGAAGGTGTTGATGCCCCTGTACAAGTAGTTGGTGAGGCCCCACTTGGAGTACTATGTTCATTTTTGGAGGCCATTTCTTGCAAAGGATGTAAAATGTCTTGAATTGATTCAGAGAAAAGCAATAAAAATGGTTTGCGGTTTGCACAGCAAGATATTTGAAGAGAGACTTGATGACCTGAGCATGTATATCCTAGAAGAAAGGAGAAACATGGATGATATGATACAGATGTATTGAATTTGAAAGGTATTAATCTACAAATGAACCTTTTCCAGAGATGGGAAGGTGGTAGAACTAGGGGACATGAATTGAGGTTGCAGGGGGGCTGACTCAGGAATAATGTCAGGAAGAACTTTTTCACGGAGAGGGTGGTAGATACCTGGAATGACTTCCCATGGGAGGTGGTGGGGTTGAAAATGATAATGGAATTCAAAATGCATTGGATAAACACAAAGGAATCCTGTTTAGAGGGAATGGATCCAAAGAAGCCTAGCAGTGATTAATTGGCAGCACCAGTAACTGGGAAGCAAAGCCAGTGCTGGGCAGACTTCTATGGTCTGTGGCTATGCCCTGATCATGGCTGGACAGAATCAGCTTCAGAAGTTTTAGAACAAGGACAGTGCCAGGCAGACTTCTACGGTCTATACCCTGAACATGACAAGGACAAATCACATTCAGGTATACATATGAAGTATCACATCATACCTTATACTATGAGTTTATCTTGTTGAGTAGACTGGATGGACAATATAGATCTTTATCTGCTGTCATCTACTTTGTAACTATGTCTGATCCACATTCCTTATTCTTCACATCCTTTGAATTCTTGCTCACTAACCTCCCCCCTCCAGTAGTCAGAACTCCCCTCCCAATCTAAAACCCCCTCTGGACACAGCACCCCCACCTGACAGCCAAAGTCCATTCCCTGACATAAAATCCTGGCACCCAAGACTCCTACTCTTCCCCTACCATCCAACTGCTCCTCTGGGACCTGTGGTTTGTAGATGTGGCAACACCTTGTGAAAGGAGAATAGATGGAAAAGAATAAAAGTACAATGATTTACAAAATAAAGTGGAATAAATAGAAATAAAACAAAATATAGAAAAGAAAATAAGTTCATACCTTTTTTATTGGACTAACAATAATTTTTTTTATTAGCTTTCAAGGGCAATACCTTCTTCTTCAGATCAGAAATGAGCAAATGTTGACAAATATTAGAATATATAAGTAAAACATAAAATCATTCCTATGACAGTCTCACAGGAAAAGGGAGGGGTGGGTTAGGTGAGAAACGGAGAGCTTGGTGAGTGAGAAACAGAGATAGATGGATGAGTGGTAAGAGAGTGACAAAGCAGTATAATTTTACGGTTTATAATGGTATAGAAATCCCAGATCTTTGTTAAAATCCTGTCTGGTGGGTGTTAAAATATCTTGTCATTTTCACTTCAAAGGTCTGACATTCTTGGATTGTCTTAAATTTCCTTTTAGTATTCTCACCATAAAATCATTGATGCAGTGCTCTGGTTTAGCACAGATCTCTCCCACAGAGGTGACATCCTGGCTGGCATTATGATGTTTAATATGATGTCTGTGTAATTTGATTCTTGTATTTAGCATCTGGCTTGTCTCTCCAATAACACGCATTCAGACTTTTTGCATTGAATGATATATACCACATTTCAAGATGAGCATGTGTAGGGCCCCCTTATGCTGAACGTTTTTCCCATGTGAGTGACTGTGGGAAGTTGAAAGAGTTTGAAGAAAATAAATCAACGGGAAGAACAATTGTGCATGGAGCTTTTGGAGTAATACTGACTGAACTCCCAAAATATTAGGACATTTTAAATTAAAATAAATTCCACTCCTTTTCATTTAAAGGGCTTAACCCCATCAGTATTATAAAAATCTATTCTACTTGGAACAGCATCAATTTTGCACCAGTATCTCTGATTCACAGGTCCTTGAGTAGGACCCAAAATAGTAGCATAGTAGATCAGTGTTTCCCAAGTCCTATCCTGGAGTACCCTTGCCAATCAGGTTTTCAGGATATCCACAATGAATATGCATGAACTCGATTTGCATATATTTGAGGCAGTGTATGCAAATCAAGTTCATGCATATTCATTGTGGATATCCTGAAAACCTGACTGGCAAGGGGTACTCCAGAACTGGACTTGGGAAACACTGTAATAGATGACGGCAGATAAAGACCTGTATGGTCCATCCAGTCTGCCCAACAAAATAAACTCGATGTACCACACATAAAGATATAATAATAATGAGGTCAATTTTCAAAGGGAGTTATCTGTGTAAATTTCTACAGATATTAGTGGCACATATTTGTATTGTAATACTGAATATCCAGGTAGACTGCTGTAACACTGTCTAGTTAGTATCAGGGAAAGGTGAAGGAAGGAACTGCAGTGGGAACTGAACCCACTTCACCAGGATCAAAGCCTGCTGTACTGACCACTAGGCTGCTCCTCCACTCCAGGTGGGGGGGGGGGGAGCTGGTCTACAGGCAGGAGTTAACTGGGCACTGCTAATATTCAGCAGCTGTACCCAGATGACTATTCAAAAAGGATACCTTAGGAGGCTTTTTTACTAAGCCACGATAGGACTAGTATGTGACTAGCTCGCCCTAAATCAACACTACTGTTGGGGTAGCACAGTGTCCTGCAGTAGTTTTTGAAGTTAGCACACGCTCTTTCCCGTGCTAGAAAATAATTTTCTATTTTCTACTGCGGGGTGCGTTCCTGGTGGTAATCGGCAGCGTGGTCACATTACTGCATGCTGTCTGATTACTGCAGGAGTAGTGTGTGAGCCCTTACTGCCAAGTAAATAGGTGGCATTAAGGGCTCAGTCAGTAAATAGCCTTGTGCTACTTTTAATATTAGTGCAAGGCCATTTACCGACCCTTTAAAAAAAGGCCTTTTTACCAAAATGGCCCAGCACATGCTAATTTCACAAGTCCAAACTAGCGTAGGCTACTTTAAACTGCAGCTTAGTAAAAGGGTCCCTAATTTAAGTAACTAGTAGGTTCTGCCTCTGAATAATGTTAGTACCAAATTAACTCTCCATGGTTGTCCCAGACCTAGATATTTAATGCTGATAGGGGCGTCCACTGAATATCCAGTCTAATTCAGCTGACAGCATCCAGTGAAAGACTGACTGCTGCCAGCTGAATATTATTGATTTTATAGCACTCCAGGAAGTATACAATGCTGCATAGTGGTTTTAAGAAGTTAGCTACAATATGTGCCTGCCCCAAGGGGCTTACAATGAAAGTAAGCATTGAAGCAGACAGAAAGGGGTCAATATTCAAAGCCGATTAACTGGTGAAGAAATCCTTTTGCTTGGTTAACTGGTGCTGAGCAGGCCCTGAGGGAATCTTTAGCATCACTTGCGCAGCTAGTGCTGCTGAATATTCCTTCTAACCACTAAAGCTGCATCTGGCTATTTAGCGAACAGTCTGGGGGCAGAGTCAGCACTTAACTGGATAAGTGCTGGTATTCTGCACTTAACCAGTTAAGTTAACCAACTAGGTAGTACTGCATAAATAGCAATCTTGTCTTTGGATGGTTTAAGGGCTGAATATCTTCACTTAACTGGATACGTGCTGTTCATCTACACATACCCATATATGTAATTGCCGGTTCCTGGATATGTCCCAGCATTGAAAATCTGGGCATAATTTGAGTGGTGATGGTTGTTTGAAAACACGTTGACCACTGCTGATGAATATTACTCCCAATTATTCAATTTCTCAGTTCCATTCTAATTGTTATTATACGTGGATGACTATAAATTGTTACCTTTTTGTGTCTAGCATTCGTTTCCATATTACGTATTGTAATTACTCAACCCTCATTTATTTTGTTATTACTACTTAATGTATGCTATCCCGCATCACATTTTGTACTGTTACTCACAATAAGTTGTTAGCCACATTGAACCTGATCTACTGGAATAATGTGGGATAGAAATGAAATAAATCTCTCTATATAAAATGCACCGCCAACGTTCTATGAGGCAAACTTACCCAGCATTCCAAGTTAAGTTGTCATGGTCTAGATCAGTTTTCCACCATGAGTGCTTGCCCCACCCACGTGTCACAACGTGATGATGTTCGGGGCGGGGCTATGACACAACAAAACACCAGTTCCACCGCCCTCCGACGCTCCACCCTCCCCACGCACACTGAAAAACAGCGACCTACGCAGATCCTCCACCCCCCCCCACACGGAGTGCCGTCCGAACAGCTGATCCGCCGTGATCATCACGGAGGGTAAGTCCAGCAACAGGGGGATAGTAAGGAAAGCGCCTTGCTAGCGCCCATTTCATTGGCCTCAGAAACGGGCTTTTCTTACTAGTAAATAAATAAAATAAATGTACATGCTGTGAGATATATATATATATACAGTGGTGGAAATAAGTATTTGATCCCTTGCTGATTTTGTAAGTTTGCCCACTGACAAAGACATGAGCAGCCCATAATTGAAGGGTAGGTTATTGGTAACAGTGAGAGATAGCACATCACAAATTAAATCCGGAAAATCACATTGTGGAAAGTATATGAATTTATTTGCATTCTGCAGAGGGAAATAAGTATTTGATCCCCCACCAACCAGTAAGAGATCTGGCCCCTACAGACCAGGTAGATGCTCCAAATCAACTCGTTACCTGCATGACAGACAGCTGTCGGCAATGGTCACCTGTATGAAAGACACCTGTCCACAGACTCAGTAAATCAGTCAGACTCTAACCTCTACAAAATGGCCAAGAGCAAGGAGCTGTCTAAGGATGTCAGGGACAAGATCATACACCTGCACAAGGCTGGAATGGGCTACAAAACCATCAGTAAGACGCTGGGCGAGAAGGAGACAACTGTTGGTGCCATAGTAAGAAAATGGAAGAAGTACAAAATGACTGTCAATCGACAAAGATCTGGGGCTCCACGCAAAATCTCACCTCGTGGGGTATCCTTGATCATGAGGAAGGTTAGAAATCAGCCTACAACTACAAGGGGGGAACTTGTCAATGATCTCAAGGCAGCTGGGACCACTGTCACCACGAAAACCATTGGTAACACATTACGACATAACGGATTGCAATCCTGCAGTGCCCGCAAGGTCCCCCTGCTCCGGAAGGCACATGTGACGGCCCGTCTGAAGTTTGCCAGTGAACACCTGGATGATGCCGAGAGTGATTGGGAGAAGGTGCTGTGGTCAGATGAGACAAAAATTGAGCTCTTTGGCATGAACTCAACTCGCCGTGTTTGGAGGAAGAGAAATGCTGCCTATGACCCAAAGAACACCGTCCCCACTGTCAAGCATGGAGGTGGAAATGTTATGTTTTGGGGGTGTTTCTCTGCTAAGGGCACAGGACTACTTCACCGCATCAATGGGAGAATGCATGGGGCCATGTACCGTACAATTCTGAGTGACAACCTCCTTCCCTCCGCCAGGGCCTTAAAAATGGGTCGTGGCTGGGTCTTCCAGCACGACAATGACCCAAAACATACAGCCAAGGCAACAAAGGAGTGGCTCAGGAAGAAGCACATTAGGGTCATGGAGTGGCCTAGCCAGTCACCAGACCTTAATCCCATTGAAAACTTATGGAGGGAGCTGAAGCTGCGAGTTGCCAAGCGACAGCCCAGAACTCTTAATGATTTAGAGATGATCTGCAAAGAGGAGTGGACCAAAATTCCTCCTGACATGTGTGCAAACCTCATCATCAACTACAGAAGACGTCTGACCGCTGTGCTTGCCAACAAGGGTTTTGCCACCAAGTATTAGGTCTTGTTTGCCAGAGGGATTAAATACTTATTTCCCTCTGCAGAATGCAAATAAATTCATATACTTTCCACAATGTGATTTTCCGGATTTAATTTGTGATGTGCTATCTCTCACTGTTACCAATAACCTACCCTTCAATTATGGGCTGCTCATGTCTTTGTCAGTGGGCAAACTTACAAAATCAGCAAGGGATCAAATACTTATTTCCACCACTGTATATATATATATATATATATATATATATATATATATATATATATATATATATATATATATATATATATATATATACAGAGAGAGAGAGAGAGAGAGATTAAAAATGCCATTTGCATGTGTACCCATCCTACCTCCTTCAACCTGGATTGCAGAGGAAGAGTGTGTGTGGGGATCAGGAGAGCTGAGGGGAGAGAGTAAGGAGGGATGTTGGTAGATTTTTCCTCACTATCCTGATCCCAGATCCTATTCTCTGATGCTGTACCCTACCTCCTTCCACCTGTGTCTGGCCACTTTTTCCCACCACTGCATGCAGCACATGTATTTTGAGGTTTTAGCCACACGCTCTCTTTGCCTGCCCCTTAAACTTAGTTGCCCTCCTTTCTCTGTCCCCTAACCTTCCATTCCCTTTTTTGAGGTCATTTAGCTCCTCCACCACTGAACAATGTGTCACTGCAGGAAGATAATCTTCATTTCTGCTGATGTTGATTGGGTTCTTGCTGGCACATTGCTGACTTTTTCACTGCCACAGGTAGCTCTTTTCTCTTCTGCTGAGTGGGGATTGGGTCCGTACCAGTATGCTGAGGACTGCTGAGGATTCCATTCTGTTTCTGTGCCACAGGGGATGAGATCCCTGTGACACCTGCTTTCAGCTTGCCATCACTGATCCTCTTGGGGTGGCAGGATCTGAACACCCCACCACTCTGCTGCTGCTCAGCTTTATCCTACTTGTAGGTTTGTCTGCATGCTTATCTACAAAAATGAATTATTTGGATTTAGCACTCACCTTTTTCTGTAGTAGTTCAAGGTGGAGGTGAATAGATTTTTCAATCATTCAAAATGTACAAAGATGAGGGGACACTCAATGAAATTACATAGAAATACTTTTAAAACAAATAGGAGGAAATATTATTTCACTCAAATAGTTAAGGTCTGAAACTTGTTCCTAGAAGATATAGTAACGGCGCTTAGTGTATCTGGGTTTAAAAAAAGGGTTGGACAAGTTCCTGGAGGAAAATCCATAGTCTGTTATTGAGATGGACATGGAGGAAGCCACTGCTTTGCTCTGGGATTTGTAGCATAGAATGGTGCTACTAATTGAGTTTCTGCCAGGTACTTGTGGCCTGGATTGACCACTGCTGGAAGCAGAATACTGGGCTAGATGGACCATTGGTCTGACCCAGTATGGCTACAGTTAAATTAGGGAGGAGCACATTTAGACATCTCCCCTGTTTTTTGATAGGTTGAAGATTAATTCCCTTGAAAAAACTTGGAAGTGAAACGTGGCTCCACATTGGGAATTATTATGGAGTCAGAATTGTAATTACAAAGCACTATTTTCATGGTGTCTGGAGGTGCCACGGTCAGCGCACATCGCCAATTAAGATAAGTCTTATCGTCTGTGATATCCCCCTTCTCACTCAGGGTGACCTGGTTCTCAATATGCAGATCATACAAATCCACCCTCACCTCCCCCCTAGGTACCCTTTACCTGGGGTAGGTGAGCAAAGTGCTTTTGCTAGTGTTGGCCCCCTCAACGGGCTTCTGGAACACAGCCTCTGGAACCTCCAAGGACACCTCCATCTCACTTCACTGGGGATACACCGACTGCCTGGGTCCACACAAGTCCTCAGCTCTCCCCTTGGCGTCACCTTTCAGACCAGGGTATTCAACTGCCAAGGGTAGCAGGGATCCTCTGATATGCTCATGCCCCGGTGGTTGTTCACAGTCAAGTCCCATCTGGGGTGCCATTTGTGATATCCCCCTTCTCACTCAAGGTGACCTGGTTCTCAATATGCAAATCATATGCAAATTAGTGTGCTACCCCCTTCTCGCTCAGGGTGACCTGGTTCCCACTAAGCAAATTAAACAGGTCTCACCAACTGCATATTCCTCAGGCAACTCTTTATTCCAGCCCCTGGGCCCACTTCTTCTAGCTGAATATGTTATACATTCATAGGTCTTCACACTGAGCCTCCCCACACAGATACATGGGCTCAGTACTACATCAATACTTTGGGGACTCTCAACCCCAGGCTTTGCAGCCTTCTTCTCTCAGTACTTTGGACACACAGTCCTGGACACCCAGTCCCCTCTTTGAACACACAGTTCTGGACACACAGTCCTTCCTTCTTTGGACACACAGTCCTGGACACACAGTCCTTCCTTCTTTGGACACAGTCCTTCCTCTGAGCCTATAAGTACTGAGGACACACAGTCAAACACTAATGGTTTAGGGACTTCTTACCCCAGGATTTTCAGCCTGCTGATCTCCTTTGGACACACAGTCCACCACAAGTCCCTAGGGTTAACCAGTATCTTCCAGGGGCTCTCTCTCTTCTTCTGCTGCCAGCTTACTTCTCTTCCTCTCACACCTCAGGTGGGGTATAAAGTGGTTAATTAGCTACACAGGACCCAGCCCATAACCTCCTCCACCTGTGGACATCCCAGGGCTCTCCCCAGTCCTAGCGACCTCCACCTATTCTCCTACTAGCGCCCTCTAGTGGCCTAGCCCGGATAGGACAGCCTCATACTTATCACACCTCCTATAAACTTTTACATCATATTACATCCAGAATATTTTTTATTCGTGCTATAAGTGGAAGGTAGGAAGGACATGTGCGATAATGTTTGGTGACTGTGTACCCTTTCCAGAGTCAGTTTTGGGATTATGGGCACTACAGTGTGACTGAGCACAGCATAAAAATTTATAAAAATATCTATGATTTGGACACTGGTGACATCAAGTATTGATTTATTTCCGACACCAGGTTTATTTATTGATTGATCCCCATACTTGATTTAGTACTCGACTCAGAGTGCCAGTTATAGAAGAGCACTCAGCGCACATCTTTTTCATCACCTGAATTTGGGCACCTTTTAGTGAATTTAGTCTTAAGTGACTTGTCCAAATTCAGAAGGGGCAGCGGTAGGCTTTAAACCTGGATGTTAGCCAACAGGCTACTCCTCCGCTCCTAAGGTAAAGGTCTTGCCTCAATAAATTGATTAGCCTCTCATACTGCTGCCAGTTTCTGTCATTTTTATGGATTAGAAGTTATTGAAGAATACATCATGAATTTCTTCTTTCTGATGGCAATGATTCTCTTGAGGGTTTGAGGGACACTCTTGTTAGGAAAGTATACTGTATGCTGACTGCATGATTATTGTTCTCGTCCCTTTACTTGGCTAGTACTAGGAAGAGGTATAAGGCCAGGTTATGTTCCTCCCACCTCTTCTGTTTGTTTAAGCCATCAAGTCTCCCGCACATTATGAAATTCCTCTGTAAAACATGTGGTGTCCCAGTTGGTAATAAGCACTGTTAGATTTTCTGCTTTTGTGTAGGTGACAATTTAATTATGCTTTATGCCCTAGGTGATTTTGTTCCTGACATCCCCTTTCTCTAATGTTGATTTTCTTTGCACTTTACAGTATACAGACAAAATGACTTACACACTGAAATCAATGCTACTTCGAAACAATAGTGACTAATTTCTTCTTAATGATTGTGGTCTCAGATTTCTTGGGATTAAAAACAAATACTGTACTTAAACATAAATAAGACACTTATAGCTCTGATTCACTACATTTTTGGTTTCCCCAGAGACATAGAATGGGAGAAAAGCCTTAATGAATCAAGCTTTTATAAATGAAAATTTTCTCTCTGAGGTGGAAAAAATGTACTTGGACAAAATTCATAGATTTCCATTGCACCAGTTTTAGCAGAATTCATTGTTATACCAAGGATGTATATTTAAATAAAAAACAATTTACTTTTCATAAAGCATTTTTTAGTTTTATGATTTTTTTGCCACTTTTATAAATAATCCATCTCTTTCGTGGAAATTTATTCCTGTGAAAACATTTTTGAAAATCTCTGAATCTCACAGGGTTATAAATCTCTTTATTTTGTTGTTAGTGCAGTGATGTTGTGCTAATGAGCATTTGACTGTATATTCATTTTAATAGTAAAAGTCAGAGTAGCTATATTAGTTCTAGAGATAACTGGACTTCTTTTGTAGACAAGGTTCATGTCTGTTGAGCTGGCAAAAGAACATTTCAAAACTGTGGTATTTTACAGTTGCACTGGAAATGGGCTTGTCGAACGTCTCTTGTTAGGGCTCGCTAAGCCCAGTTTAGTAAAAGGACCCCTAAGTAATTTAGGCACACTGTTTGTAGAATAGTACCTAACACTTACACATGTAACTACTAATTATTGGTGCAGTAAAATCACCCCAGATATATACATACAGAGAGAGAGAGAGAGAGAGAGAGAGAGAAATAAGGGAAATAAAGGGAAATAAGAAACATATGTGAATCAAGTTGTATACTGAATCTGGCAAAAGTCCAGAAAACTCACAGGTCATTTCTGACTTATTCACCTTTCAAAACTCATATAGTGCAACATCTTTGGAATATTCCCATGCGTAGCTTAAAGGGTCCTGCCTAGTGCCTGCCTAAAACACACCCCTTTGATTTTTGGATGAACAGTAGAGCAAAACATCTAAAATTGGGGTGTTAAAAATCACAACTTAGACATTTTTGAGAGAAAAACATCCTTCTGCCACCTTATGACATATTTTTGTATTTTTTTTTTGTTTTGAAAATGAGCTCCTTAATTTTTGTACCATTAAATAAACCGATGCTTTAGGCAACAAATCACTTTTTGCTGTATTTTATCTCATGTAAGGGTGTTCAATATAAGAAAGTTTTTGAACCCTCCTTTTCCTACCAGGCTGCCCAAATTTAGAATAATATTCCTCTAATTGTTAAACAACAACAGATCTATTCTCTGTTTCATAAATATTTAAAGACCTGTAATTGAATTGTATTGCTGTGTTTTATCATCCTTGCTGTAAGTCGCTTTGAACCAAATTGTGGGGATTAAGTGAGTTATAAATGCTTGTGAATGTGTTCATCTCTTTCTGTATATACTAGTGTGTAAAATAGAGCTTTGTCCAAGTACCATATATAATCTCAACACATGAAACCTACAACTTATTTCAGGCTCATATAAATAGGAAACTGACATTAAGCAGCTAGAAACACAGCAAAGAAATTATGATGGTAGTTTTCAGGTAGCTAGTTGGATATATCGTACATAGGTACTTTTGTACCTCTGTAATTTGTAACAAAATTTCAAAGGAAAACTGTGTGATTAGTTTCTCTTTGACAAGTCACAAAACACATAGGTACAGAAGTGCCTATCTGCTTTCTACCTGCTATCTGTGTGGGTAGAGCAATATGGTAAAATTGAGCTCATATGCTGGAAAATATAAATTTACATACTCTTGTTTACATTCCAAGTGTAAATACACCTCTAGAAATGCCTTTTTTTCCAATTTTTTAAAAATTATACCAAATTTCCAATTACATTCAAGCAATAAGAAGGCAATTCTACAAATTGCCATGTTATGCCCCTTGGCATGTCTCCGTTTCAGATCTGCGTGGTAGAATTTACACAGACTACTTTATAGAATATGCTTATCGAGTAGTGCATATAAATTGTCATTAGTCCAAATTAGTGCCAATAATTGCTTGTTAAAGTCCAATTATCGGCACTGATTGGCTTGTTATCCAATTAAGTTATGTGCACTAAAGGGAATATGCGCCAATTTGTGCATGCAAATCTAGTCGCACTAAATAGAATCTGAGGGTCAGTGTCTAAATTTAGGCACCAGCTTATAGAACTGCCTTTTAAATGTATACAGTAAAGTCATTTTAGATCAAGAAACGTAAAGGAAAATAAGAAACATATGTGAATCAAGTTCTATCCTGAATATGGCAGAAGTCCACAAACTCATGAACAGATCCAAGATATAATGGAATTTTAAGGAAAAGAAATTGGTACCTAACCTCCAACAAGGAACATCTGCAGTAGGCATTAAACGTGTTTCCTTGTTGCATCTGCTTTATAGAATTGCTCCCTAAAATTAGATTGTAAGTCCTCCAGGGACATGGAAGTACCTAGTGTACCTGAATGTAACTCATCTTAAGCTACGATTGAAATGGATGTGTGCTAAAAATAAATAGATTTTAATTTCAATAACAAGTTAAATTTGGTACATTGAATATGAGAAAAGTCTGTTGTTTCATACCGAACTATAAACTGTGGAAACATTGATGAAAATGTGTTAGCAGAGGATGAGGGAATATGCAGTTACTCAGTGAATTCAGAATAATTTGTAGCATTGTATTAGTATCTTTTTAGGTTGTGGAACTGTACCTTTAAAAGGACCACAAAACAAAGAACATGGGCCTTATTGACTTTTTTACAACATCTCATTCCATTTTCTTCCAAGCAATGTTCCCTCTAAGCTGTGTGGGAGTCCTCCAATCACATTCCTGTTAGTGAGGGATGATGCTTCAATATCATGTTTTCAATCACTAGGGACAGGCAAGTCCTCTGGAGTTCTAGAGAACTTGTCTGTCTCTTGCTATTAAAAATGTGATATTGAAAGAGCACCCCTGCTGGTGGGAGTGTAGGTGGAGGACTCTTACACAGCTTAGAGAAAACATTGCTTTGAAGACTAATTTTTAGGGCTTCATAGTTGGTTATTTTTTTGGGGGGGTAAATCAGTTTAAATATAGCTGTTTAAGTATGATAGTTCAGAATAAAAACAGAATAATCTGCTGATTCAACAACTGCTCAAAACTGTCTTTTTAAATGAATGTTGCTTGAAAGGAAAGCAGTGCTTTAGCTTCACAGATTATTAAAGGAACCAATAGTTTTGTGTGGCTGATAAAGGCCCTTTTCAAAATGAATGAAGTATAATAGCTGCCTTCCAAAACTCATAAACTTACTTGTGAACTATCATACTTAAGTACGGCTTTCACGTTTCAGACTAGATTGACACAAGAAAACTACTGTTTTGCAGTCCAGTATGAAAGAATGAATCATGTTAGAAAGGAACTTGAGATTCCTTCAGGCACCCTGTTAATACTGGCAAAATAGTTTGACATCTGTTTTTATTACACAATCACTTATAATTGGTTGATATGTTAAATGCACAGAGCAGTACGTGCTTTCAGTTCATAGATCAAAAATCATGTTAGAAGTGAAAGAAATGAAATGAAATGTGTTTTATTATTCTTAGGACTGTTGCTTATATTTATTAATACCATTAGCCACAACTCCTTTTCAGCACTTCTTTACACATGTAAAATGTCTCTTGTAAAATTACCCCAAATGTATACACGAGTAAAAGCAGACATGGTAACAAGAAGGTACACACTTCTATATGGTCTGCTTTTAGGTGTGTTTGGAGATGTAGGAAGCGTGGAGCTTGCGTGGAGCTGGAAAATGAACTCATGTAGTAACATAGCAAAATAGTAGATGATGGCAGATAAAAACCTGTATAGTCTATCCAGTCTGCCCAAGAAGATAAACTCATTATAATTAGATTGTAAGCTCTGTCAAGCAGGGACTGTCTCTTCATGTTCAAGTGTACAGCGCTGCGTACATCTAGTAGCGCTACAGAAATGATAAGTAGTAGTAGTATATAAGGTATGAGGTGATACAACACATGTATACCTGATCGTCTCACAGTTTATAAGATATGCATATCCACATGTACTTTATAAGGGTATTTATATAACAGAGTCTAGCATCTCTTCTCCCCTCTATCCCCACCTCTGAACATAGTCCAACATGTCTCCTGCTTCCTCCAGCCTACTCTCCATGTCCTGGTATCTCTCCTGCCCTTCCACCACTTGGCAATCCTCCAACATTCCAGGGCAAAGGGGAGACATACTTTGGCTCAAAGCAACAGCGGCACTCAGAAAGACACACAGTTGCAGGAGCAGGTAAAATACTTGGGCCCATCCCTTTTGTCAGGGGCCAAATTTTGGGCAGGCCATTTTTTGGGGGGCTGCTTTGCCAGAGTCTATTTTGTCGGGGGCTTTTTTGTCTGTTTTTTTTTTGTTGTTGTTGTCTGGGCAATTTTGTGTGTGGGCCTTTTTATCAGTGCTATTTTGACCAGGTACCCTGTGCACACTTTTCTGAACATGCCCCCAAATTCTAAAAATGGCGCCTAAAGTTGGGTGCACAATTGCACGCCCAGTTATAGAATAGGGTGAGCCATGCATGTCAAATAATTAGCTAATTGCTGCTAAATTACCACTTAATTGACAATAAGTACCAATAATTAATGTTAACAAGCACTAATAGGCACTAATTAGCAGTCACACATGTAACTGACTTATGTCCTTAGTCTGGAAACTGAGCACCTAACCTCTCTTATGCACAACTGCAAAGGGGGCGTGGTCATGGGCAGGGCATGAACAGGTCAGGAGCATTCCTAGAAATTAGGCGTGATGTTATAGAATACCTGCATTTGCGCACCGAAGAATTTACACCAGCTTTTGGCAGGCATGAGTGCCAAGCTACTATTCTGTAAAGGGCACTTTGCACAGAACCCCCTGGATTCTATATATGGCACTTTGAGTTGCTCACATATTTGGATACACATCCAAATTGCATGCCCATATGGGCATCTCAGCGTTTAGCACAAGCTGATTTTTATCATGAGCTAAAAACGCTAGCGTGGCTTTGTAAAAGACTCCCTTTGGGCGCCATTTACTGATCTACCCCTTGGCATGCGCAATTGTATACATAGGTTACACAATACTGGCGGTTACATATATAACTTAGGGCCCTGTTTACTAAGCTGTGCTAGAGGCGCACTAGCGTTATTAGCATGCGCTAACTGTGTAGATGCCCATAATATTCCTATGGGCATCTATACAGTTAGCGCGCACTAATTTTTAGCACACGTTAAAAACACTAGCACATCTTAGTAAACAGGGCTCTTAATTGGCAAATTAGACACTGATTGGTGCTAACAACCAATAATAGGCAATAATTGGATTTAATTGGTACTAATTGGCACTGATTTGTAGTTATGTGAATAAATGCATTTAGGCGGGAATTTATCATGGGCTACTATTAAGATGGTTTATTTCACCCCCCCCCCCCCTCAGTTGGTATTCTATAAACCTAGTGTTCAAAATCTGTAGCGCATAACTACAATGGGGAGTGTGCACATGGGAGGAGCATGGGTGGGTCAGAGGCATGGCAAATATCTATGGGCTAAGGGCTAGATTCTATATATGGTGCCTGAAAAATCTGTGTGGAAAAAAAATGCACCTAGGCGTATTCTCTAATGTACGCCTGAATTCTACAGAATACGCTTAAATTTTCATGCAGTATATAGAATACACTGAGTACTTCTCCAAGAAACCAAATTTGGTTGCGTGCATTTAGATGTAGAGCAGGTGTATTCTATAATAATGCACATAGATTTTAGAAACAGCCATGACCCACCTATTCCATGCCCATAACTATGCCCCCTTTTCAACTATGTAACTTGGAATTTAGGCGCACCACGTTACAGAATACACTTAGCGAGTTGTGCGTGTACATCATAATTAATGCCAATTAGTGCTGATAATTGCTTGCTAACATCCAGTTGACAGCACTGATTAGCTAGTTAACCAATTAAGCTATGTGTATTATTGTAGAATACACTTCAGTTTCCCCGAGGAAATTAAGGCACGATATATAGAATTTCAGGGTAAATTCTATTTTCATGTCAGTTATTTGCACAACTGTAACATCTAGGCCCCGATACTCAGGACTTCCATGGTAAGCAAACAGCAGTGAAACTATACTGTCGGAACGATGCAGAAAATTAGCTCGCCAATGTTCAAAGCAAATGGTATGCGCGCTAAGGCAAAAACAATTAGGAGGCATGCTTGGCCCAGCTCATGTGCAATTGCGCCAGACAAACCCGAACATGAAACACACATTGGAGTCTGTTTTTCTGTGTCTTTAAATATAAGCTTGTCAAACAGTAAATATTTTTGTAGTGCCAGAAATATACAGGCTTTTTTACTGCCATGCTAAAAGTGACCTTAGCTCACGGGAGACCCACATGCTAGCCATACTGCAGGCCACTTTTTAGCGCAGAATGAAAAGGACTCCCAAGTGTTTAATACCTGATACAGATTTCATACTGCATACACCTCTTTTTATACTTAAATTTAAAGCTTTTTAAAAATATCTGTTGGTAAAACTGAAGGACTTATACTGGTATTTCCACAATCTTTATTATTGGAATAAAAAAGAAAACGTAATTCTCAATTCCAGTTACTTCGAACACCCAGTAGTCTACAATGTCCTGTAGATTTGCTTGGGGTTGCTATGGCAGCCCCTGATCAGTTCTGCTGAATTCAGTGGAGCTACAGTAAATTGCTATGACAACCACCGGGAAAAGTGCAGAAGCATCTGGCACCTTAATTTAGATTGTTAAGTCAGAATTTTCAATACAACTGTTTGAGTTTGTTGCTTCATATAGTAAGTTTGGGGAAATACTTCTGAGAACAGTTTGGTTTGTATTGATCTATAATTGTATTAGCATGTTAATACACTTGTATTTTCTAGTTTTTGTAGTTTCTGAAATCTATCTTCTGTATATATAGATATAGATATTTTATTTATTTATCTATTTGTTACATTTGTATCCCACATTTTCCCACCTATTTGCAGGCTCAATGTGGCTTACATAGTACCGTACAGGTGATCGCCAATATCGGTATGAACAAATACAGAGTGATGTTGTAGTAAAGTACAGTTCATGTGTTACAGACACATTAGGGAATTGTAAAGGCAAAGAGTTAAGTTATGTCCAGTACGAGATTTGGTTTCGTTGTGTTGCAGGGTTAAGGCATTTAAGTTGGATCGTTAGGGTATGCCTTTTTGAACAAGTTAGTTTTTAGTAATTTCCGGAATTTTAGGTGGTTTGTTGTTTTCACGGTGCTTGGTAACGCGTTCCATAGTTGTGTGCTTATATAGGAAAAGCTGGATGAGTAGGTTGATTTGTATTTGAGATATAGAGATATATTACCATAGACCAGTCTTCACCATGGTTTACGTGGAGGGGCATAATCGAACGAAAACGTTTATCTCCATGGGCATTTATCTCTGAGAACGGGTCCGTGAAGGGGCGGACCGAACCGTATTTTCGAAAAAAATAGACGTCCATGTTTTATTCGACAATTTGTGAGGTGGGCGTTTTTGTTTTTCAGTGATAATGGAAAATGAAAGCGCCCAGCTCAAAAACGAATAAATCCAAGGCATTTGTTCGTGGGAGGGGCCAGGATTCGTAGTGCACTGGTCCCCCTCACATGCCAGGACACCAACCGACCACCCTAGGGGGCACTTTTACAAAAACAAAAAAAAAGGGAAAAGAGCTCCCAGGTGCATAGCACCCTTCCCTTGTGTGTTGAGCCCCCCAAATCCTTCTCAAAACCCACTGCCCACAAGTCTACACCATTACTATAGCCCTAAGGGGTGAAGGGGGGCACCTACATGTGGGTACAGTGGGTTTGGGGGGGGGGGAGTTGGACGACTAAGCATTAAGCAGCACAATTGTAACAGGTAGGGAGGGATGGGCGTGGGTCCACCTGCCTGAAGTCCACTGCACCCCCTAACAACTGCTCCAGGGACCTGCATACTGCTGCCAGGGAGCTGGGTATAACATTTGAGGGTGAAAATAAAAAGTTGTGAAACATCATTTTTTGTGGTGGGAAGGGGTTAGTGACCACTGGGGGAGTCAGGGGAGGTCATCCCCAATTCCCTCTGGTGGTAATCTGGTCATTTAGGGCACTTTTTGGGGCCTTATTCGTGAAAAAACAGGGTCCAGGAAAAGTGCCCTAAATTCTAGCTACAAACGCATACTTTTTTTTCCATTATCGGCGAAAGGCGCCCATCTCTCCTCGGCCGATAACCACATCCCCAGTTCCACCTTCGCCACGCCTCCGACACGCCCCCGTCAACTTTGTACGCTTCCGCGATGGAGTGCAGTTGAAAACGTCCAAAATCGGCTTTCCATTATACCGATTTATTCGTTTTTGTGAGATAAACGTCTATCTCCCGATTTGGGTCGAAATCTAGGCGTTTTTCTCTTTCAATTATAAGGTGGATAGTCCCTAGAACATGAAAAAGTTATGTTGTCAGTTGGAACGGACGTGGTATAAATTGATGAGTCCTGAAGATATAAATAGATAAGAAAACATCTCAGGGAGTAAAATTTACTGCAAAGAGGCTATTTTCTCTTATAGTCACCCTGAACCTTAAAATCACCCAATAGATTTATTTAGCCTTCTAAAGAATGTATTCAAGTAATGCTTTTTGTTTCATGTTTTCACAAGCTATATCCCCCAATATTCAAAACTATTTAACTGGCCAGGAATGGCACCTTGTTAAATTCCATTTAAGCACCTAAACGTAGATATGCAGTGGGAGACAACTGGTTATCTCCTGCTGAATATCTCGGTTAGCAGCTAGCCATTAAGGGGGAAATTCTATATATGGTACCTAAAAATTTGATGCGGAAATCAATGCAGACTGTGCATATTCTATAAGTGGTGCTTAGATTTAGGCACGATATATAGAATACTAGTAAAAAAGGCCCGTTTCTGAGAGCAATGAAACGGGCGCTAGCAAGGTATTTGTTTTCTGTAATGAATGTTGTGAAAGGGATTTTTAGGATAATTGTGTTGTGTTGGTAATGAATAATTTACATTGTTGTATTATGTGCAATATCTAGGGGGCGGGGTGGTGAACTGTGAGGGTGTGGCGGGGGAGAGAGTGAGTGTCCATCTCTCCATGTTGTGCATCAATGTGTGTGTGAGTGTTTTCTTGTGGGGTTTTGGGGTGGAGGGGGGCATTTGTTGTCTGTGTGTGTGAAAGATCATGTGTGTCACAGAGCTACATTTTGTGTGTGTCACAGAGACAGTTTGTGTGTGTGTGTGTGTGTAAGTGAGAGAGGGTGGGGTGGATTCGGAGGTGGGGGGTGAGTGTCTGTGTTTTTGTGATATTGTGTGTGTGTCTCACAGAGAGTTCGTGTGTGTGTAAGTGTGTGAGGGTGGGGTGGATTGGGAGGTTGGGGGTGAGTGTCTGTGTTTTTGTGATATTGTGTGTGTGTTTCACAATGAAAGGGGGGTGGGGCAGGGAGAGGGTTTTGGTTTTAGAGGGGGGGTGGGTGGGTTTGGGGGATGCCCTGTGCTGGCAAAGTGTCTTGCAGTGACGGGTGGCTTTGAATGTGGTTATTGTTGAAGGGGTGAGAGAGAGAGAGAGAGTGAGTGAGTGAGTGTGTGAGTGTGTGTGCATGTTGTGCATCAGTGTATGTGTGTGTTAGTGTTTTTTAGTGGGGTTTTGGAGTGGAAGGGGGCGGTGGTTATGTGTCTGTGTGTGAGAGTGAAAGATCATGTGTGTCACACAGGTAGTTTGTGTGTGAGAGAGAGTGTGTCTGTGTGTGTGTCACAGTGTGTTTGTGTGTGTGTGAGAGAGAGGGTGGGGTGGTCTGGGTGTTTGAGGGCGAATGTGTGTGTTTTTGTGATATTGTGTGTGTGTGTGTGTGTGTGTGTGTCTGACAATGACGGGGGGGGCGGGGGTGGTGAACTGTGAGGATGTGGCTGGGTGCTTGGAGGGGGTCAGCGTTTGTTGAGGGGTGGAGTGGGTTTTGACCGTGTTGTTGCTGGCTCGTATTAGTGTGAGTTTTTTTTTTTTGGGGGGGGGGTGGTTAGGGATGTGTCGTGCTGGCAAAGTTGGAGGAACTGTTGGTTGTCTTTGAGGGTGCTCGTGAACTGAGAGGGTTTTGCAGGAGGTTTGGAGGGGGGTCAGTGTGTGTTTTTTGGGGGGGAATTCATCTTCACTGTCATCATCAGTGTTACAGCGGCCGGCAGCAACGGTCCAATGCGTGTAGACTTGGTCCTTTTCTCTCTCATGTCCTGTTTCCGCACGGGCGGGACCAGAGCTGTGAGAGAGATAGAGAAGGGCCGAGCCTGCACGCTTTGTTTAGCTGCTGCCATTCACCGTAACACCAACGATGTAAGTGCAGATGTCTTTTCAAATTCGGAGGGAGGGTGCCTGCAACTGGAAGGGAGGGAGGGAGGGTGTAACAGAGGGACGACGACCCTTGAACGCGGGGGGAGAGAGTGGGGTCCTCTATGTGCAGTGGCGAGTTGTGACGGGAGGGGAGAGAGTATGGGGGATTGAACGGCGATTCAGGAGGGAGTCAGTCGGGGAAGAGGGGGAGGTCCGAAGTCAGAGAGGAGAGGGTGAGGGTCCAAAGTCGGACAGGAGAGGGAGGTCTGTTGCAGTGTGTATTGGGGAGGAGAGTGGATGAGGAGGGCTGTGGCTGGGGGACGTGGTCCAGTGGCATCTTGGGAGGGGCAAGGGACAGAGCACCGGGGGGAGGGGTGTTGTTGGGTGTGTCTGTGAGGTGGGTTTAACGGCTTTACCGGCAGTGTTCACGGCGGCTATGTGTCGTTGACGTTCGGGCACGCTGTTTGGGCTGTTTTTTTCAGTCCGTTGGTGTGCCTCGTGCTGCTTTCAGTGTCGCTGGTGACATACCAGGAAGTACTCACGTCAGTTCGTGAGATGGCATTACAGAGAGCATGAATGCTTCAAGGTTTTAGTGCCATGGAGTCAGCTTCAGAACGTTGGAGGTGCTTTTTATTATATAGGATACTTAGCTGATATCTCAGCGCCTAAAACTACACACCTCCATTTACACCAACGGAAATATGGCATAAATCCCAGCGTGTAGATTTAGGCGCATTGGGACATAATCTATAACTGCGTGTGTAAATTTCAGAACACCCACGAAATACCAATTTCCCTACCTATAACCATTACCCCTTTTTGCCTTTGAGCGTTAGAAGTTAGGCACACTGCATTATAGAATGCTTTTAGCGAGTTGTGTATGTAAATTGTAATTATTTCCAATTAGTGCTCATTATTGCTTGTTAAGAGCTGTTATCAACGCTGATTTGCTTGTTAAGCCAATTAAGTTACACACATTGTTATAGAATATGCTTGGATTTCAGTGCAGATCGCCAGGAGCGCTATATAGAATCCGAGGGTAATCGGCTATATTACACAACATAGCCAGTTAGGCGAGGATATTCAGCGCCATACTGCTATGTTGAGTGGTCAAAATAGGCTGCTTAAATAGCAGGCCTATCTTTGACTGCTTAAAAGTTAACCGGTTAGCACAGAATATTAGCATAGCCATTTAAGTTTTTAGCAGCCAAACTAAAACTGTGGATATTCAATGACGGTTGCTGGAAACATCCCCACATTGAATATCTGGGGTCAGCGCCAATCGTGATACTTATGTGGGCTGCCTTTACGCGGGCTGAGTATTGACCACAAAGATAATATTGAGACCATGATTTTGGACTTTGAAGATTTTGCTAATTATTTTATTGGGAAAGTCACACAAGTTCAGAATGAAATTGATGGGTTATATTAAAATACACCCCCACTTTGGAATGTTTTGAATTACTTACAAATAAAGAAGTACAATTTATATTAGCAGAATCATAACTGACAACTCTCAAGGTCATGGCTAGTTAAGCAAGATCCATTAAATTACATTATCAATTCTTCAGTTCAGAAATTTACTAGAAAAGTAGACATCATAGTTTGTCCTTTATTAAAATAACTAACTAACTAAATATAGATAGATAGATAGATAGATAGAGAGATAGATAGATAGATACACTGGACCCACCGCTGTGAAATACTATAGACCTGACCAGTGGCAAACATTCCTTTTTAGGAAAATTGGTTGAGCATGCAGTAGCCTCAGTGAATGGAAACTTTGAAGGTATGTGATTAAATGTACTCTAGTCAATCCAGATTCCTTGCTGGTTGTAGTACAGAAACTGTTCTGTTTATTACTGATGGACCATCTACAGTAGAGCAGAGACAAAGGTGATGACTCCCTAGTTGTGGTTCTGAATTTGACTGCTGCCTTTGATACTGGGGACCATTAGATTTTATTAAGTCAGTTGTAAGACCTTTGTTATGAAAGGCAAGGCTGGCTTAATCATTACCCAGACTACACAGCTGACTACGGTGACAGCTTCAGGGGGAGGTAAACAGCAGCTGCAGTCATAGTAAGACAATAGGTCCTGACAGCCACGCAAACTCAAAAAAATATCAGAGTGTACTGTTACTTGCATGGAGGAGGACAAATTATAAATAGCCCACTTACTTAGCTAGATGGCTTATGGCAGTTGCTCTCACAGAGGGTAATTTTATAACAGGTTGTGAGGGAGGCTATAAGACCCTGCCACTTCCCCTTAAGGATGCTCCCTCACAGTGTCAGAGCCACCTTAAACCCATAGTCCTGCCCAAGGGGAAAGTAACACTGTAGGGGTGGAGCCAGAAGGGAGGGTCCAGGAAGTATAAAAGGCCAGGACACAGCTAGGTTAAGCAGGCCCAGAGGGAAGCTGCAATGTCCAACTGCATTTACCTCTTACCACCTACATGTGAACTGCAACTGCTACAGACACATAGGCAAAGTTCAGCTTAGAACCTTGTAACTGGACTTTTCACCTAAGTAACTGCTGTAAACTACATTGGTAATTCTGGAAAACCAGGCCAGAGACAAGTAAAGTATACTGCTGTGCTGATAGACAGTAATGTATCCTGTGGCCCTGCAGGAGTGGGCCACTGGAGAACTTTCTTACATCTAAAGAACATTTTTGTGTTTATTTTCTCTCCACCACACCTGTGAACAGAACTTGATTGCTACCAGATACTTATAATAAATTGTGTTTTAATTTACCTGCACCTGTTGTGTGGCTGCAGTTTGTCCTGGCTCCAGGCCCAATCTCACTCATATTACCACACAGGTCACTAGGTTGGAAGGTCAGATAAATGCTTGTTTAAGCCATTTCTATAAAGACAAAGATGCCAAGTGTGGCTCATCCCAAAGCTGAAGATTTACCACAGCTATGTTGGAGATTGAAGGCCAATGAGTGAAGCTTTTCTTGTGGGCCTCAGTCATGTCTACAACTCGTCCTGCAGATGCACATTCCAAAAAATTGATATATTCTAATCAATAAATAGAAAATTAAATTCTTTTTTCTAACTTTGTAGTCTTATCATTTTATATTTCTAATAATATTGATCCCATTCTCTGGTTTCTGCATTCCTCTGTTTTCTCTTAACTATCTTGCCAGAGTCTCCTTGTCCATTTGGCAAGTCATTTCTCTCCATGCCCACCACCCATCAAAGTCCCTTATCTGTCCTATCCATCAACTCTGGATGTCCCTCTATACTCCTCAGTGCCCTGTCCCTGTCCCTCCCCTCTCCCCATGTCCCTCATTGCACCTCTGTGTCCCTGTCCCTAGGCTCCCTCCATGCCCAGCATCTTTTATCTGTGTCCCTATCCTGTCACTTGTCTAGTGTATCCTTCTTTTTCCTCCTCTCCTCCAGCACCCCCACTCTGGGACCAACATCTCTCCCTCTCTCTTCTCTGCCCACCCTTGTAGTCCAGATTCTCTCTCTCTCTCTCTCTCCCCCACCTCCCTTTGTTGGTTCAGCGTCTTGCACTCTCCACTTCCTCTACCATGGGTCTGGGATCTCTCCCCCTCTACAGTCCAATCCCTCACTCTTTTCTCTCCACTATGCCCCACCCCAATCCAGCATCTCTCTCCCTTTCTTCCTCCCTCACCATCTGGTGTGGTATGGTATCTTCCCCTCTTCCCATGGATCTGTCACCTCTCCCTCCTTCTCTCCCTTCCCAACAATGGATTTGATATTCCTTCCTCTCTCCCCATCCTGCAGGTTTGGCAGCTCTTTCTCTTCCCCCACCCCCCACCGTTGGTCTGACATTTGTTCCCCTCCCCAGATCTAGCATCTCTCCCTCCCTCTTATCCTAACAATGGATCTAGAATCTCTTCGAATCTCTTCTTCTCTCCCCCTTCCCCCCATGTTGTGGGTTTGGCAGTTCTCCCTATTCCTCCTTCCCCCCACTGCTGGTCTGGCATCTGTTCCACCCCCCAATCCTCAAAATCCAGCGAGTTGCGGGCAGCGCTAAAGACATGGTGCTGCATCCGGATGCCGGTCCTTCTCTCTGCTAGGCACATGTGTAGAAAGTTACATTTAAAAGGCAGGATCAAGCAGAGAGAAGGGCCGGCAGCTGGAAATATCAGCACGTCTTTAACACTGACCACTACTTGCTGGTTTTTGAGGACCAGGGATGGAGAGAAGAGGAGGAGAAGGAGATGCCACTGGAGTCGGAGGAGAGGGGAGGAAGAGGGAGAGAATTGCTGGACCCATGGGAGGAAAGGGAGGGAGAGTGAGTTGCCAGACCATGAGGGCAGCTGGGAGCCAATGTGTGAGATCAGGCCCCATAAGCGTGTGAGCTAGAGAAGGGGCCGAAATGCATGTGTCACATGGCTAATGCTTCTTAGCATGTCTGTTTACACGGTAATTGCCCAAACTAACATCCCCCCCCCCCCCCGATATTCAAAAACATTTAACAGTATTTAGTCGGTTAAATGGTACTTAGCTGGCTATCTGGCGATATTCAGTGGGCTATAGCCAGCTGTCTCCTGCTGAATATCACAGCTTAGTGGCTAGGAGACAGCTGGTTATATCACACGATATAACCGGCTATCCGCCGATTTTTGGCACAATGCCGGCTACGTTTGGTGGCTATATTTGGCCTCCAAAATAGCAGGTATATCTGGCCGATTTAAACATAACAAGTCAGTGCTTAATATCTGCTTGGACGGTTATGTTTAAACTGGCCAAAAATAAACCGAATATTCAATGCTGGTCACTAGAAATGGTCCGGCATTGAATATCTGGGCTCAATTCTGACCGCTGGAGGCAGCTCGGCTACCTCCTGCTGTCTAAATATCAGCTCCACAGTAACTGCAATGCCTTTGTTTTAATTGTAGTGGTGTATCCAGCATCTGACCATGCAGTTAATACAGATAAAATACATTAGTGCATGTTAGCTACAGTTCAGATAATGCAGATGCATGTAATGTTACCTCAAGGTGATGTTAAATGTTCTGCATTACCTGGTGCATTAATGATGGTGAATTACCATGCATTACCTTCAAGGCACAGTCTACGCTGATTCCCGACTCAAATCCTCAGGAATTAGCATTTGTTAGGTGTCAAACTGCTATGTTAACTCTAGGCACAGCCACGTGCTAAGAACACATGTAATTCTTGGGTTAACTGCTTAACATGCTTCAGTAAAAGGCCCCTACAGGCATCTTTATGTCTTTATAAAGCGGCATCAGAAAATCAGCCAAAATTGTGACTACAAAGATGCCATATCTTGCTCAGGAGTTGGAATAAATGGAATTGATTGAAATGCATGTATTTATACCAAGGGACATACTTAGTGACTCTAGCTGTGCTCCATCAAAACTATACTACTGAACATGCCTACAGGCGGATTGTATAAAGTATGCACTGTCTTCTCATCATGAGTACCTTTAGGTGTGGGGTCATTTTATAACATGCCTTTTTACACATGTACAATAGTGTTTTAGTGCAAAAAATCCTTTATAAACTGGCCCCACATTCCCCCAGATTCTATATAGGTTGCCAAAATGCAGGTGTGGATCCCAGATTTGTGTGCAAACTAATTAGTTAATGAGACGTTACCAATCAATAATTGGTGTTAATTGACACTCATTTGGGTTTATGTGTGGATCTACTCTGAACACTATTCTATAAAATGTGTGCCTAAATCTTGTAGCATGCAACTCAAAAGGGGGCATGGCCATGGGAGGGCATCAGCAGGTCAGAGGTGTTCCAGAAATTAGGCTTGATGTTATAGAATAGGGTTATTTACGCACTCAATTTCCATTAGTTGTGTACCAGCGTTTATACTAGGTTTCAGCAAGCATAAGTGCTATGCCCAAAGATAGGCGTGAGATCTGCGCTAAGCTAGTATTCTATAAAGGGTGCTCCACACAGAGTGCCCTTTGCAGAATACTACTTTACTACTACCACTACTACTACTACTTATCATTTCTAAAGCGCTGCTAGACATACGCAGCGCTGTACACTTGAACATAAAGAGACAGTCCCTGCTCGACAGAGTTTACAATCTAATTAGGACAGACAGACAGAACAAACAAGAGACAAGGGAATATTAAAGTGAGGATGATAAAATAAGGGTTCTGAACAAAGTGAATAAGGGTTAGGCGTTAAAAGCAGCATCAAAAAGATGGGCTTTTAGCTTAGATTTGAAGACGGCCAGAGATGAAGCTTGACGTACTTTAGCGTAGATCTTCCCAGCGCCTAACTTTGGGCACCATTAATAGAATTCCCCCCATTATGTATAGTCGAGTCGAATTTCAGTATTCAAAAGTTGATGTCCAGTTATACATTCTACAGGATCATTTGGAGAAGGGTGGTATCGCAATGATCATGATTGTTGAGTTCAGTTATCAGAATCTTAGGGAGGAAGCTAGGAGTTTATTGAAAGGAGTGCTAAACTGAAGGTTTGTCTAAGGTATCTACTACCCTTGTTCCAGCCCTGATCAAAGGAAAAATATTTTTCATGTAGAACTCAATGAGTGATCATGGGTTCCTGCTCATTTCTTGTTTCCTGAGAATTACATTGTGGCATATCCCAGGGTTATATGATCACTGTTACTTTTTAGTCCAGCGGAAGTCTAATTATAAATGATGTTCAGGCCATTGGGAATCTAACTAGAAATGCCAGTTGTAGATGCCCTATGTATACAGATCACGTCCAAGTTTATACAGAGCTGGACATCAATAGGAAGGAATCAATACAGAAACTAAACGCTTGTTTAAACCACATATCAGTCTAGATGGAACAAAATAAATTTAATCTCTCCAGGACCGTGGCTATGGATAAAGAGACTATCACTTAAATTATCCCGTTTGTGTAGTTTTTAAGGGTTAGTAGGTTACCTCTGAATACCTAGGTAGAAATTTTGGGGAGTTTCAGTAAGATAGGTTCAGGGCTACATGTGAAAACAGAGAGATCAGTGAGGGTCATATGCATCCTTTATACAAGTACATGTGGTACAATAGCTGTGCCCATATTTACTACTACTACTACTACTATTTAGCATTTCTATAGCGCTACAAAGCATACACAGCGCAGCACAAACATAGAAGAAAGACAGTCCCTGCTCAAAGAGCTTACAATCTAATAGACAAAAAATAAATAAAGTAAGCAAATCAAATCAATTAATGTGAACGGGAAGGAAGAGAGGAGGGTAGGTGGAGGCGAGTGGTTACAAATGGTTACGAGTCAAAAGCACTGTTAAAGAGGTGGGCTTTCAGTCTAGATTTAAAGGTGGCCAAGGATGGGGCAAGACGTAGGGGCTCAGGAAGTTTATTCCAGGCGTAGGGTGCAGTGAGACAAAAGGCGCGAAGTCTGGAGTTGGCAGTAGTGGAGAAGGGAACAGATAAGAAGGATTTATCCATGGAGCGGAGTGCACGGGAAGGGGTGTAGGGAAGGACGAGTGTGGAGAGATACTGGGGAGCAGCAGAGTGAGTACATTTATAGGTTAGTAGAAGAAGTTTGAACAGGATGCAATATTTACCCAGATAAGGCTTGGGTATTGCAGTACAAGCACTCAATTCAACTAGGTGGCATTATTGCTACCCTGTAATATATGTTGTGCTGCCAAAAAAAAAAAAAAGCAGATTGAAAGGTACCAATTTATCAAAAATAAATTCCATATAGTTTTAGATTTATGTTTAAAAGATCAGATTATTCTAGCATTGAGAACTGTTCACTGATTACCAAAACTGTTTCACTCTCAGTTCAATTTTTTTTCTCCTTAGTTTTTAAGTGGAGTGGAGGAGTAGCCTAGTGGTTGGTGCAGCAGACTTTAATCCTGGGAAATTGGGTTCAATGCCCCCTGTAGCTCCTTGTGACTCTGGGCAAATCACTTAACCCTCCATTACCCCAGGAACAAATAAGTACCTGTATAATATGTAAACCACTTTGAATGTAATTGCAAAAAAACAAATACAAAAAACCCACAGAAAACTGGTATATCAAGTCCCATTCCCTTCCCCCCTTTAAGGGTTTAAATGATATTGGCCCTAAATACCCGAGAGACCACTACTGATTTATACTTCATGGAAAACCCTCAGTATTCTGACAAAGATCTCTTTCAAATTCATTTTCAGTCTGAAGCAAGATTAGTTGAGGTCACGAAAAAGCCATTCTCTTTTATTGGGCCTGGACTATTGAATGCCAATAAGAAAGAAATGTGATTATAGACAACTTCCTGAAATTTAGGAAGCCAGTTAAATCTGGGCTGCTTATATCTACATGATAATGTGATGGGATGTACTAATTCTTACTGATTGTTGTTCACTGAGGGGTTGATATTCAGCTAGTGACGGTGAGTGTTAGTTTAGCTTCCCTGGCATTATTCCTGGATATTCAATATCCGGCCATGTCCTGGCGCCAGCATTAAATATCCTGATTTATGTGGCTGGCTGGCTGTCTTCTGAGGTTAAGTATGATATTCAATAACTCAAACATTTTTGTTACTGGTAATGCATTTATAGTATATACAAAAATTTATTTCATACTGCTATAAACATTTGCATTTAAAATCCACTATCAAACTAAGGAGATGAAATGAGGCAACCTAATGCACTAAAGATAATCTCATAAATCATCCTCTTAAGATCTAACCACAGTCTATAACAGCAAAATCGTAGTCTACAGAAATGTTCCCAAATCAGTGAAGATCAAACAGTTAATGTTTCCAAATTCAATATCTTGAAGTAGCTTGAAACAAGCCAAAATATTGTCATTTGTTCAGGGATATCCAAACGCAAACATCCTTGATCAGGGCTATATGAAAAAACCCATGAGGGATACCACCCCCTCCTCTTTCAATCTCCAAAGATTAAAAGATTAATCAAATCTTCTTTTATAAGCAATAAAATCCTCAGGTTCAAATCTGTCCACTATACAGATCTGTATTTCACAACCTGGCTTCCTCAGGAGGAACAGAGTTCACCCGGGACAGAATAGGGACCCCAGCCAGATCAACCTTAAAGGCCATAAAATGAACAAATGACAATATTTTGGCTTGTTTCAAGCTACTTCAAGATATTGAATTTGGAAGCACTAACTGCTTGATCTTCACTGATTTGGGAACTTTTTTGTGGGCAATGACATTGCTGTTATAGATTGTGGTTCGGTCTTAAGAGATTGATTTATAAGATTATCTTTAGCGCATCAGATTCCCTCATTTCATCTTCTTAGTTTGATAGTGGATTTTAAATGCAAATGTTTATAGCAGTATGAAATAAAGTTTTGTATATTCTATAAATGCATTACCAGCAACAAAAATTTGTGAGTTACAGTTTACGGTTCTGGTATTTATATTTTGATTTACCCCTGTCTTTTTAGTTTGTCTGATATTCAGCACTTAACTACATAAGCAACACCACATAAACATAGGACTGACTTTTATGTAGACTGATTCAACTGCTAAACTTAGGGGTTACGGGCCTTATTTTATAAAGGTTATGCTCCTAAATTTAGGATCGTAATTTATGCTCCTAAATGTATGCTAAATTTATGAATGTAATAGGCCCTAAATTAGGAGCATAGATTACACTCGTAATTTAGGAGCATAAATTTAGAAGCATAAATTTAATAGCGTAAATTTAGGATCATAACCTTTATAGAATAAGGCCCTAAGTGCTGAATATCGACACTTAACCGCATAAGTGCCGACTCTGTCCACACACTACCAACGAAGTAGCTGGCTTTGAGTTTAGTAGTCTGTGGTGATATTTAGCAAAACTAACTGGTTAAGTGCCACTGAATTTCAGTGGACAGCCCCAAGTAAGTGATTTAACCGGCCAGGAGCCATTTTTGAATATCAAACCCTGACTGTTTAATTTAGATTTTTGACACATTGTATTTGAATGAGATGTTTTCTATAAACCTGGTTTCAGTTTCTGCCTGTTTCCTCCAAAAATCAAGATTTGAAACAGCACACACATCTTTTGAAGCCAGGCATATGCATAGTAAAGTTCTGTCCTTAGAGAGATACCTACAATAGAAAGAAATCATGTTTATTTAATACAACATCTTTCTTACAAGAGTACTCCAAATACTTTATAGTCACTGTGGGAAATATCACAAATAATATGCTAAACGGTTGGGAAAGACTAAAAGACTGAGAAGAGACACAGGGGCCTAGATATTAAAGCATACGGAAACATAGGGCTCGATGTTCAGCATGGTTTAAGTAGTCAGGATAGGCTCCTGCCCACTTAAACCTTACTGACTAGGTTGGCTGATGTTATTCAGTGGCAGTGTGGCACTTAACCAGGCAGTGCTGCTGCCCAGGTAGATCCAGGGTCCTAGAGTCAAGACGGAGCCTGTAGCTATATCCAGCACCGGTGTCTGTATAGTTAAGCAGGAAGATAGGACTGCACAAAAGGCAGACCACAGATATTCAATGCTGGTGCCTGGACATGGCCTGCCATTCAATATCCGGGGTCAAATCTGCCCGCGGCTGTCAGGGGCTTAGAGACCACTCACTGCCACTGGCCAAATATTGACCAAATAGAAAATTATGGTGGTAAAGACCAGTCTGCCCATCTGTACCATCTATTAATCTTTATTCTCCCTTCCTTTCCCTTAGAAATCCTCTATGCTTATCTCACTACCATTGCTCAGGCCTTCTTTCTTCTATTGACTCCTCCCAGAATTCCCAACTAGGTTGCCTGCTGGTGGCAGAATCCTGTCTTTGTCAGCTGCACCATCCATGAGCATTTTTGAAACTCATAGGCCATGTACTAGCTGGCACTTGTGGCTGCTGATCTCATAAGATCAGTTATTCAGGAGATGTTGACCTGTAAGCTTTGAAAAAAATTGAGATGCCAAAAGTATATGGCACCTTTTCCCAGTTGGAACATGGACAGTTAATGAAAAAGGGCTCTTTAGAAAAAAACAAAACAAGAGTATATAAAGAAAATGAAACACGAGTCTAGACTCACAGATCCACGCTATCACTGGCCCTGGGCGTAATGACAAGTTAAACACATCATTCGACTTAGCAAATGTAAAAAAAAAAAAAAATGTCCAGAGCAGAATGTTAAATGAAGCAAGAACACAAGGCTTGCAGAACATGACAAGGCAAAACAAGAAGTCAGACAAAAACTGGATCAGAAATCTGGCACAGAAGCAGGAACAGACTGGAGCCAGAACAAGGCGAGAAACAGGGCAAGACACATGACAGGATCCAAGGCAGCAAACCAGAACACCAACAGGAATGTGAACAGATGCAATGAGCCAGTCCACAAGCCAGGCAGATAAACCTGCAGCAATCTGGGCTGACCCCAGCAGGGCCCATCCAAGATAGATAAGACACAGACCCCCCCCCCCCCCCCCCCCCACACACACACACACACAAACACAAAGACAGACCAAGAAAGAAGACACCAGACAACACCCTTACCCCACAAAAACCTTAAAGGGGAGAGAAATGCTCCGCCTAAGGGAGAGATTGATTGTGCCCAGCATGGCACAGGTCCCTATGCTGTGCTTCACACACTGAGCCTTTTAAAAGGTAATTTTATAATGGGCTGCCTAAGTTAAGAGACCAAGTAGGTGCTATTTTGTACACACAAATGCCAATGTGTCATTTTAAAATACTAGTGTGCATGGCAGAAATCGCTCCTTGAATACAGCTGTGGACCATAAGCAAGTATAGTCATTGATTAAAGTATTTTATAATCAATATATGTGGTTGTGAATTCCACCTTTGCTCTACCCAGACATTACCCTAGCTACACCTACCAGCAAAGTACACGCCTTCTTGACAAGGTGCACACTTTAAGTCGGTCGATATTTTATAAAAGACCTTTTGTGAATGTATATGGCCAAATATACACGAAAAAGACTTAATAAAATTACTCCCTAACTGTGGAGAATTGTGATTGGTATGTTTGTCCTTTTGGATATATGAGAATAAGGGTCAACAACCAATTTTCTGACAAATTCATGAAAAGCAAATTGGCTGCAGTTTGAAAAAGTTCTGGTTCAGCCACCCAACCTGACCAGACAGAAGGTAAAATCTGCACATATCTCACTTTACAAAGTTTATTAATATCCTATAAACCAGTGCTTCTCAACCCAGTCCTTAGGGCACACTGAGCCAGTTGGGTTTTCAGGATATCCAGAATGAATATACATGAGAGAGATTTGCATACCAAGGAGCCAGTGTATGCGGATTTATCTCATGCATATTCATTGTGGGTATCATGAAAACCAGACTGGCTGGTTGTGTCCCAGGACTGGGTTGAGCAGCACTGCTTTAAACTACCACAGAATTTCTCAAGGGCAATCTAAAGAGATTTTGAAAAATTATGCGGATTTTAAATTAACAGTTTTTGGAATCAAAGGAATGTTATAAATTTATTAATACAATTTTCCACATTTATATAGAAAGAAAATTAAGAGGCCATTATACTAAAGTGCATTAATGCTAGTAATTTAAAATATTAAAGGTCAACTGGTCATTAGAGTTTTACTGGTTAGTCTTTTAACCGTTCAATATTTAGTTGCTGGGCCGTGGCTATGGGAGTGAGTTCTACTGAAGCTCACTTCAGAGATTCCGCCCACCTAGCTGTGTCTCCTACCCCCACACTGGGATAGTTTGGGCCACTGTCAGTCAGCTTAGAAAGTGCATCTCTGTATGTATATATAGCAACATACATAGTAAATGACGGCAGATAAAGACCTAAATGGTCCATCCAGTCTGCCCAATAAGATCAACTCATTTTACATGGTATGTGATACTTTATTTGTATACCCATGTTTGATTTGTCCTTGCCATTCTCAGGGCACAGACCTTAGAAGTTTGCCCAACACTGTTCTTGTACTAAAAGTTCTGAAGCTAATGTTGAAGCCTCTTAAATTTACACTCCAGCCAATCTATATCTATTCAGTTACGATCAGAGCGTAGACCGTAGAAGTCTGGCCAGCTCTGATTTTGCTTCCCAATTACCGGTGTTGTCACCCAATGTCCTCTAAGATTCCATAGATCCATTCCTTCTAAACAGGATTCCTTTGTGTTTATCCCACCCGTGTTTGAATTCCATTATCATTTTCATCTCCACCACCTCCCATGGGAGGGCATTCCACGTATCTACCACCCTTTCCGTGAAAAAATACTTCCTGACATTACTCCTGAGTCTGCCCCCCCTTCAACCTCAGTTCATGTCCTCTAGTTCTACCACCTTCCTGTCTCCAGAAAAGGTTTGTTTGCGGATTAATACCTTTCAAATATTTGAATGTCTGTATCCTTTCTTCTGCTGGTTATACCCCTCTCTATGGAGTCTAGCATCCTTCTGGCCACAGCCGTCGCCTTGTCACATTGCTTCTTCACCTTCATATCCTCTGACACCAACACCTCAAGGTCTCTCTCCTGAATTGCACTTACTAATCTGTTCCTTTCTGATATCTCTCTTTTGGGTTTCTGAACCCCAAGTGCATCACTCTGCACTTCTTGTCAATAAAATATAACTGCTTATCACTATTAGAAACCCTTGAATAATTTTTTTCTTTCTTTTTTATATGCTCTTTAATAGCACTATATATGCTCTTTATTTGCACTACTACGTGATACTATTGTCAAACACTATCTTTAAGTAGCTTAATATTAAATTGTACAGTGAGTTTAATTCGATAATCTTTTCTGTGATCCTTTTGTTGTGTTCTTTTGTATTTCTTGAATAAAGCCTCTTTTGCACTTATTTTTTCAGCTACTTGTTTGGAGAACCATATAGGCTTCCTGTTTCTCATGTTTTGTTTACTTTCCTCGGGTAAAGATCAGTCACCATATTTATAGCAGCCTTTAACTTTGACCACTGATTTTGGCATCTCATTAACCTTGGACATTGATAGTCATGATAATGTTTATGCATGTTGATACATAAGAACCTAAGAATAGCCGTACTGGGTCAGACCAATGGTCCATCTAGCCTAGTATCCTGCTTCCAACAGTGGCTAATCCAGATCAGAAGTAGAATTGCCCTGTACATGTTCCAGATTCAAGTAATAATCATCCCTTATGTTTATGGTTTAATAGGGTAGCACATGAAAATATATGTATAAAATATGTTTGGGAGACTGATAGTGTATTTCTGTTGACACTCTTGTGCTGCAGACTGCCAGAGGCACACTTTACTGTTCAATATGTATATTTTGGAAAGAACTGGTGGCTTCAGAAATCATAAATGAGGGGTGGGAGGGAGGTGATGGCAGCTCCAAAAATCAGAGCTATGGAGTGGGAGGGAAGCAGTGGGCAGCCAAATTTCCAGAAAGAGGAAAATCACAGAGCAGAGTGCTGAGGTCCAGTGGGGAGTCAAGGGGCTGTGTGTGAGTCAGCCTGGGAAAGGAAAGCAAAGACTGATTTTAAATTGGGCATGGTGGGGCAAGAGTACTAGAGTCGGACTGCCTCCTCAAATGGTTTTGCTATTTTATAATTGATGCTACATTTTCAATAATTCAGTAATTTCAATAATTCAAAAACATTTTAGTTGCCAATACCTTCAATATAGGTCAATGATCTTCACTATTTTTCCAATTGAGGCCACTTTTGGCATTAAAACTATTACCATACAAACCAGACAGTGCTCTGAGAAAGAGGAGGCCTCCCTCCAATGATGTGGCTGCCCTGGATACTCAGAGCAACTCATATAACTAAAAATCTACAGCCCTATACTATCTGTTCCTCAAACCATCTCCTTTCCGGCACTCTCTGTCCCCTTCAGCTCATTTTGTTCAATACATTCCCCTAACATTGTTTCTGTTTCCCTCACGTATTCTCTTTCCCTAATCCACAATCTCCTAGCCAGTATCAACCCCCAGGGCTGGATTAATACTATATTGGGCCCTATGCAAGCAAACATTTATTGCCCCTCCCATTCAATGGAGCCCGTTTTCTTCTTTCTTCACCCTTCCCAAGACATATGTACTTTCTCTACTCCTCCCTCCCAAATTTCATTCATGGTTTCCCCCTTACATTTCACCTCTCTAGAACTAGCAAGGTAAAACATGCAGAGCCTACTATGGCTGTATTAGTTTATGAATGAGCATGGGGACTAGGCAAACATGCATTTTGAATAGAGTGGCTTAATGATTAGAGTTGGAGAGCTACCAAGTCATTCAGTTCTAGGAGGGAGATTTTAGGCCAGTCCTTCTACAGGATTTTCTTCTCTGAATACAGAATGTAGCAACAAAACTACTTTTTGGTAAATAAAAGTTCAATCATGCCTACCCCTTTTTTCTGGCTGAGCACTGGCCCCCTATAGCTTACCACATTCCATTTATGACCATCAGATCCTTGAGCCTGACATACTTTCCTTCCTCTCAAGTCCTTTAATCTTTTATTCCCCCTTCTCATATGCTTTGATCCTCACAACATCATTGACTAACCATACCGTCCCTTCATTGAATCTGTTTTTGATATCACATGACAATCTTGCTTCAGTGATTCGGCTTTCTACATTTGTTCCAATAAGTCTATCCACAAATTTTAAATGCTTATTTTTTTACTCAGGCCTTCAATTTTCAGTAGTTCTGTGCTCTTTTTCTTCGACATTTTTTTGTGATGCCACATCATGTCACCTGAGCTTTGTGACTACCCCTTCTCCATATGTATCTTCCTTCCACTTTTATTACTGCTTGTAATACTGTGTAACCTTCTCTGCTGAGTTTTTTTTTTCCTATTGTTCCTATTGAGCACCACCATGATGTTTTTTTAATGTTACCCTCTCCTATATTATATATTTTTAACTCTTTTATAAACTGTTTTGATGTATTCTCAACTTTAGCAGTATATCAAATAAATTGAACCTTGAACCTAGAAGTATGTTTAACATGTCTGCTTTTTTCCTCATCACCCTCTACATAGCAGTTCTCAGCATCTTTCAGTCTTACAATTCAATTTTTAGCCTTCCTCCTTTCCTAAAGTACTTGAAAAAAGTCCTGTCACCTTTCTGTACATCTCTAGTTATTTTTGCTTCTGCCTGTATTTTTTTTGTCAGCCATATTTCTCTCTTTGCTTCTTTTGAGTTTTATCTGGTATTCTTTTCTGTGTTCCTCTTCTTGCATTCTTCTGTATTTCATGAATGCTCCCTCTTTTGCCACTTGTTTTGAGAACCATATCAGTTTCATTTTTCTGTTGCTTTTGTTTACTTTCCTTACGTGGTGATTGGTATTTGTTAGTTTTTTCAAATTTACATCTGCTGTCTTTATATTTTGCACAGTACTAGAGGACATTTTCTGTTTCTGTGGTGTTGCATTGTATGCAGAGTCTGGCATCGGGAGTTCAGTTTAATTTTTGTCTAAATAGAAAGTTTGTGATTACTTATTCTATAGTGGATTAGGGTGTATCTATTTGTGAAAAAGACATGGCTTTCGGTTGGCATTGACTGTGCAGGATCGACGATCTGTACTAATCTGTCTGTTTTCGTTTTACAATAGGTGAATTGATGTTTTAGTGCTCACTGTAGTGTTTAAGATGCATTCCTTTTCCTTGTGTGACTCGTACAAATTACTGCTTATGGTATGGTAGAATTGCTCTATAGGTCCTGAGTGTTTTGTATTCTCGGTATGCCTAGTACTGGATTTCGGGGGGGGGGGGGGGTGTTAAAAAATGACCGGCCCCGGGTGTCAACTACTCTAGCTACGCCACTGCCTAGCGTAGCCGCTGGCTGATCTGCAAGGCTTCATTCTGTTTCTGTGAGTCTGACGTCCTGCACGTTGTACATGCAGGATGTCAGACTCAGAAACAGAATGCAGCCTTGCGCCAGAAGAAGAGGACCTCGGCTGGTGGGGGTTGAGGTCCCCTGCCAGCAAAGGTAGCCCACGGCGATGGCGGCGGGGGGGGGGGGGGATGGTTGGCAGCAGGAGGGGGGTCGAGAGGGTCATCGGCAGGGGGGTCCAGGGCCAAGGACCAGGCCCCCTGGCCCCACGTAGCTACGCCACTGGTGTGTATGCACACAGGCACAGCTTAGAGGAAACAGTGATCCACACTACCTGCTTTTCTCCTCCCACTAGTCTTACTATCTCTGCAATATCTCTCTTCTCTCTTTCTTCCTCCTTCACCACCCAAGCCTATAGCACCAGGCTCGTTTCTCTTCCCATACCAGTGCAGTTGTTAAACACCGTTTTAGTTGTGCTGCATTAATGACTCACGAGCACTCGCATGAGTGACAGTCAGTTTCAAAATTTACTCCGTGTTTACTAAGCTGCGCTGGTGGCTGCCACACGGCAATGACAGCACAGCCCATTCAAAGTGAAAGGGCTGTGTCGGCATTACTGCACCAACAGCCACTAGTGTGGCTTATTAAACAGGGGAGTTAGTTTTACTAAAAGCAAAGTGGATTGATTTGTACAGCAATAAAGTTGTTGGGATAAAAATGTTAACAGTTGCATCCATTGTAGTTGCCGTACTTTTACTTTTTACTCAGGGTAATACATTTCTGAATTTCTGATCTGAAGAAGGGTTACCTTCAAAAGCTCATCAAAAAATGTATTAAGTTAGTCCAATAAAAAAGGTATCAATCTTATTTTCTATTCTTTGTTTTGTTTTAGTTCTATTTATTACTTTTTACTCAGAAAATATTATATGAGGCAATAACCCTTTTACTTTCACATAAGTAATTTTTTAATGTGTTCCTCACTGTACTTTTTCTTATACTTTATTTATTTATTTGTTACATTTGTATCTCACATTTTCCCACTCATTTGTAGGCTCAGTGTGGCTTACATAGTTCCGGAGAGGCATTTGCGAACTGTGGTGTAGACAAATACAAAGTGATGTAAGTGATGTTGTGGTTAAATAGTTGGATAAAGCTAATGTGCTTTATACTTAAGTTCTAAAATATATATTTATTTTTACTTTTACTTGAGTACTTTCACCCAGTACTTTGAACAACACTGCAGGCGGAGCATATATGCATTCACTATGGCTGGGTGCCTTTGCACACTTGCATTCTGTGAATTACAAACACTGTGTTATTATGTAAGATTACTTCCACATGGTATCTTGGACAATAGTACCAAGAATTATAGTATTATTCAATTATTCATTTTTTTATTGGCATAATTTTATTTGTAAGGGTTAATGCTCCTATTTACTAAGCCGCTCTAGTGTCTGTCCCGCCGCTAATGCCAACAGAACCCATTCAAAGTGAATGGGCTCTGCCGGCATTAGCACCGGGACAGCTGCTAGCATGGCTTAGTAAACATAAACATACCCCTAAAAGTGTTCCTTGTGAACATATATCACTTCAGTAGAAATAGTGAAGTATATGGGTATTAGACCCCATAAATCAGCAAAAACAATACAAGAAAAAAACAAAATCCCCAACTGAAAATGTTATTTTTCTTTATAGTGAACTTGGATCATTTCCAGATACTTCGAGCAATTGGTAAAGGAAGCTTTGGAAAGGTAAGTCAATCTGACTGATCTTTTAATTAAAGTGCTTGACAATCAAACTTAAATTGTATTTCAGCTATTCAGTGTTTATGATCATATGCATTTACATTTTTGTACTGATATGTGGTGGATTAAAGTATTATTGAAAAAAGAGTCAACAGTGGAAAGAAAATGTGGTGTTCTATCAGGAATTGAGTAGTCTTTGTGGACACTCACTGCTTCATGTAGCACTTTTGCTATGATGGTATGGGCTCCCCGAAAGCTGAATTATTCTTAGGTAGTTTAGGGGTGTTTTTACTATTTTGCAGGAAAAAGGACCCTGGGGTAGCAGTGGGGGCTGTTTTTCCTGTGCGCCAGGGCCTTTTTTACCGCAGCGGGTAAACAACCCCCCCTCCCCAAAAATGGAGGTGGTAAGGGCTCCCGCGGTAACTCAGCAGTAACCGGGCAGCACGCAGCAATGCTTGATTACCACCAGCTTGGTGCTGCGCTTAAGGCTGTGTTGGGCCTGTGATAATTCCGAGTTAGCGTGCAGTAAGCCCGTGTTGGGCTTACCGATACTTTGTAAAAGGGTCCCTTAATGTTTTTTTATTGTTGTTATTATCTTTAATCATAGTGAAGTGAAGTCAGAATTTTCACTAGTTAAAACACTCCAAGGGCCAAATTTAGGGGCCTTTTAACTGAGCCGCATTAAAAGTGGCCCACGCTAGTTTTGGTGTATGAAATTTGTGCTCGCTGGAACAATTTTAACTGCTGCAGGAAAAAGGCCTTTTTCAGATGGGGCAGTACATGGCCGTGCGCTAATATTAAAATTAGCATGTGGCTATTTACTGCCTGAGCCCTTACTGCCATCTACTTAGCAGATGGTAAGGGCTCACACACTAACCCCAGGGTAATCGGGCAGCATGCAGCATTATTAAGGGCAATCTGATTACTGAGTTAGCTTGAACTTTCTGGCACAGCATTATTAACTAGTTTCCATAGTGTACAACCCTTTCCCCATAGTTCTCAACTGAAACTTTCTCTAGAGGTAGACACTTTTTCCATAGTTTTAAACTGAAACTTTTGTAGAAACTTAACAGTCAAAGAACATTAAAAAAGGATAGTAGCAAGGCTTAAATCTTGTTCTGAAAGACAGTTATTTTCTGCTCTTTGGCTGCTGGAGAGATAGCACTGCTACCGACCTGAATTAGGTGCTAATTAAGGTGTGAAGAAGTAGAATATTTTAAAAGGTTATTAAGGGCAATCTGATTACTGAGTTAGCTTGAAAGGGTCTGTTTGAAGCAGTCCCCTTAGATTCAAAACTATTTAGAAAACTTTCTTTCTGAGAAGTTCTGAGAGAAGAGGACATTTCTCTGGTAAGTGAGCATTATTTTGTTTTGTGCTTTGGGAACTTAAAGATTGGGGGTTTAAAGGAGGAATTGTAGGTTATTGATAGGCAGAATAAAAAACAAACTTTATTAATTAGTCTCCATACCCTTTCCCCCCTAGTTTTAAAACTTGAACTTTGTACCACAACATTAACAGATTGAATATTTGTAAAGATTATTAAAAGAAATCTGATTACTGAGTTAGCTTGAACTTTCTGCCACAGCCTACAACATTAACAGAAGGCACAGCAGGAACCTCTAGCTCAACTCTTCATTTATAGTCAGTTATTCTAATAAGGATAACAAGGGAGGGGTGCCCTTATAGAGTTTTAATTACTTTTCATTACTTTCTAAGAAAGTAACACTAAATAAATCACACAATATACCATATAAGCTAAAAACGTTTTAAAAAATTAGACTAATATCCTTAATACTTTAATAAGTTTTAACTTATTGGAAAAGTCAAAAATTCTAAGATTGAGTCAGCAGTTCAGCAGCAAGAGGGTGCTATCTAGTCTTTTGCATTGAGTGTAACATGTATGATTATCTCCCAGTTGGTGAGCGGGCTATATGTGTTTGCCAGATGCAAAGAGCTCCTAGCTCTCAGAGAACAGGTCCCTTCTCTGGAGGCTAGAGTAGCAGACTTCGAGGAACTGAGGGAGACAGATAGGTATATAGAGACCTACAGTCTGGTAGCCCCTGTGCTGCCTTGGATGAGGGAGGTCTCCTAGAAGGAGAGCATCACCCTGGTGATGCACTATCCTCTCGCACAGAGGATATGTCTCCAAAAACTTCTGCCAAGGTGGGAAGGGATAGAACTGCTGTTGTAGTTGGTGATTTGATCATTAGGCATGCAGATAGCTTGGTGGATGGTGGATGTGAAGATCGCCTGGTCACTTGCCTGCCTGGTGCAAAGGTGGTGGACCTCACACACCACCTAGACAGGGTCTTAGATACTGCTGGGGGGGGGGGGACCTGCTGTCTTGGTACATGTGGGTACCAATGACATAGGAGAATGAGGGAGGGATGTTCTGGAAGCCACATTTAGGCGCTTAGGTAGAAAGCTGAACTCTAGATATTCCAGGGTAGCATTTTCAGAAATGCTCCCTGTTTCACATGCAGGACCCAAAAGGCAGTCAGAGTTTTGATTTCTCAATACGTGGTTGAGACGATGGTGCAGGGATGAGGGATTTAGATTTATTAGAACTGGGCAACGTTCTGGGAAATGGGGAGGCTGTTCCTCATGAGAGACTTCTGAGAAAATTAAAGAGTCGTGGGATAGGAGGCAAGGTTCTAGTGTGGATTAGGAATTGGTTATTGGACAGAAAATAGAGGGTGGGGTTAAATGGTCATTCCTCTCAATGGAGGAGGGTGAACAGTGGAGTGCCACAGGCATCAGTACTGAGACCAGTGCTATTTAACATATTTACAAATTATATGGAAATCAGAACGATGAGTGAGGTTATTGCATTTGCAGATGGCACAAATTATTCAAGGTTGTTAAAACACATATGGACTGTGAAATATTTCTGGAAGACCTTAGGAAATTGGAAGACTGGGAATCCAAATGGCTGATGAAATTTAATGTGGACAAATGCAATGTGATGCACATTGGAAAGAATAATCTAAATCATAGTTACCTGATGCTAGGGTCCACCTTGAGGGTCAGCACTCAAGAAAAAGATCTCGGTGTCATTGTAGATAATACGCAGAAATCTTCTGCTCAGAATGCAGCGGTGGCCAAAAAAGCAAACAGGAAGCTAGAAATTATTAGGAAAGGGATAGTGAATAAGACCAAAAATGCTATAATGCCTCTGTATCACTCCATGGTGCGACTGCACCTTGAGTATTCTGTTCAATTCTGGTCACCGTATCTCAAAAAATATATGGCGGAATTAGATTGTGCTCAGGTATCTTGTGGTAATGTATCCATGTATATGCACTACCCATGCATTAATAAATAGATTTTATTTTTTAGCACTGGGGGCGGAGAGTAGGTGTGTTCTGTTCTAACCGGTTAGCGCAGCTACATTGCCACTTACTAACTGATTAGCGCAGAGTTAGTGCGTGACCTCTTACTACCTACAAAATAGGTGTAGTTAAGGGCTCATGCACTAATGGCCACACGCTAATGTGAAATTAGTGTGTGGTCATTAATGCTGGAACTAGAAAAATCAGCCACATGGCAAAAATGGGTGTAGCACATGGGAATGACCTATGTAAGCAAGCACTAGGGCCTCTTTTTACCACATCTTAGTAAAAGGGTACCAAAATGGGCTGCATGGCACTTAGGGGTCCTTTTACAAAGGCATTCTAGTGTTTTTAGAATGTGCATTAAAAATGTGTGCTCCAAATTCTAGACATGCCCATATATTCTCATGGGTGTCTCTAGCATTTTGCGCATGCATATTTAATGCATGCACTAAAAACGCTAGCATGCCTTTATAAAAGACCCCCTTAATGCACACTCATTTATTAGCATGCATTAAATCCCTTAGTGCACCTTAGTAAAAGGAGCCCCATGTTAAGGAGGTAGGGCACATATGTGTGGGAAAACAAAGGAGTATGGGGTTTTTGTTTTGCCTGTCAGTTGGGGTCATGCTTAAGTGCTCCTTGGACATGGAGGAGTCTTTAAGAAGACAATTATACTTACCTCGTTGGTATTTAAAACACCTCAAAAAGCCAAAGATTAGAGATCTGGAGCTTGGCTTCTTAATTTGCCTCCCTTTGGATGTCTAGTTTTCAGAAATCCAGCCCTTATGCATGTGAGCAGTGGCCTCTACATGTCACTTATATGTACAAGTGCCTCTACTTCCAGAGTGATACCGCTCTTTTTTGAATGTGTTTCTTTGTAAAATGAGTTTTACATAACAAGTAGATATATTCTGTGAGTATTAGTACAATAAAGTATGTAAATATTTCCCCACTGAAAATTCATCAGTGCAGCATTAAGAAAAATGTTCATAGACGCAAACACATCCACACTCTTAGCTGAGGCAAGACATGGTTCTTTAAATTTTATCAGCTTGCAGCTGGTGCTGGACAGTAATTAGCTGCTTGTAGCACTGAAAAATAATTGTTCTGTTAATACAGAATTTACCAAAAAGACTAAGGTAGAAGCTTCACTTGATTAGGAAAATCAGATACTCAAACCTGTAATTTGTGTGGTGAATCACGGAATGGGCTTTGGCCTAATTGTATGGATTTAATTTTCAGTCACATTGTTCAACCTTTCAGCACCCAAAAAATGGGACAGTAAAACAAAGTCGTTGAGAGAGGGAAGCACCTGCTAAGTATCAATTTCTGTTAACAAAGTGTGGGCCACACTGTTATTAGTGTGAGTTGAGTTTTCAGAGAAGCATTCTAAAATAAAAGGAGCCGTTCAACTAATGAAGGATTGTTACAATGTGCCTTGCAGAATATTCAAGATACCTATTAAAGCAGCAACATTTGCTAGAATCTTCAAAATATCGGCTTGCCAGTTTCTTGGCTCAGATGCCTTCTTGTTTAGTCTTATTTCTAGGTTTCCTTTTCCTTTTCAGCTGCATATGTTTCATGTTTATTTTTTGTACACTCAATTTGTTTTTTAAATATAAGGCACCCAATTTGCAAGAATCTTCTTCTATAAATGTCTTTCTCAGCATCTCATGCTGTATGTTTATTCTGTGCAGAAGTGTTGTTTAAACAAAGCCTGGATTAAATAAGTCTCTGCCGTAAGATGCTAAATTAAGGAGGCCATTTTTGAAGGATTGCACATCATGTGCATTTGCAGACAATGGATTTATACTTATAAATGGCCCTATGTTAAGTTTTCAGAGGGTACAATCTTGGATGCAAGAGAATGGATTATCTTTCTGCGATGATGTATTTCCTATTTCCTCGAGGACAGGGCACTCTGTGAGGGAAAGGAGAAGCTGGAGGCGAGCCCGCAGTGCTGTCTTCTTCACTGCCTTCGCTGCCACTAAAAATAAAAGGGTTAAACGCGCGGGGGGGGGGGGGGCAGGAAGGAAAGGAGAAGAGGGCTATCAATCGGGGAGCTGAGGGAGGGCAGGGAGAATCACTGAACATGGATGGGATGGGAGGGCAAGGGGGAGAGATCGCTGGACAGATGGATGGATGGATGGATGGAGGGGAGGGGAGGGCAGGGGAGAGAGGAGAATTGCTGGACATAGATGGATGGAGGGGACATGGGAGAGAGGAAATTTGCTGGATATGGATGGATGGATGGAGGAGAGGGCAGGGGAGAATGGAGAGTTGCTAGACATGGATGGATGGAGGGGAGGGCAGGGAAGAGAGGAGAATTGCTGGACCTCGATGGATGGAGGGGGCAGGGGAGAGAGGAAATTTGCTGGATATGGATGGATGGAGGAGAGGGCAGGGTAGAATGGAGAGTTGCTGGACATGGATGGATGGAGGGGAGGGAAGTCAGGAAGGAGATGCACATGGATGGAGGAGAGGGAAGAGAGGAGAAATGCTGGACATGGATGGAGGGAAGAAAAGACAAAGGAAGGAGATGCACATGGATGGAGTAGAAGGGAGAGAGGAGAAATGCTGGACAAGGATGGAGGGAAGAAAAGACAAAGGAAGGAGATGCACATGGATGGAGTAGAAGGGAGAGAGGAGAAATGCTGGACATGAATGGAGGGGAGGGAAGACAGAGGAAGTAGATGCACATGGATGGAGGGGAGGGGAGTGAGGAGAAATGCTGGATATGGATGGAGGGGAAATTGCTGAATTTAAGGGCTGGATCGGAACACTGAGGGCAGATGCTGAAACTGGAGAAAGGATAGGGACAGGGCTACAGATGGTAGACAGGACGCATAAGGACACAGGAGGATGGTGGACATGGTGAGAGAAAAAATATCAAATGGAAAGAAGACACTGCATAAAACAGAAGACACTGGGACCAAAGTGAATAGAAAAACTAAATGATCAGACAACAAAGGTAGAAAAAAGTATTTTATTCAGAATTTATTAATTGGAGTATGTCAGCTTTTGGAAATGTGCATCTGTGATATTTTTCATGTAAGTTTCAATTTTTCTAGTATTGCTGCATGCTGAGTCTGACTTCTTGAGGTAACTTTCCAGTTCAGTATTTTGTCTTCCTATCTGTTGTGTCATGTGTTTTGCATGTGTGATCAAGGTGCAGTATTCTGCTAGCGTGTAGTATTTGCAGCCCTTATTTTTTACACTAGGTTGTGTACTGGTGTTTTAGAGCCTGGTGTAATTATAGTGCTGCCTTTCCATGCATAAGGTTGTAGCTCATCCTGTCCTTGGAATTGGTGCTGTTATGGTTTGGTAAGGTTGTGTGTTTTGCATAAGTTTGTGTATAGTGTTTTGCAGTGGAGAGATTGTGTGTTGGCCTTACTGAGGTGGCACCAAAACATCAGAAAGGGTGTAGAGCCTAAATCATGACACACTACCTCTTAAAGGATCTACATATGGTCGTTAACAAAAGGAGCTCATTGTGAACACTATCCACCTTAAAAGGGTGTTTGTGGCTCTATATGAGAATTCTGATATTATGATCCCTTGTTTCATATTGTTGACGGTCTGTGTTTTCTGTATGGGTGGTATATTGGTGTATAAGGGTCTGCCCAGTGTAATATTTATGGTACAGTAAGGTTCTGAGTGTGTTTTTGCACAAAATTGTGCATAGTGTTTTGCAGTTGAGTGATTGTGGTTAGTATATGCTTTGAGCAACCACTTTATTCTTTGACATATGATACATATCTAATATCTAAATTTAATAAAAGGTATTAATTGTGCCTATTTTATGTTTACTTATTTTTTTTCTGTGTGTTGTCAGACAATTATGGATGTAAGCTCCACCCCTGGCCACACCCCTAACCCCATTCCCTTTAGCCTCCCCAAACAGTTGGGCCACCGATTGCCTATGCCCCTTATTTTCCTGCATCTTCTCTTCTTCTCCCTTGGTCTGTCACTCTCACTGTTCGTGTGTCCCAGGTGGGTTATCGCATTAACACTATCACCCAGGTCCCAACACAAAGGAGCAAGAGAGAGACAGACCCTGGCACCAGGCCCCCCTGGGAGACAAGGCCTGGGAAATCTTGGACCCCTACCCCCCCCCCCCCCCCTCTCGTTGGCCATGGAGGAGTGTTTGAGAAGGCAATTATACTTCCTCTCTGGTATTTAAAACAACTCAAAAAGCAAAAAATTAGAGATTTGGATCTTGGCTTCTTAACTTCTTCCCTTTGGATGTCCAGTTTTAGGAAATCCAGCTCTTAAGTATATAAGTAGTGGTATTTACATGTCATTTACATATAAAAGTGCCTCTACTTCCACATTGAAAGTCCCGAGCTCTTTTTTTTTAATGTGTTTCTTCGTAAAATGAGTTTTCTGTTGTACATGCTGTCCCTTACACATGCATTTCTTGTGGCTTATAAATATCTTATAAAAGACTGCACCCTCAGCAAGTCTTTTGTAAAATATTCTACAAATGGCGAATGTCTAGACTTGGGTGCCTCTTTTTCTGCTTAAAGGACCTATGGAAAACTGGGCTTCAGACATTTGAAAGTGATGTTTTCTTGGTTTAAACTACTATTGCTGTTGTGTCTTTCAGTTTTGTTTCAGAGAATTATAATTGCTTTCTCTCTGTTATTAGCTTAGCTGGGGGAAACAGCATACAAATTAGTGTTGTTCAGAAGTCCTGTTTACCAATTGCTGTTTTTTTCATGTGCTCTTGTAAGGGAAGATGTCAAATCTTTCTGAAACCTTGCTCAGTTTAAGTAATTTGGGGGATGCTTTATAAAATAACAAATGTAAGCATCATTTTCACACTTAGAGGTCGTTATTCAGATAACTACCATGGTTGGTGCTAAAACCAGAAATTCAATGCCGGGCCATTTCCAGTGACCGGCATTGAATAATTGGTTTATTTTTGGTCGGTTTCAAGATAACTGGCTAAGTCAATATTACGACTTAGCCGGTTATCTTCAAACCGGCCAAACATATACCAGGTTGTCAAGTGACCAAATATTTATCTATTTGGATTTTGCTCACACCTTATTCAGTAGTAGCTCAAGGTGAGTTACATTCAGGTACACTGCGTATTTCCCTAAATACCCAGTGTAAAATCTAATTTTGTGCCTGAGGCAATGGAGGGTTAAGTGGCTAAACATCGATTGAAAGTTTTATTTATGCGATTAATCATGATTCAAATTTTGAATTGTGCAATTAATCGCTTGATCTAAGTGGGCACTGTCTCCTCCCATCTCCCTCCCTCCATGGGCACCGTCTCCTCCTCCTTTCCATTCCCTTCCCCTCCTCTCCATAGGCACCATCTCCTTCCCTCTGTTCCCCTCCATGGGCACCATCTCCTCCCTTCCCTCCATCTGTGATCACCATTATATTCCTTCTGTTTCCTCCCCTCCCATCTCCCTTCTTTGATCCTTCCATCCCCTATTTCCAGCATCTGTACCTCTAACAGCCCCCTCCCTGCTTCTCTCCTCTTTCTCCCTCAGCCCCCACCCCGCCCCCGCCATGGTCCACATCTTTCTCTCTGTCTTTTTCTACTAGCACCTTTCAGCCATCACTTCTTACCTCTCCCGGTACGACATGGCACGGCACTCCAGTAGCCCCCCTTTCCTCTGTGGCTCTTTCTCCCTCACTGCTGCAGTGAAAACCGTGCTGCTTCTCACCTGGCCCGAAGTGTCTCTCTGTAACAGGGGCAGAATTTTCTGTTACAGAGAGACGCTTTGGGCTGGATGAGAAGCAGCACTGTTTTCACTGCAGCAGTGAGGACCAGGAAGAAGGAGTGTGCAGAGCAGAGAGGGGCTGCTGGAGTGCCGGGAGAGGCAAGAATAGGTGCTGGCTTGTGGGGGAGAGATGATGGCATTAACGCATTAAACATTTTAATGCAAGCTAAACATTTAACACGTTAATTAGCCGTTAAGCCCGTAAAAACGGACGAGTATTGCAGCCCTCCTCTCTCCCCTGGCCTCACCCCGTCCACCGATCCTCCCCCCCCCCCCCATATCCAGCTGCTGCCTGCAGCACTTCCACATGGAGGTGAGAGGCGCTGTCAGGTCAATGCAGGGGGCCCGATATGGAGGGGGCGGGAGCGGAGGCGGGGATGGGGGGAGGGTGGAGGTTGGTTCGTGCGATGTTCGTTTCCAGGCGGCAGCATCGTCATCCGACAGTCTGACTCCGTTTCCCTCTCTGTTCCGCCCTCTGACGTCATGACGTCTTGATGCGAGGGCGGGACAGAGAGGGAAGTCTGTACTGCACATTTGCAGGTGAGTCGGTCACTTGCCGTTTATATGTTTGATAGATAGATAGATAGATAGATAGATAGATAGATAGATAGATAGATAGATAGATAGATAGATTTAAAATGCAGTGGTCATTATTCAGTGGGGTTACCACTGCTTAAAGTTATCCAGTTATCCAGATAAGTTATCTGAAGATCTTTAAGTTGATTTTAAGCAAGACTGGCTGATTAAGGGGTTCTGTTACTAAGCTGTGGTAAAACGTGGCCTTTGCAAGCCCTTATGTGGGTTTTCCTGTGTGCTAAGGCTATTTTTACTGCAACTGTCAGATGTCTGATTTTCTGTTTTTCCTTTTAATGGCCATATGCTAAGTTTCCATTAACACACAGCCATTAAAAAAATGACTGTGTGTTCATTTACCACCTCCCGTTTGGTAGGTGGTAAGGGCTCATGTCGTATTCCTGCAGTAACCAGTTAGCAAGTGCTAATGTAGATGCTCTGTTTAGCCGAGGAACACTCATTCTCCGCCTCCTGACATGCCCCTTCAAAAAAAAAATTGAGGGTGTGGTTAGTTTGCACATATTTGGAATTTACCACGGGATCAGAAACCAACAGGAGACAGTCTACTGCAGAAATAGTGCAGACAACCAAGCAGCAACAGTGTTTGTCCTTCCTTCGATCATTGCTGCTGTTTGGCTGTCTGCTCAGGATGCCTGAGCGTGCCTCACGGTATGCAATTTTAAACTGCATTAGGTGTGTGTCATCACCTAACACAGCTTAAAGGGCCCCTAAGTTGGACAACTGAGTGGTGTAGAACAAGTATAAGTAAACCAATTTTTTACTCATTCCAAAAGTACCAAGACTAGGGTACACTCGATGAAGTTACATGGAAATACTTTTAAAACAAACAGGAGGAAATATTTTTTCACTCAATGAATAGTTACACTCTGGAACTCTTTGCCAGAGGATGTGGTAACAGTGGTTAGTGTATCTGGGTTTAAAAAAGGTTCAGACAAATTCCTAGAGGAAAAGTCCATAGTCTGCAATTGAGACAGACATGGGAAGCAACTGCTTGCCCTGGGATTTGTAGTATGGAGTGTTGCTACAATTTGGGTTTCTGCCAGGTACATGCAACCTGGCTTGGCCACTGTTTGGGAAACAGGTTACTGAGCTAGATGGACCATTGGTCTGACCCAGTATGGCTACTCTTATGTTCTTATATAACATATGATGCTAAATTTCAATAGATATTATATCGGATGACAGTTAGGACTGCTATTTATACAAGTCCACTTAAACAGAACAAAGTTATATAACAGTGGCTGAATATTTCCATTTCCATGTAACTTTTGGCTCCACCTCTAGAACAGTTCTTGCCCCTCTCAATTGAATGGAAATATCAGCTTATATGAACAAAATGTATCCGTTCACTAGCAGGGAATTTTAAAAACAAAGCACTTATATGGCCAGCGCCTAATACTGAATACATATGCATATTGACAAGTTATTGTTTATATTTGCTGAAGTGATGTATTTAATATATCTACCTTGAGCCAAAGTTAAAAGTAGAAAATTAAAACTAAATAAGAGTTTTAGGCACAACTATGTCACTGTGCTACCTAATAAAGGGGGTCTTTTACTAAAGATTAGTGCATGTTATTTGCCACAGGACCTATTTCATTCCTATGGGCCTGCTGCTGATAACATATGCTAATCTATAGTAAAAGGCCCCTGTAAAGACCTGCCTTCCAGAAACACAATCAGATCAACAAGAACATACCTAAATCTTCACTACCCAAGCTGCAAAGGACTCAAATACAAATCAACTTATGCAAGCAGTTTTTCCTACATAAGAACACAAATGTGGAATTCACTACCAAAAGCCATGAAAACAACATACGATAAACTTCAGGAGATCACTAAAAACCTACCTATTCAAAAAAGCATACCTTACTGACATAACCTAAAAGCCCGAACCCTGCTACATGAATAACTAAAGCTAGAATTGGACTCAACACAACTCCTCCTTTGCTACGATTCCCAAATATGTCTGTAACACAAGTATCTACCATAATACCATTTTGTATTTGTTCTTTATCGGCTGGCGTACGCCTATGGTATTATGTAAGCCACACTGAGCCTGCAAATAGGTGGGAAAATTTGGGATACAAATGTAATTAATAAATAAAGAGGAATTGGCTAAAATCAGAGTTGCGTCTCCTTAGATGTAGCATTCAGGGATTAAAAAAAAACAGGCACATGTAGATTACAGTGGATTATGGTACAATAAGGCCTCTGATGCATACCTACCTTCTCATATAGCTCAAACCCAAATGTCAATCACACAGAATGCCTTTGTGGTATTGAAACAAATGATACTCAAGAAAGTGGTAGAGTTGAAGAAAGACACCCATTGATCACAAGGAGGAGCATTATTATCAAATAAAATAACTTGGGGATACATCTAGAGGAAGACAGAAAGGTCAACTTTTTATACTGCTTTGCTGGGAAGAGGTAAATGAAGGCCAGATTAAGGCACTAAGCACAGTCCAGAAATGGTGCCCTTTTGGCTCTTCCAATGGTTAACTGAAAATACATTAATACCCAATAAGTGCTGAGAAATATAATTATTGTACGAAACAAAACATCATATATATTTATAATGATTAGAAAAACACTGAAATACATGTTGGATAATGGGTGTGACAGATAGCAATGAAAGAGAGCTAGGGGAAAAAACTCTGTGGTGCCCCCTTCCCTTGGTGCTCTAAGTACATTAGGTTTCAGTCATGCAGGCCCGGTGGCTGTGGAAAGGAAGAAGGAGGGATCTCTGCGAGTCTGGAACCCATGGCTGGTACCAGGGCTGCAGCTCCAGCTAAACGCCTGCCTCAGGAGTCATAAAATCTTTAAAAATGACTCATCTGTCTATTATTTTAATTGGTTCACAAAAGGAAACAAAAGGTGCTCCTCTATGCATATGTTACGACGTTTAAGATGACATCTTGACAGCGTAGGAAAAAAAATACAGCAGGAACCTTTTTTTTTTTTTTTGGATATCCTAAGGTTTTGGACTGGCTTCTAGATTCAATGAAAATTTGTTGAGACCTGATCTAAGTTAATATTCTTTATGGAAAGGGGTGCTAGATATATCAAACAGCTTCCCAGCAGACTAAGTGGACAAGATGACTGCATCTGCAGATTGAAGCAACAAGTTGACATCTTCTATTTCATTGATCATTTTGTCGCCTTTCTTTGTACCTTTTATAAAGAGGCACTGTGATATTTTCACTTTAATTCTCTGTTCCTCCCTCTCTGAATTATTTTTAGCATCCTGTATGCTTTTTTGACTGCTGCTGCACACAGAGCTGAAGATTTCAACATATTTTCTGGACTGATTCTGAAGTCGTTTACCTGACTGATAACATCTAGTATGGAACCCAGCATTACATATTTTATAGGGATCAATGCACTAAAGTTTGTTAATGCTATTGTAAGTGTTGTAATGATGAAAATAAAAAGCTGCTAGAGTGTACGTGCTAGGTATAGGCAATTTAACAGTACTTGCAAGGCATGTAAATTAGCTTGCGACAGGTTTAACATGGCATCTATGCTACTCATCACCTATCAGTGCAGGAAAAAAAAAATTATGCATGCAAATTACTTTTCAAGAACACTGGCAGAGGACTCCCATGCAACTTGGATCCTCTTAGAGGAATGTTAGCATAAGGGAGAGGCGGTCAGGAGAGAAGACACCTGTAAAGGGGCTATCAAGGGGCTGCACTTAAAAAAGAAGTGTGCTTATTTGACAATCTAACCCGTAGCAGTAAAGGCAACTTAGGCACTTATGTAGCTGTATAAAATAGACACCTGTGTTTATTCCAGCACCAGAAATTCTCATGCATAAATCTATACCTGCTCCGAAGAAGAAGTAAATTCGTGCATGTTCTGTATGTTTGAACCAAAGAACAAAACAGATCTCAGCTGAAGATCACAGCAAATAATTTATTTAAAAAAGTAACCCGACATGGCCACATTTCACCCAAAGGCTGTATTGGGGTTAATGCTAATGGGGACTAATACCAAACTCTCCTCTATTAGACAAATTATATCCAAATAGCAGAACAGCAACTTCTCCTCAGAGTGGCAGCATTTCCCCACAAGCAATGTCAAAAGTTCCAGGTGGTGAAAATGCTGTCACTCTGAGGAGAAGTTGCTGTTCTGCTATTTGGATATAATTTGTCTAATAGAGAAGACTTTGGTAGTAGTCCCCATTAGCATTACCCCTTTGGGTGAAACGTGATCTCATCAGGTTACTTTTTTAATAAATTTTTTGCTGTGTGAGCGTCTCTCCTGTTTGGGCTGTTCTGTATGTGTGTTCATGTGTACGTTATATAATGCACACATACATTACAGCTTTGCCCCTGCTCTGCCCAAAGAGTGCCCACAGGGACACCTTCATGCAGTGCATGTATAAGACTGCATGATCTTATCAGTACATGCATTTACATGTTTATATTAAGATACATGTATTGTTATCGCTGAATCTTTTAGTTCCCTTTGGAAACTGAGATGTGTTCGATCTTTCTTCTCTATTGACATTTCCAGCGTCTTGTACAATCTCTTGTCCTATCTCCGTTTGAGTATTGTAATTCCATTTGTGTAGATTGCAATGAATGTTTGTTAAAGAAATTGCAAACAGCCCAAAATACTGTGGCCAGATTTGTTCTGCATGTGCCACATTTTGGCAGAGCCACTCCATTGCTGATTCAATTACACTAGCTTCCCATTAAAGCCAGGATTATTTTCAAACTCTGTGCTCCTATATTTCAGATATTATATGGTATTGCCCCAGATGACATACAGCCCCGTATTAATCTCCCATTATGCAATGAAGCCGTTGGAGGTAGAGGTTATTTATGGCTTCATTTCCCGAGCTGTAAGAAAGTAGTGTACAACTTAATCCATTCTGCTAATTTTACATATCAGAGTGTTACAGTGGGGGAAATAAGTATTTGATCCCTTGCTGATTTTGTAAGTTTGCCCACTGACAAAGACATGAGCAGCCCATAATTGAAGGGTAGGTTATTGGTAACAGTGAGAGATAGCACATCACAAATTAAATCCGGAAAATCACATTGTGGAAAGTATATGAATTTATTTGCATTCTGCAGAGGGAAATAAGTATTTGATCCCCCACCAACCAGTAAGAGATCTGGCCCCTACAGACCAGGTAGATGCTCCAAATCAACTCGTTACCTGCATGACAGACAGCTGTCGGCAATGGTCACCTGTATGAAAGACACCTGTCCACAGACTCAGTGAATCAGTCAGACTCTAACCTCTACAAAATGGCCAAGAGCAAGGAGCTGTCTAAGGATGTCAGGGACAAGATCATACACCTGCACAAGGCTGGAATGGGCTACAAAACCATCAGTAAGACGCTGGGCGAGAAGGAGACAACTGTTGGTGCCATAGTAAGAAAATGGAAGAAGTACAAAATGACTGTCAATCGACAAAGATCTGGGGCTCCACGCAAAATCTCACCTCGTGGGGTATCCTTGATCATGAGGAAGGTTAGAAATCAGCCTACAACTACAAGGGGGGAACTTGTCAATGATCTCAAGGCAGCTGGGACCACTGTCACCACGAAAACCATTGGTAACACATTACGACATAACGGATTGCAATCCTGCAGTGCCCGCAAGGTCCCCCTGCTCCGGAAGGCACATGTGACGGCCCGTCTGAAGTTTGCCAGTGAACACCTGGATGATGCCGAGAGTGATTGGGAGAAGGTGCTGTGGTCAGATGAGACAAAAATTGAGCTCTTTGGCATGAACTCAACTCGCCGTGTTTGGAGGAAGAGAAATGCTGCCTATGACCCAAAGAACACCGTCCCCACTGTCAAGCATGGAGGTGGAAATGTTATGTTTTGGGGGTGTTTCTCTGCTAAGGGCACAGGACTACTTCACCGCATCAATGGGAGAATGGATGGGGCCATGTACCGTACAATTCTGAGTGACAACCTCCTTCCCTCCGCCAGGGCCTTAAAAATGGGTCGTGGCTGGGTCTTCCAGCACGACAATGACCCAAAACATACAGCCAAGGCAACAAAGGAGTGGCTCAGGAAGAAGCACATTAGGGTCATGGAGTGGCCTAGCCAGTCACCAGACCTTAATCCCATTGAAAACTTATGGAGGGAGCTGAAGCTGCGAGTTGCCAAGCGACAGCCCAGAACTCTTAATGATTTAGAGATGATCTGCAAAGAGGAGTGGACCAAAATTCCTCCTGACATGTGTGCAAACCTCATCATCAACTACAGAAGACGTCTGACCGCTGTGCTTGCCAACAAGGGTTTTGCCACCAAGTATTAGGTCTTGTTTGCCAGAGGGATTAAATACTTATTTCCCTCTGCAGAATGCAAATAAATTCATATACTTTCCACAATGTGATTTTCCGGATTTAATTTGTGATGTGCTATCTCTCACTGTTACCAATAACCTACCCTTCAATTATGGGCTGCTCATGTCTTTGTCAGTGGGCAAACTTACAAAATCAGCAAGGGATCAAATACTTATTTCCCCCACTGTATATGGTGGAATTCCTTACTGGAAGCAGTACAATCTCAGCATAATTACCTACTTTTGAAGTCCTTCTCTTCAAAAAATTCCTGTTAATAGATTATGAGTCTATAGGGGCATTTTTGATATATCTAATTTGGACTTTGGGCATTTTGTGTTAAACAGCCCAAATCCGAATAGCAAATGTAACCATCTTCAAAACCACAAAAATCTATCTATCTTTTTTTTTTTTTTTTTTTTGAAAATACCATTTATAACAAGGTTTTGTGTTCTGTGCATTTACCTTTTCAGGCCATTAAAAAAATGTACAAGTGCGAAACGTAGAAAATCAAGCCATTAGTATGTAGGAGGGGCCATCATTTTTAGAAGACTGCCCCCCCCCCCCCAGACATCCAGAAGAGCAATGGGGAATACTAGGGGGCACTGCTGTGAACTTCATATAAATGCTCCCAGGCACACATCTCACCGTTGCTCCCTTGTCTGCTGAGCTTTCCAAAACCCACTACCCCTAACTGGACACCAATACGATAGCCCTTATGGGTAATGGGGGCACCTATATGTGGGTACAGTGGGTTTCTGGTGAATTTTGAAGGGCTCACAGTTTCCACCACAAGTGTAATGGGCAGGGGGAGGTATGGGCCTGCGTCTACCTGTCTACAGTTCACTGCACCGACCACTAGACTATTCCAGGGACCTAAATGCTGCTCTAATGGACCTGGCTATAACATCTGAGGCTGTCATAGAGGCTTGTGAGTAGTATTTTTATTCACATTTTTTGGTGATGGGAGGGGTGTGTGTGTGTGTGTGGGGGGGGGGGGGGCGGTTATTCCTGATTCATCTGGTCATTTAGGGCATCTTTTTGTGCCTTATTCATTATGAAAACAGGTCTACTCAAACCATTTAGATTTTTGCCCTGGACATTCTGGTTTTGTTTCATTATGGCTGTAAAATGTCCAAGTGTTAGGCATGCCCTAAACCTGCCCTAATCCCACCTTCAAAATGCTCCTGACATGCCCCCTTATGATTTGGACACACTACAGACAAAATGCATAGATAGACTTCAGCAAAACAGGTTTTGAAAATACCGATTTGGACATTTTGAGAAGATATCCATCCAAATGGAGCTTTAGCACACTTTTTGGATGTTTTTCTCTCAAAAATTAGCTTCATAATTTTCTCCAGCTTAATGACTTTCTCTCTGTTTCCTCTCTGCTTCCCTTCCCCTATTGCCTATCCTACTATTTCTGGGGTTGTACATCTGAGGTTCTCAATCTTGTTTCTTCTTCCTGAATAGCAATATTTATGAAATATTTGTTATATTTGTTTTGATTTCTCTGTACCTGTTAGCCACATTGAACACAAATTATACTGGAAAATATGGGATATAAATATCATAAATAAATATAAAAGCCATTTTCTGCAGGTAAAACTTACTTTGCAAATGGAAATGCTTTATAACATTCTTCCCAAGTATGTTAGGGCTTAGAAAGATCCCTTCCCTATGCACTTTTGGCCACACACAGACAAGTTGAAAAGCTGAAAACACCCCCTTGTTTACTAAGCTGCGCTAGCAGCAATGACAACACAGCCCATTCAAAGTGAATGGGCTGTGTCGGCATTAGCGCATGGCATCCGCTAGAGCGGCTTAGTAAACAGGGTGAATAGTAAGTGCTTTTAATGAGTGATTCCCAGTCAACCTTTGGGAGTTTGATCCCCATATAGGATATGTGACTGGAGTTATGTCTCTCTGACAGACTACTTGCATAGAATTTTTTTTAAAAATGGGGGTGTACATTTATGGGTACACATTTGAATTGTTAAAGTGCCTTATAAAATGTAGGGACCCTTTTACTGCATCTTAAAATGGCTTACTGCGGGACACATTCAGGTGTCCTGCTGTAAGGGGTCGTTTTACTAAGCTGCGGCAAAAAGTGGCCTGTGGTAATGTGGGAATGTGTTTTTGGCATGTGCCTGGCCAGTTTTTACAGCACCTGGGAAAAAGGGCTTTTTTTCAATGGGCTGGGAAAAGGGCCTGCGGTCAGTGGCGTAGCTAGGGTAGTTGACACCCGGGGCCGGTCATTTTTTAACACCCCCCCCCCCCCGAAATCCAGTACTAGGCATACCGAGAATACAAAACACTCAGGACCTATAGAGCAATTCTACCATACCATAAGCAGTAATTTGTACGAGTCACACAAGGAAAAGGAAAGCATCTTAAACACTACAGTGAGCACTAGAACATCAATTCACCTATTGTAAAACGAAAACAGACAGATTAGTACAGATCGTCGATCCTGCACAGTCAATGCCAACCGAAAGCCATGTCTTTTTCACAAATAGATACACCCTAATCCACTATAGAATAAGTAATCATAAACTTTCTATTTAGACAAAAATTAAACTGAACCCCCAAGATGCCAGACTCTGCATACAATGCAACACCACAGAAACAGAAAATGTCCCCTAGTAATGTGCAAAATATAAAGACAGCAGATGTAAATTTGAAAAAACTAACAAATACCAATCACCACTTTACAAATTAACAAATAGAAATAAAACAAATAATATCATTTTATTGGACTAATACATTTAGCTTTCAGAGGCCAAAACCTCCTTCCTCAGATCAATTCAGTATAGTACTGTTACAGTGTCCTATCCTGACCTGAGGAAGGGGGTTTTGTTCTCCGAAAGTAAAATGTATTAAAATTAGTCCAATAAAAAGATTACCTTATTTACATGTTCTATTATAAACATTTATTAACACAGCTACAATACTACTTTATCCTAAAGCAAAAAAATAAAAATATATATTTACAGTTCGTTGTCTCTGGTTTCTGCTTTCCTCATCTTTTCACTGTCTTCCTTCTATCCAGCATCTGTCTTCGCTCTCTCTCTCTCTCTGCCATCCAGTGTCTGCCCTCTCTCTCTGCCCCTTCCATCCACTGTCTGCCCTCTCTCCCTTCCATCCACTTCTGCCCCTTCCATGCACCATCTGCCCCAGTCTGCCATCTCTCTCCCCCTTCCATCAACATCTGCCTTCTATCTCTGCCCCTTCCATCCACCATTTGCCCCAGTCTGCCCTCTTTCTCTCTCCCCTTCCACCCATCATCTGCCCTTTCTCTCTGCCCCTTCAATCCGTCTGCCCTCCCTCTCCCATCCGTCCAGGGTCTGCCCTCCCTCACGTGCCACCCTTCCATCCAGGATCTGTCCCCTCTCTCACTGCCCCCTCTTTTCAGCCCCCAGGTCCAGTCCCCTTCATCCACCACATGTTTTGCATCCCCCCCTTTCAGCCCCAGACCCATTCTCCCACCTGCCCCAGGCATGGACCCATTTTCCCTCCTGCCCCCATGTCAGAGCCCAGTTCCAGCTTCAGGCCCCTTCTCCCATCTGAGCACTCCCCTCCCCCCTCTGAGCACCCCCACCCTCCCTAATCCCCTTCTCCTCTCTCTGAGCAGCCATCTGAGCTCCCCCACCCTCCCTAATCCCCTTTAAGCACCCCTCTGAGTTCCCCCACACCTCCCCAATCCTCTTCTCTCCTCTCTGAGCTCCCCACCCTCCCTAATCCCCTTTAAGCACCCCTCTGAGCTCCCCCACCCTTCCCCAATCCTCTTCTCCCCTCTCTGAGCTCCCCACCCTCCCTAATCCCCTTTAAGCACCCCTCTGAGTTCCCCCACACCTCCCCAATCCCCTTCTCCCCTCTCTGAGCTCCCCACCCTCCCTAATCCCCTTTAAGCACCCCTCTGAGCTCCCCCACCCTTCCCCAATCCTCTTCTCCCCTCTCTGAGCTCCCCCACCCTCCCTAATCCCCTTTAAGCACCCCTCTGAGGTCCCCACCCTTCCCCAATCCCCTTCTCCCCTCTCTGAGCTCCCCTACCCTCCCTAATCCCCTTTAAGCACCCCTCTGAGGTCCCGCACCCCTCCCCAATCCCCTTCTCCCCTCCTTGATGCTCTTCCACCCTCCCTAATCCCCTTTAAGCACCCCTCTGAGCTCCCCCACCCTTCCCCAATCCCCTTCTCCCCTCCTTGATGCTCTCCCACCCTCCCTAATCCCCTTTAAGCACCCGTCTGAGCGCCCCCACCCCTCCCCAATCCCCTTCTCCCCTCTGAGTCCCCCCCCCCCGAGATCCGTTCTCCTGCTGCTCCTACCCTGTCCTGCCTTTAACATTTTTTTTCAAAGCGCCGGAGAGTGGCAGGCAGCACGCCTCGGGTCTGCCCTGCTAGTAAAGAAGATCTCGCTGACATCGTCGCCCTTCCCACATTGAGTCCCGCCCCCCTCTGAGGCAACTTCCTACTACCGCGAGGGCGGGTGGGATTCAGTGTGGGAAGGGCGACGACGTCAGCGAGATCTTCTTTACTAGCGCAGGGCAGACGCGAGGCGCGCTGCCTGCCACTCTCCAGCGCTTCGAAAAAAAAATGTTAAAGGCGGAGCAGCGGGAGTGGAGCACCCCCCCATCCGATGACACCCGGGGCGGACCGCCCCCACCGCCCCGCCCTTGCTACGCCACTGCCTGCAGTAAAACTGAAACCAGTGCACACCTATTTATGGGCTGAGTCCTTAATGCCACCCATTGATCTAGCAGTAAAGGCTCACGTGCTGCATGTGCGGTGACCAGTCAGCGCACGCTAACTGCTGATTAATGCTGAAAACTCTATGCACAGTAGGAAATAAAAAATTAATTTGCCCCAGCGGTATGGGTGCATGCCAAATCTAAAATTACCACCAGCCAGCTTATTTTCGAAAGAGAAAGACGCCCATATTTCGACCCAAATCGGGAGATGGGCATCCGTTTCCCGTGGGCACCCAAATCGGTATAATCGAAACCCAATTTTTGGCGTCCTCAACTGCAGTCCGTCACGGAGATGAAAAAAGATCACGGGGGCGTGTCGGAGGCATGGCGAAGGCGGGACTGGGGCGTGGTTATCGGCCAAGGAGATATGGGTGTCTTTAGCTGATAATCGAAACAAGAAGGGCGTTTTTGACGAGAATTTGGTCTGCTTTATTTGGACCCTTTTTTTCAGGTCCAAGTCCCAAAAAAGTGCCCCAACTGACCAAATGACCACCGGAGAGAATCAGGGATGACCTCCCCTAACACCCCCAGTGGTCACTAACCCCCTCCCACCAAAAAAAACCCCACTTTACAAACTTTTTTTCACAGCCTGTATACCAGCCTCAAATGCCGTACCCACCTCCATGACAGCAGAATGTGTTCTATCCTCTGACAGCCTTTCCCTGGTTCTGATGTGGCTCTCGGGTGAGTGTGACATCTTTTCTGTTAAGGGCACTGCAGAGTCACATCAGCAATGCATTGTGGTGGGTGTAGGGTATTGGGCTCCGTGATTCCACTAGCTTGTGTTACATGTTCACGATGTTGGTAGTTGGTAGGCTCTACTCCCATGGTGCTTTTCCCCCTGCTTACTGGGTCAGTGTGCCCTGTTTTGTTTCCGGTAGTCCATGAGGTAGTGGCCATTTGTGTAAGACACTTTTAGATCCCATTCATGCGTTAGCCACGTTATAGCACTTAATTCTTACCTTGAATGTTGCTGAAAGAGGGCATTGTACATCATTCTGCCAGCTCGGACCTACTGCTAATCTCAGTACCAGCGAGACTCGTTGCCAGTGGGGCACAACCTCTGATCTGCAGTTAACTGTGAGTAAATGTGCTTATTCAAATAAAGGACATTTTCAGCGAGATTAGTCTTCAGGTGTGAACTGCTGTGCCAAGGTTATACACCAGCAACAAGTCCTGTCCCTGGAGCACTTTTAGTGGGTACTGCAGTGCACTTCAGGCAGGCAGACCCAGGCCCATCCCCCCCCCCCCACCCGTAACACTTGTGGTGGTAAATGGGAGGCCTCTAAAATCCACTATACCCACATGTAGTTGCCCCCTTCACCCCTAAGAGCTATGGTAATGTTGTACATTTGTCCCTCCCACAACCAAATGGCTTGGATTGGGATGTTTCTGAGCTGGGCGTTTTTAGTTTCCATTATCGCAAAAAAAAAAAAAACCCGCCCATCTCAGAAGGGACCAAATCCATGGCATTTGGTCCGTCCAAACCGTATTTTCGAAACAAAAGATGGACGCCCATCTTTTTTGATAATACGGTCTGTCCCGTCTCTTCACATACCTGTTTTCAGACATAGATGCCCATGGAGATGGGTGTTCGTGTTCGATTATGCCCCTCCAGGTGTACTAGCCTGGCGGTAGTCTCATTTTGGCGCGTGCTGCATGCACGTAGAGCCTACAATGCCTTTTTAAAAGGGCCCTTAAATTCCTAATCTGAACGTACAAACCGTGTGCTAAAAAATATTTTTATTTTTTTCCATGGAGGGGGTGTGTTAGGGGAGCAGAGAGTGGGCGTTCCTGTGCTACTCAGTGCAGCTACATTGCCATGTGCTAACTGGTTAGCGCAGGATTAGAATGTGAGCCCTTGCTGCCTACAAAATAGTGTCGGGAAGTATTTATGCACTAATTTGTTTTTGTCATGGTTACACGCTAGTGGCAGCATTAGCATATAGCCATTAACACAAAAATTGGAAAATTGGCCATTTTACTGCTGTGGTACAAATGGCCTTAGCACGTGGGAAAAAACCCGTTCCAGGACGCACTAAGGCCAATTTTTACCACAGCTTAGTAAAAGGACCCCTTAGTGCATGCAAAATAAATTTAATACATGTTAACCTTCAAATTAACATGCATAGAACTGATTTATACATGGAAAAAAAGCATTCTAATGCCTGTTAAAACATTTTATTTATTAAAATGTATTTCTAAAATGAACTGACAAAAAAGTCTGAACAATATGAAAACTTACCAAAAACCTTTGTCTTTGCACAAATGATTGAACAAACCCCTAGAGTATTCTTTGAATGCCTACTAATGTCATGTTTTCAAAGGTCATATACAGTGACATTTATTGGATAATTTTGACATTGACCCAATAAAAGGTATCACAGCCTATCAGGAATCCACTTTTAAATAGGATAGTTGCTGAAATCCAACATTACATAGCATTGAGGAGATTCCCCAGCAAAGTATGGGGAAAGGATTCCAACTGATTGTAAATATGCTAATATTGCAGATATTAGTATGTACAATATGCTTTTCCAACAGAGTGCAAAAGAACATACCCTTCTATTTCTCAGTTTCTTTTCTGGTGCACTTGTCCCCTGTGAATGACAGCTTACACAAAATGGAGGCGCGGCAACACCACTGCCTCTTTTTTTTATTCACATTGCAGGCTTTTGTCACTTTCAGTGGCTAGAGATCAAGTTTCACTCTGAATAAGATATTGCGAAGTGTTACAAAAAAACTGGATGCTTGTTCTATTTTCCCGAGACTGTAGGGAAAAAGGAAAAGTGATTATACTTAAAGCAGCACATTTCTTCATCTCAGGATAATCTACAAAAACAGGGTGATGTTTGCTGTATTCTCCTATGCAAAATGTACATTCCTCAAACAAGATCCTTGGCATAAACTGAGTTTTTTTTCTGAGTTAACTGTGGGTGGAGTGTACTTGAGGCTTATAATTTTAGGTGTTAGCTGATAAACGCTAATAACATAGGGTCTCTTATCAAGCCATTCTAGCAGCTCCCGGTGCGGTAATGCTGTCAAAGCCCATTCACTTTGAATAGGTTCCGTCGACTCTGCTGAGTGGGAAATGCTAGCGTGGCTTGATAAGAGAGGCCCATAGGTGTTTATTAGATATACTAGTAAAAAAGGCCCGTTTCTGACACAAATGAAACGGGCACTAGCAAGGTTTTCCTCGGAGTGTGTATGTTTGAGAGAGTGTATGTGAGAGTGACTGTGTGTGAGAGAGAGTGAATGTGCGAGTGTGTGTGTGTGAGAGAGAGTGAGTCTGGGTGCGAGTGTGTCTGTGAGAGAGAGAGAGTGTGTGTGTGAGAATGAGAGTGTGTGCAAGTGCGTATGTGAGACAGTGTGAGAGAGTGTGTTTTACACAGATACAGTGTGTGCGAGAGAGAGAGAGTGTGTGTGAGACACAGACTCTCTGTGAGACTGAGTGTATGAGACCAAGAGAGTGTGTGAGTGACTGTGTGACACATAGAGAGTGAATGTGATACAGTGTGAGACATAGAGTGTGTTAGAGACAGTGTGTGAGAGTGAGAGAGAGAAAGACATTGACTGTGAGAGAGAGTGTGTGAGAGAGAGAGTGTGTGTGTGACAGAGATACCTTCCCCCATCTCTGGTGTCAGGCCCCCCTCCCTCCCTCTCTCTGGTGTCAGGCCCCCCCCCTCTCTCTGGTGTCTGAGCATTACTGTGCAGGACGCTGAGCTCTGGCTGTTCTTCAAGGAACTGACCAATCCTATTTAATAGAATGCACCTCCAACATTCTGAAGCCGAGAAACCTCGTGTGGTTGGTCCCTTCTGCTTGTGATGAACCCGGAAGTACGTGATGTCAATTCAGGAGATGGATACAGAGAGCAGGAATGCCTCAGCCATACAGTCAGCTTCAGAATGTTGGAGGTGTGTTTTATTATATAGGATGATTGAAAAATTCCCACTTCTCTTATTGTTTCTTCCAGTGGTGTAGCTAGAGGGGGACCTGGGCCCCCCCCAAATTGGCTCTGGAACCCCTGGCTTGGCTGGTGAGGGTCCCCAACCCCCGCCAGCTAAAGCGTTTGTCTCGCGTTGGTCTCACATTGCCTGGTGGCCTGTCCTGTTTTCAGTCGCTGTGCACACTCGGTTTAATAAAACTGAGCATGCTCATAGCAAACATGGGACAAGCAAGCTCGGGACAAACACTTTAGCTGGTGGGGGTTGGGGACCCCCGCCAACCAAGGTACCTTTGCAGTGGCGGGCGGGGGGGGGGCAGAGGTGGCAGCAGGAGGGTGGCGGAAGTGGTGGCATGAGGTTGGCGGCAGGGAAGAGGGCCAAAATGTCCCCCCCCCCCACACCTTAGGCTCTGGCCCCCCCTCCTGTCGAGGTCTGGCTACGCCCCTGGTTTCTTCACCCCTCCCTTTGTCTGCCTTGGATCCATAGAAACAGAGATGAATGTAGGCAGATAAAGATCATATGTCTTATTCAGTCTGTCCATCCATACCATCTACTCTTCGTATCACTCCCTTAGAGATCCTACATACTTGTCCCAAGCTCTCTTGAATTCAGATGCTGTTTTCATCTCAACCACTTCCACCAGGAGACCGTTCCACAAATTCACCACCCTTTCCATGAAGACGTGTTTCCTCAGGTTACTTCTGAGTCTATCCCCTCTATTTTGTGCCTTTTCCATGCTGATGACTCTTCAGCTGCACAAATATGTGTATTTGATTCCATGTAGCAATGGCATCTACACTGTAAAAACACTGATGAACACTATTCTCAAAGAACCTCTAGTTGGAAAAATAAACATCAAAATTGATCATTTAATATTTATTGTCCATATACCAATGTTCTGCTTTTTTTTCTGTTATGTTAATCACTTAGGGGCAATTTCTAGAAAATGGTGTCTAAATGTAGGCGTGGCAAAGAAGTGCGCTTAGCACCAATTCTGTAATGGCATTCACGTGTGCCTAATTCATTATAGGACAGTAGTGAAAAGTGGCTTTGGAACATCAACCACACGATCCATGCTCAACACTACTGTAACTCCACCAAATGTAAATTGTAAGCCACTTTGATAATAGTGGGATAAAAGAATGCATAAATAAATAACATTTAGGCACAACAACTTATTCCAGGTCAATGACATTCATATGTTGGTATATCTAAGCGGTTCTTTTACTAAGCCATAGTAAAAAGTGTCCTGCGGTAGTGTGGGCACTTGTTTATGGTGCACGCGGGTCCATTTTTTTACCGTGGATGGGAAAGAAGGCATTTTATGGGGGCAGTGAATGGCTGTGTGCTAAAATTAAAAGTAGTGCACAGCTATTTACTGCGTAAGCCCTTACCGCCATCCATTGACCTGGCAGTAAGGGCTCACGCACTACACGTGCAGTATTCATGCAGTGCGTGCCAATGTGGCCGCACTGCCAATTACCTCCAGGAACACCCCCTGCAGTAGAAAATAGAAAAATATTTTCTACTGCGGGAAACAGCATGCACCAACTTTGAAATTATCGCTGGGTGGGTGCGCTTACTGGGCAGTAGTGTTGATTTGGCGCATGCTACACGTGCGGTAGCCCTACCGCAGCTTTGTAAAAGGGCCCCTAAGTGCACCTTACAATACATTCATCTGATACTATTCTATAAGACGCATGAATTGCGATGTGGAACTCTCATGCTCCACCCACTGGTTCAGCCCATTTGCTGTTATTCGCCTAGGGATAGGTTCAAGAAAGAGTGCCACAGTTTAGGTGCCAGGAAGATGTGCGCTAACCCCTGAATTCTAGAAAAATTGTGCGCATAAATTTGCATGCACAATTTAATTATATAACAAGTCAATTAGTGCCAATAATTGACTTTTTAACAAGCAGTCACTAATTAGATTTAATTAGAATTTACATGTGCAAAATTAGGCACGGGATCCATGCCTAAATTTTACGCATGGCCCAAGAAAGGGGGCATGGAAATGGGAGGGTCATGGGCATTTCGAGGGTGAATCAAGGCCATAGTTTTGAGTTACATGCGGAATTATAGAATACTAGTGGAACCATGCCTGTTTCCTCTTCCCTGCCCTCCCATCCGTGTCCCGTGATTCTCTCTTCTACTGTCCTCCCATCCCATCTATGTCCATCAATTCTCCTCTGCCCTGCCCTCCCCTTCCCTTCCTCCCTTCCTCCTCTCGATGTCCCGTGATTCTCTCCTCCCCTCGATTTGTACCTGAATGTTCTCTGGCTGGCTAGTGCTGGCTTCCGTTCCGTTCGTAACATCCCTCCTGACGTCAGCCAGCCTCCAGTGTTCCCTTCCCTCTCACTGTTCCACCCTCTGACATCATTATGTCTTGATGTGAGAGCGGGACAGTGAAAGGGAATGGAACGCTGAAGGCTGGCTGATGTCAGGAGATGTTACGAACCCAGGTAGCCAGACATGGAACGTTGGAGGTTTAAATTATTATATAGGATGGGGGTTGTGTGTATAAATTTGGGTGCGGGTATTTGCATTATGTTTTAGTTGGTACACATTGCTGGCCTAAATTTACACATGACCCCTGGGCATAAGCGTATTCAATAAACCATGCCTAACTTTAAGTGTGGTTTGTAGAATAGCACTTTTTTGGCACCAATTTTTTTGGCGCCATATATAGAATCTAGTCCTAAGCATGAATTCTTTTACACAGAACTGCCATTATAAAATACTAGCCCAAGTCCATAGTTTCACACCAACTTTAGCTGTGAGCACTTATGCCACGTCAAAGCCTGGTGTAAGTGCTCACATTTTAACTGTTGGCTAGTTTCGCGCATAACTTCCTGTATTCTACAATCTGCACACCTGACCTGCTCATGACCCTCCAACATCCACGCCCCCTAGAAATTGTGCATGATGAGAATTCACTTGCACAGCTTCTAGATTAGTGACTAAGGGCAGCTTGCATGCATTTGCTAATTGGTGCTAATTAGTCCCAATAAACCTAGATTGAAACCAATCATTGGCTATAAACTCCAATTAACAGCCAATATTAAATTAAGTTGTGTGCCTAACTGGCCTTATTCTATAAATTGCAGGCACATATTTGTGCACCAAGCCTAAATTTGATTATGTAAGTTTATAGAATTAGGGGGCATGAGAACAGCGCCAAGCCCATCTTCACATAAATGCCCATTTGTGACATCATTTACATATGTAAGTGTGCCTTTTCTATAAATTAGTGTGGACAATTGAATTCCATATATGGCACTGAAAAAGCAGTTCTATAAGCTGCACTTAAAAGTTAGGCGCAGTTTATAGAATAGCGCTTATGCCCAGGAATTTTGCCAAAATTTAGGTGCAGCCATTTGTACCAGCTAAAATGTGGTGCAAATGTACACGCCTAAATTGGACTCATATCCCCCATATTCTAAAACAACGCACATAAAGACTAGGAGCACCCTGTTCCACCCATGACCCTCCTATTTTCACGCCCCTTTTTTTTTGCTCGTGCATAAAATGTAGGTTAATACGTTCCAATTAAATTTAATTAGTGCCAATAATTGCTTGTTAAAAAGCCAGTTTTGGTGCTAATTAGCTCATTATTCAATTAAATTGCACGCACAAATTGGGGACGTGCCCAAATTTGCATGTGCAATTTTGGGGGACTTTTACAGAAGTAGGGGATTGGTGTCTTCGTTTTGGCATCCTTTATAGAATTGCCCCTTTATACTGTTGGTACCTTTATACTCCTTCTAGAATGCTTAGCCTTGCAGCATATCAAGAGTAATTTGCCTCCTGAAGGCCCCTCCTGTACAAATTTCTCACTCACAATAATCTACATATTTATGCCTTCCAGTTGCGTCTGAAGAAGGGGATCTATATGGTCTCAAAAGCTCCAATAAAAGATATCACAACCTATAAAGAATGCAGTTTACCCAGAGCAGAGATACCCATTATTCTCCTACTTTAATCTTTAATTTTGCTTGTCTGCCAGCACAGCTTTTTACTCCCTTTTCAATAGTTTAAAACCAATTTCAGCTCTTACCATCTCTTATAACTTTTTATGATCCTCTGACACGTTTGATTTGTGCTGCTGAAATACATTTTCTTTAAGCTAATCTGCCAGCGTTTTGTTAGCTTTGGGGTGATAAAATCTGTTAGCTTGTAGTTGGATAATAACATCTTGCCAAGTTGACTCACTGTATAGATGTGTCCTTAAAATGACTCATGCTGCACTATTCATAACTCCTGAAGCTATAATGATGGATGTTTTGCAGGGGGAAATACATATAATGAAACCAATTAAATATATGCCATAAATGTGATATTATGAGTGGAGTGGAAACCTATGTTCCTTTTCTGCTGTGTTTTATGAGCGTTCATAATTAAGGCTCTATTATAAATGGTCTTGCTATGGATACAAGAATGAGAGACACCCTTCTGAGCATCAGCCCCTGTCCGTAGTAATCTGTAGACCTGGAATCTCTCCAGCTAAGACGTGAACTTTCTGGGTTCAGAAAACATAACTTGGGTCTTAGGAACAGTTTCCTGGTTTTCTGGAACCCAGTGAGCTCTACCAAAACCTTACTACCTTGGCTCTACACAGGCATTGCATTAAATGCTTAAAAATACCACAAGAGAGACAGTTCTTTGTTTAGTGCATGCTAGCACATTTTCCCAGGACTGCAAAGTAGAGAATGGGTCAAAGAATGAAAGAGCCCTCTATGGGTGGGATGGAAAAAAGGGAGCGGATGATTGAGTGGGGTGGTTGAGAATTATGGAGCACAAGAAAAGAGAGAGGTAGAAGGGAAAATAAGATGCACAGAGGATAGGAAGGAGGGTACAAGATTGAAGATAGTGATTGGTAAAGAATGAGGAATGAGGGCATAGGGTAAAAGGGGTGATAAAGGCAAGAGGATGAAAGGGGACATGAGGCAAAAGAGAGGGAGGTTTATTGGTGTAAGGAGAAAGTGAGAGCAGCACAGGGATGACAGAGAGAATGGGTGATGTCTTTTCCTCAGATCTACAAGCTGCTTAGAATTTGACGGGGATAGTGTGCATCTTTTACCCTGCTCTCTCCTTAAACACACCTGGCTTTCTTTCAGCATTGTTGAAACTTCTTTACTGGGATTCCCTAAATGCCTTGTTTCATTATTATCCTTTAAGGATGCTCCACACAGAACCATGCACTCCTGGGTGACTGTCTGCTTTCCCCCACATTCTAGTTTAAAAGCTACTGTTTGTCCTTTTTAAAAGTTAGTGCCAGCAGCCGGGTTCCATCCCTTTTAAGGTGGAGCTCATCCTCTCAGAACAATCTCCCCTTTCCCAGTCTTTTGCCCAGTTCCTAACACATCTAAATCCCTCTTTCCTGCACCATCGTCTCAACCACACATTGAGACTTCGGAGCCTTTTGGGCCCTGTGTGTGGAATGGGGAGCAATTCTGAAAATGGTACCCTGGAGGATCATAGTTCAAACAGATCCAACGATAAGTAGTGCTCCACCAAGTTAACAAGCAACAGTTAATGTCAGTTATCTGAGCACTGCACTTCAGGGCTAGTACCCAGATAGCTAACTAGGAGGCTCATTTAAAGCACTTAGTCTTACAAAGTTACACAGGTTACTATGGGGCACATTTTCGAAAAAGAAAAACATCTCAAAAGTGGCATAAAGCAGCATTTGGATGTTTTTCTCACAAAAGCATCCAAATTAGTATTTTCAAAACCTGTTTTGCAGTCGGTTATCTATGCAATTCATCTGCAGTTTGTCCAATTCACAAGGGGCATGTCAGGGGTGTTTCGGGAGTGGGATTAAAACGTTTCTAACACTGTGCAGCCATAATGGAACAAAATGGAAACATCTAGGACTGAAACTAGACCTATTTTTAGAACAAAAGAAGAAAACAAGTGGGAGATTGACCATGGACTCCAGAAACGAGAAGGACAACTTTGATACTTAAAGAGGTTTTATTGATAAGACTCTACAAAATATTAAAATCCAAAAACCATATGTATCTCGAAAAGATAATAATGAACATAGAGAATATATAATATATTATTGTCTTTTCGAGATACATATGGTTTTTGGATTTTAATATTTTGGTCTATATTTTTAATACTATTGTTTATATTGTATTGGTTATTGTTTTTTATATACTTGTTTTTAGACTACTACTACTACTATTTAGCATTTCTATAGCGCTACAAGGCATACGCAGCGCTGCACAAACATAGAAGAAAGACAGTCCCTGCTCAAAGAGCTTACAATTTAATAGACAAAAAATAAAGTAATCAAATCAATTAATGTGTACAGGAAGGAGGAGAGGAGGGTAGGTGGAGGCGAGTGGTTACAAGTGGTTACGAGTCAAAAGCAGTGTTAAAGAGGTAGGCTTTCAGTCTAGATTTAAAGGTGGCCAAGGATGGGGCAAAACATAGCATTTTCCTGTAAGAATACTGAAGCTCAATATACTGCTAACTCTGCCTTCACGTTTTCTTTATAATCTGAACCAGCATGTGCAGATTTTCATATAGCTTATTCCTTAGTGCTTAATTACGTGCTTGCTTTATAAGCTACACCATTTCATACTGCTCACCTGATAGCATCACTAATGAGGGATTCTGCCAAAAATTACTGTCAGCCATCGCCTAGAGCATCTTGCTTGGGAAACTACTTATGAGGCTTTTTAAAAGCCCAATTTTGCATACGGTATCTAATTAGAAAATGGGCCATCTATACCAGCATATTTAGAATTCCTTGAGTATTTTACAAAAGTTTGCTCAACATGAAACCTTTTAAGATATGTACAAAGAAATGGAGAAACAAATAACTTGCAGCATGTCCACCAGGAATAACTATTTCACAAAGGAACACACAAATGGTGATCTGAACCTGTAAAATGCTGGATTTTACTGAACCAGGCATACAGAAAGAGCCACTAAGGAGCTAAGCTAAAAAAAATAAAAAACAAACAAAAAATAAACAACAAAAAAAATTAGATATGTGCTGGACACTAAGGATTAATAGCACCACAACAGAAGCATTAGCATTGTTAAATTTCTCGTCTGACTCACGTCTTGAATTACACTATGGTTTCCTCTCCCCGGTCTCTTCAATACCATCGAATAGTGCACAATATTAAATCGATGTTTCTTTGAGTACAAATTATGATTATGTCGTCTCCTTCATTTTTTCCCTAGCCATTGAATAATGGATTTTTTCAACCTTATATAGGTTTTGAACTGGTTGTTTTTTTTCTTTTGCCCTTCTATAGGAATTATACATTTAACTTGATATCTGCTCCAACGGAGCTCCCTACCTTGATTTTTTAGACTCCTGAAGCAGGCCATAGGCCAAAACACAGTACTGTGTCGAGTCTTTTATCAAGTATCAAGGTTGTCCTTCTTATTTCTGGAGTCCATGGTCAATTTCTTATTTGTCTTCTTCTCTTACTATATCAGAGTTCTCCACCCCGGTGGATTTCTACTGGATCTTTAGAACAAGTAAGGTGCAAAATGTTGCCCTAAAAGACCATATGACCACTGGAGGGAATCAGGGTTGACCCCCCCCCCCCCTTACTCGCTTAGTGGTCACTAACTCCCTCTCACCCCCCAAAATATGAATAAATATATGACTTACTGGCCTCTATCTATCTAAACAGCTTCAGATGTTATGGCCAGGTCTATTAGAGCAGCATGCAGGTCCCTGGAGTAGTCTAGTGATCGGTGCAATGCACTGTAGAGAAGTGCACCCAGGCCCATGTCTCTCCCTACCTGTTACACTTGTGGTGGAAACTGTGAGCCCTCCCAAACGAACCAGAAACCTACTGTACCCACATATAGGTGCCCCCTTCATCCATAAGGGATATTGTAGTGGTGTACAGTTGAGGGCAGGGGGTTTTGGGTGGGTTTTGGAGAGCTCAGCAGACAAGATAAGGGAGCAACAGTGAGATGTGTGCCTAGGAGCATTTATATGAAGTCCACAGCAGTGCCTCCTAGATTTTGGAGGACTCAGCAGGCAAGATAAGGGAGCAACTGTGAAATATGTACCTGGGAGCATTTAAATGAAGTCCACAGCAGTGCCCCCTAGGGTGCCTAACTGCTCTCCTGGGATGTCTGGATTAGCAGTCTATTAAAAATGCTAGCCTTTCATATATTCCAATGGCTTGATTTTCTACATTTTTCACTTGAACGTTTTTTTTGTTTTCGAAAATGGACCAAAACGGTAAACATTTTGAGCACAAAACGTCTGGAAAATAGCCATTTTTGAAAAAAAAAAAAAAAAAGATACACATTTTCCTGTTTTATAAAATGGCTATATTTCCCACTTGAATTTTGGACATTTTGACTAAAACGTCCAAAGTTGGATTTTGACGTCATACCGAAAATTCCCCCCCCCCCCCCCCCCCCCAACATGACTTTGTAAGTCTATTTGCTTTGAAAATGAGTCCTTAGGTATGCTGGACTGCACAAATTTTGGCCATACCTGGATAATTTCTGTTTGTCACCAACCAGCCGAATATTCAGTGCCAGTGCCTGGACAGATGTCAGCACTGTGTATCCGGGTCTAATTTAGCTGTTGCTTGTCAGCATGTAAATAAACACTGACCACTGCCAGCTGAATATTGGACCTTCAGCTTTCCATAGTATCCTGTCAGGCTGCAGGGGGTTGTCAAAGTTCCCCCTCCTGGACAACAAAAATCAGAATTCTCCAGTGACCTACTTCAGCTGGATCATCCAGGGACATTGGAATCAGAGACTGAAAAGTGTGAACCAAAAAATGACAACCTGTTGTTCTAAAAAGCTGTGTTTTAAAGGAAGACAGCTCTGTCTCTGATTTTAAAGGAAGTTTAAAAGCCTGTTCTTGAATCAGTTTGAAATACTTTTGATGCTGAGATTACAAGAGAACAGAAGTACCTTGTTAGATACAGGACTTTAAAGACAGTAGAACAGATATTCAATTGGCAATATCTGAGTAGGAGGTCTACCCACAGCTTTGAGTACATTGATTGCTTGTCTAACAGGCACTCAGGAATGGGCTAAAAATAACAAAATCTCCTTGAACCCAAGTAAAACTGAGATTCTGCGGGTTCCAAGTGGATAGGTACCTGACCTCAAAATACCATTTTGGAAGCATGAACTCCCCCTAAAATCACAGATAAGGAATTGTGTGATATTGTTAGATTTGTCACATTTATCTTGAAAATTCAAAAAGCCTTTGAAAACATTTTGCTTCACCTGTGGCAACTAGAAAGTCTCTATATATCGAAAAGACAAGTCTGATCACAGTGGTACAGTGGTACATACCAAGATAATAGTCATTTCACTTGTGCTGACATCATGAGTATCATATCTATTCTACGTGAATGTTCTTCCAGGCTGCCTATTATGGTATCATTTGTACTGTACTGGTATTTATCATAGGTCTGATATAAGATTGTTCTACATTGCTGTTTTAATGATTCCTATTACCAAAATTCAATTTACGTATCTCCAAGTTTGCCTCAAGTTTGGGATGCTGGGGAGCAGGAAAGTTGTGGTGTAACTGTCGTGAGTGATTTCAAAGATAAGTTGGAAGATGGGACAAATGGACTCGGGGAGATACAATGTTGGGATGGCTTTGCATTTGAGAGAGAGGGCGAGATATATATTGAGACCCTTCTCCATTCTGTAAGTTGGAGGGGCGGATTACAACTTCATTACCACCATGCAGGGTTGGCATGGTCTGTCCAGTCAATTCACCTCGTTCCTTGACATTGAAGGCAAACTTCTCTCAACTAGTCTCAAAGGTACTACCACAGCTCTCCATTATAGACTGTCCTGCTGAAAGCTGTTAAACCACTCATAATCATCTCAGCTTCAGGAATCTACCTCAGACCAGCCTATCTCAGATAACCTACTCCTAGGATTCATCATATAACCACCAGTCCTTCCTAATAACATCTTCCTGGACCATTTTAGACTCTCTTGCCCTTTCCCTCTCTTCCCTCTCTTGTTCCTTCTATCCTATCTCATTTCATTGTAAATGTATAACAACTGATCTGGCGACCGCCTTATCGTTACATTGTAAGCCACTTTGAGCCTGCACACCAGTGGGAAAAGGTGGGATATAAATGTACTAAATAAATAAATAAATAAATATTTGGTCATTTTACTATTGTTCTACTGTTAACAGATTTATAAGCTTTTTATGTCAGGCTGTACCTGCTTTACACCACCTTGGGAGAATCTCTTAATAAGAGTGGTTAATAAATCTCAACAAATAAACATATGAAGACTTATGGTTAGTCACTTTGAAATTAGAAGGAAAGACAATGGGATTTGATATTACCACTTTCTGTGGTTAGAATCAAAGCAGTTCGAGATGTGACTGCGGTGGGATGCCCTGGAGGGAACTGTAGTTCTATTATACTGCTTCTTTTTTCTCCTTTCCTATTTAAATGGAATTCTGTTCCTTCTTTTTTTATTGTATTGCTATGTAGGTAAACCGCTCAGACAAAATTTGATGGGCGGTTTATCATGTAATAAGGGCCCTTTTTACTAAGCCGCGGTAGACTCTATGTGCGCCCAACACGCACCAAAACTGACTTACCGCCCGACTACCGTGTGCCTTTTACGGTAATTTCATTTTTGGTGCATGTCCGCTACACGTGTCTGAAAAATAATTTTTATTTTTGGAAGCATATAGCGTACACGTGCCAAGTGACATCTGACACGCGTAGGTCCAAAATGGATGCGCAACAATTTTGATTTTGCCACACATCCATTTTCGGCAAAAATTTTAAAAAGGCATTTTTGGTATATGCGCTGAAAAATATTTCTACACGCGACCAAAACCCGTGCCTACACTATTGCATGCCACTTTTTACCGTGGCTAGTAAAGTGACCCCAAAGAAACTTGAGACTTGGCATCTAAGTATTCTAGCAAGTAAGTGAAAGGGGGTGTACGTGTAGGAAGGACATGTGCAGGCATGGGTATCACCGAGCAGCGTATTGTATCCAGGTACCTCTCTTGTGCAGCCAAGGATAGACAATCTCCTCCAGCCACAGGCTCCCAGCACAATGAAGAAATAGATGTCCACAAGTAACTTTCAATCTTAAGGACTTTTATTCCATGCAGGTTTCTAGTACACAGTTCCAACAGCAGCATAGCACATACCAGGGTTCAATACAGGCTTACAGGCTCCAGTCTGGGCTCTTTATCCAGTGCACAATAAACAGTAGTGCAATTTCCCAAGACAAACAGTTCTTTCAGTTCATCATCACAGTTCAGTCACCAAGCAGCATTTTCTACTTTCTATTATCTTTACCTTCAGGAGAGTTCAATATTTTAGGGACTCCTTCTACCCAAGGGTTTTCCCCTGCATCAGCTTCACAGTGAATTCAATACTTTTGGGACTTCCTCTCACCCAAGGAATCTCAGCCTGCTTCAGTACTTTAGGGACCTCCCTGCCCAAGGATTTTCAGCCTGTAACTCCTTCTCTCCTTCTGCTTCTCTCTCCTGAACTGAACTGAACTCCACTGCTGGGACTCCTTCCCACCTGCCTAATCAATCCCTGGCTTCAGCTACCACAACCAATCATTCTCCTTCCATTAGCTTCCTCACACGCCAAACCAGCTGAGTTAAGCATTAGACTAATGAGACCAATTATGAGCTCCTGCACACAGGGTTTCCTCCCTTTCTTTCCACCTAGTGGCAGCCACTCTACACAACCTGCCAGCTTACACCCATGTCTTCCCTGATTGCAGCTAGGAGTCCAGTCCGGGTTCTTCATCTTACCCTCTGGCTCCTTGCCTGCAATGCCTTCTGGGACTTGTATTTCAGACTGAAACTGCCTTAACCCAACTATCCTGGAGGTGACTTTATCACAGTATACAACTTATAGAATACTGTCAGTTGTGTGTGCGGGATGTCACACGTATGTGTGTGGAGTTTAGCCTGCTATAGATATTTCATACGTGGGTACACCATTATGTTAGTACATAACTACTGACTTATGCTAGTATTCAATAATGGAGTTGGCGTGCAAATTTGCCATTATAGAATACTAGTTTAGCGTTTAGATTTTTGGTGCCTAATTATTAGCATTCTTTATAGAATTGCACTTAATGGGACTTATGCTGTCCAAACAGTTCCACTTTTGGCTCATTTATGCATAAGACATTATCCTAAAAGGTGTGGAGATTATTTCCACCTTGGTACTCTCCCATGAATCACATTTTTGCTCAGTCTTTTCTTATTCTGGAGTCATGGACATCAACACTGAGGCTAGAGTGGCCTGCAGTTCATTGTATGTTCTGGGATGTTTTGTGACTTCCCAGATGAGTTGTCACTACACTTTTGGAATAGTTGCGGTAGGACAGCCACTCCTGGGAAGATTTACCACTGTTGCACATCTTCTCATCTAGAGATAATGGCACTCACTGTGATTCGGTGAAGTCCTAGATCTTTTTTGGCTTTGTAACTCTTTCTAGACTGACCTATTTCATTTAAAAATTTCCCATATCTTCTTGAATTTACTTTTCAAACCCTTTCCCCCCCTAAGGAAGGGAGGTTTCAGAAACAGAAGAAAAAGAAGAAATCTTTAGTTAAAATGGTATTGGAAACCAGATTATTCTGTCTGGCTGAGGTAAAATTTCTGGGAGAGGAACAACAATCTATAACTGACATTCTGCTCTGGCAGCAGTCCTCTGAAAAATAACATTGTGATACATTCAGTGAACAGAACAGCACAGTGGGCTGGATATTCTAATTTCTCACTAGGAGAAAAGGCAGAGAAATGATCCACGTTTATATGCTTTGGGGCAAATTATTTATTAAGCTGGTAAATAAATGTTGGTGGTGTTAATAATGCACACACATTAAGTAAAGGTAACTGAAGCTGATTATGGGGTCAGGGAATTCCTCAAATATACAAAACTCAAAAAGAGCAATCAAACTAATATCACACCAACTTTAAATTAGAAACCTTTGCCGAGCCTTCTAACTGAAGCAGTGTTCATGTTTGACACTAATCTGTTGTCCTGTTTACCCTGATGCAGCAACTAGCGAAGCACTGACCACTCACAGGACCAAGATAAGTTTGAAACATGTTGTCATACATTTGGACTTGTGATTATATAAGATTTTTTGATTTATACATTACTGAAATTGAATGTCTGACTATCAGTGCATGCAATATCAGTGTGATCTAGGCTGCTACAGATATAAACACTGTCTTTGTCTGAGCTGTCTTGGTCAGGATAGAATCTGTGCAATGGATTCCTCTATGTAGGAATGTGTCTGCCTCATTTTCTAAGCTCACTATGGTCAATGAAATGAGAGGGATAAGCACTGATACTGGGACTTCAGTTGCACTAGTCAGTTCCATTTCCATGCTCTGCTTCTTGGGTGCACTTCCCTTTGCTGGTGGGGTGAAGTATTTGCTTTCCCAGCTCATGTTCGTGTAACAGGCTGCGGGGACACACTCCTTTCTTCTAGCAGTCCCAGGATGAGACGAGGGACATCTGCCTTTGAAGCTTCTGGTATGCTTAAAAGTATGCCTCTCAAAAGTGCTGGAGTTTGTTTCTCCCCACTTTCTTGCACTTCATCCTGCATGTGTTAGTTTGTCCAGCAGTACCAGTGTAGGAGGCTGCCCCATACCCTTGCTCTGCCTGGCCCAAAGAGGGCAGGACCAGTCCGGGATAACCAATCAGAATGTGTTCATTTATACAAAACAAAATACTTTTCTTCCTCAGTTACATTACTATCTGATAAGGGAGGTGAAGGTTCCTTAGTGAAGACCTTTAGAAGAGGGATTCTATATTAAAGCAGTATAAATAGGGCATGGCAGATAAGAAAAGCAGGCAAAGACCAAAGGCGAAAGATTAAATGAAGGTCTTGGATACTCAGGGAACCTTCGAGTGAGTCCAATTTCCAGTAACAGAAGCAATCAATTTTTTTCATTCTACGTCAACAAGGATATCCAATGTCTCTATTGTTATTCATAAGAATTCTGTAGAACATCACGGAAAGAACAGAAGTGAAAAAGCACAGAGGTGTGGTAATACAGGGAAGGCATATTAAAGACATGTGATTTTCAAACAATATAAATCTGTTGGCAGAAGGGGAGAACCACCTGCAAATGCAATTGACAGAATACATCAGGCTGTTGAAGACTTTGGACCTCACATCAACAGGGATAACATCAAAGTGATGGCGATGGGTAATTATGATAAGAATATAAGAACATAAAAATATTGGGCCAGACCAATGGTCCATCCAGCCCAGTATCCTGTTTCCAATAATGGCCAATCCATGACTCAAGTACCTGGCAGAAACCCAGATAGTAGCAACATTTCATGCTACCAATCCCAGGGTAAGCAGTGACTTCCCATGTCTATCTCAATAGCAGACTATGGACTTTTCCTCCAGGAACTTGTCCAAACCTTTTTAAAACCCAGATATGGTAACAGCTGTTACTACATCCTAAGGCAACAAGTTCCAGAGCTTAACTATTTATTTATTCATTGAGTGAAAAAATAATTCCTCTTGTTTTTTTTTTTTTAAGTATTCCATGTAACTTCCTTGAGTGTCCCCTAGTCTTTGTACTTTTTTTAAAGAGTAAAAAATTGATTCATTTTTACTCATTCTACACAACTCATGATTTTGTAGACCTCAATCATATCTCCCCTTAGCTATCTCTTTTCCAAGCTGAAGAGCCCTAACCTCTTCAGCCTTTCCTCATTTGAGAGAAATTCCACCCCTTTATTATTTGTATACCTGGAAAACACAATAACTAAAGAGAACACTGTAGCAAGGAAATACAAAGGAGGATTTGAATAGTGAATAGTGTTTATATGAGCCTGATTACAATATGGATGAGCAAGTATATAACTATAATAACCAAACTGAAAATAACTATGCATGCATGATATCTACATTGATACATGCATGTAAGTCTTAAACTCTAAAAAAAAAAAAAAGACACTGTGAAGTTGAACACATTTGAAATAAAGTGTTACAGAAAAATAAGAAGATTAAATTGGAGGGATATGGTGAGCAACAGAGAGATCTGAGAGAATTTGAAAGGGATGCTTGGAAAAGCTGAAGGAACGAGGAAAGGAGGAACACTGAAAGGCAGTTCCATATCCATTTTAGTTAATTAATTAACTTATGTTCACATTTTTCTTGTAAAATGTGCACAACTACATTCTTTCACTCATCTTTCTTGTAAATTATTTTTCAACTGTAAACTTCTTTGTCACACTTTCGTTTCCTATTAATTCACTCTCCTATTTTACTCTCCCTTTCTTTGTCAGTTCCACTTTCCTAATGCCCTTTACATTTTCTTTGACACCTTTTTTTCCTCTGCCTTTCTCCTTTACAAATGCATCTCCATTTCGTTATTCTCCTTCTCGTAGATGCTACTAATGAGGAATAATAATGTGTGATTGAAGTACACACTCCCGCCCTAACATGTGTAACTAAGAAAGAGGGGAAGAAGGTGTTACAGGAAGGCTGCCAGCAAGAAATCTAGATGTTGCTGTGATACACATTTGAGTCTGTATATTAAAGCAGTACGTCTCAGAGAAAAACAGTATAAAGCTTAACTGATAAATGCTATTGTGTGCATGAACTATTAGAGATTTGTGTCCATAGAAAACAGGCATAAAAATATATTGCAATTAGTACTATGGATCTGGAAATATGAAGATCCAATGGGCATAATTAACCTAAAAAACTGTAGAGGGGAGACTGATTTCCAGTGTATAAAACAGGGATCATGCAGCCTCACTTCCTTATTTCTTACATTTGTACCAGTGCTTTCCTACTCATGGCAGGCTCAATACAGCTTACATGGGGCAATGGAGGGTTAAGTGACTTGCCCAGGGTCACAAGGAGCTGCTTGTGCCTGAAGTGGGAATTGAACTCAGTTCCTCAGAACCAAAGTCCACCACCTTAACCACTAGGCCACTCCTCCACTCTCTTATTCTAGCTTTGCCTCTTCAAATAACAGACTGATACCCTCACATCTGCAAAACCAGAAGCCTTTTATTTATAAAGATAAAAATTGTATTCAAACAATCTCTCCATTATTTACACACAAAACAAATCATCCTATGAGTCAGTTTCACAGTTTACTAGATCCAGATATTCATATTCACTATACCGGTTCAAATCAGAGTTTGTTCAAGATGGAAAACTGAATAATGTGGTACAACACCACCACCACCGACAACAACAACAACAAAAACTGATTCTTACTTTTGTCAAGCACATTTTGAAAATACTTTGTTGAATGTTAGCAGGGATATGATATCATCATTGACCTTATTCCATTCTGAAGCAGACTGTTGCACAGGTAGTGTCCTCGATGATCCTTTCTGTTGAGGGTAAAGGCCAAGGCAGAAAAACTTTACAATTTGCAGATGAATTTGTGGCTGCACAGATAGTGTTGTCAAGGCCATTTTGGCTTCTTGGACCATGCTTTTCCAAGGGCTGCTGAACAGAGATGGTGTCCATCTCTCAAAGAAGGGAACAAATGTTTTCAGCTGCAGACTGGCTAACCTACTGAAGAGGGCTTTAAAGTAGAATCATTGTGGCAGGGTGATCAAAGCCCCCAGGTAAGTACAAGCCCTCAGGAAAGTGAAGCATTAAATACCTCTACACAAATAGGAAAAAGGGGTGATGGTTGGAAAGCAGCATATACTAATGCCCGAAGTGTGGGGAAATAAGGCTTTAGATCTTGAGACAATGATGGAAGAGGGTGATTTGGATTTAGTGGTGATCACAGAGACATGGGTCATAGAGAACCATGACTGGGATATAGTTAAATTGGGATATCATCTGGTCGAGAAAGACAAAATAGGAAGAAAGGGAAGGGGGGTGGCATTATATGTTAAAGGGAAAGGGACTTGATATACTGCCATTTTGTTTTTTTTTTCAACTACATATAGTATATACAGGTACTTACTTGTACCTGGGGGCAATAGAGGAAGGAGCTGCAGTGAGAATCGAACCCAGTTCCCCACTAGGATACTCCTCCACACAATTGCAGGACCTACAGGGTAAGGAAGAGGCATTGTAAGTCAATCAGGAAAGAGAAAATGGCAAATGTATTTACATTGGTGAGATATACAGGCCTCCTTCACAGACAGAGGTGGACAGAGATTTAGTTTTATATGTTTATTAAAGTTTTTGTCATACAAATAATACAAAAGTGAACACTAAAGCAAACCCCCCAAAAATAAACACAAATATGTTAAAAAAAAAAAAAAAGGTGGACAGAGATTTAATTGAAGACATTCAAAATATAGCTGTGAAAGGGGAAGTATTATTAATAGGTGGTTAAAATGCCACACGTTGATTGGGGTATCCCTATTGCAGGGTCTTGTAGAAGCATGGAGATTGTGGATTCTCTATAGGGGGAACTGTTCCAGCAGTTGATAATGGAACTCACACTAGATGGGGCAATACTGGATTTAGTGCTTACTAATGGGGACAGTGTTTCTGATGTTGTAGTAATTGACCATCTAGCATCCAGTGATCACCACGTGGTCAGAAGCGTATCCAGATCTTGTCATTAGGGGGAGCAGACGTTTTCTGAAATAGGCGTCAGTGTGTTGCTGAAGGAACAATCTACATAAGCGCCAATTCATTCACAATCCATTTGGGGAAGTGAACTCTCCCCTTGCACCCCCCCCCCCCCAAACTACACCTCTGCACATGGTGTGGTTTAATATTAAGATAGGTGTGGAGAGGGTTCATGCAAAGCTGAGGGTTCTAGACTTCAAAAAGCTAACTTTATTCAATTGGAATTATCTACAGGAATTGCTGTCTAGATGGGAACATCTGAAAGAATTTGGAAAGCAGTAGGAAAAACTGAAAGGAGTTATTGTAAGGGCAACAAATATTTTGTAAGGAAAGTAAATAAAAGTAAGAGGAAAAAGAGGCCACTATTCTAGACTTGTGACATAATTGGGGGTCCCGTAACTTTATATTTACTAAATTAGCCATTGGACCTGAGCTTTGGGAAATGTGCATCTGATATCTCATATTTCAGTTTCTATTTCTATTACTATGGCAGGTTTTCTATATAGGTCTAGAATGTGTTTGCTTTTGCAAGGTTTGTTTACTGGAGCTCTGAAGGTGTTTACCCTCCACTGCCCTCCCTCCCGCATCCCTACTACCTTGGGAGACAGGTGGAGGGGCATTTTTGAAAGAAACATCCAAGTTGGGATTTGTAAAACATCCAAATCCAGAGGCGGGGAAAAGCGTATTTTCAAAAAAAGATGGACGTCCATCTTTCATTTCGAAAATACCAAGGACGTCCTTAGATATGGACGTCCTTACACTTGGACGTCTTTGACTTTCGGCGATTTTCGCAACCAAAGACGTCCAAGTCAAAAACGTCCAAATGCAAGTATTTGGATGTGGGAGGAGCCAGCATTTTGAGTGCACTGGTCCCCCTGACATGCCAAGACAGCAATTGGGCACCCTAGGGGGCACTGCAGTGGACTAAAATGCTCCCAGGTACATAGCTCCCTTACCTTGTGTGCTGAGCCCCCCAAAACCCATTACCTCCAACTGTACAGCACCACTACCATAGCCCTTACAGGGTGAAGGGGGGCACCTATATGTGGGCACAGAGGGTTTCTGGTGGGTTTTGGAGGGCTCCACAAATGTAACAGGTAGGGGGGTATGGGCCTGGGTCCGCCTGTCTGAAGTGCACTGCACCCACTAAAACTGCTCGCTGTCATGGACCTGAGTATGACATCTGAGGCTGGCATAGAGGCTGGCACGTAATATTTTTAATGATGTTTTTTGAGGGTGGGAGGGCGTTAGTGACCACTGGGGGAGTAACGGGAGGTGATCCCCGATTCCCTCTGGTGGTCATCTGGTCATTTTGGGCACCTTTTTGTGCCTTATTTGTAATAAAAACACATCTGGGTGAAAATGTCCAAGTTGTAGTCATGGATGTCTCTGCTTTTTTCGATTATGGGTCAAAGACGTCCAAGTCTTAGGAACACCCAAGTCCCGCCTTCACCACGTCTCCAATACGCCCACTTGAAATTTGGACATCCTTGCGACGGACTTCAGTTGGAGAAGTCCAAAATCGGGTTTCGATTATACCGATTTGGACGTCTCTGAGAGATAGATGCCCAAGTACCGATTTATGTCAGAAGATGGACGTCCATCTCTTTCGAAAATGGGCCTGATGGTGTAATAGCGGGTCCATTCAGTCCTAGCTACACCACTGCTTGGTATATGTCTCTGATAACATAATAGTAACTGGGAATTTCACAAAAGAATTCATGGTTTTAAGTCTAAGAATTCAGTGAGGAAAAACGTTTAGGGGACTTTTACAAAGCAACAGTAAACCCAACGCGAGCTTACCACCTGCTAAAAGGGAAATACCACCGAGCTGCTAAGGTAGCCCAGAGGTAGTTCTCTCCAGCATGCACTATTTCCTGTGCTTGCAAAAATATTTCAATTTTTGTAGCGCCTGTGTATGTCCAGCAGTAATTGGGCAGTGCCATGAGCTGCCCGGTTACTGCCTGGTTAGCATGGGAGACCTTCCTGCTTATTTTCGAAGGAGATCGCCGGCCATCTTCCGACACAAATCGGTATAATCGAAAGGCGATTTTGGCTGGCACCAACTGCTTTCCGTCGCGGAGCCCTTCCCCCAACCCTCCCCCACCTCCCACTCCCTGTCCCTCTGCAGCTCCTTTCCCCCCCACCCTGGGAACCTGATCGCGCCCTACATTCACTCCCCCCCTCTCCCTCTGAACTGGACCGCCCCCTCCCATGTCCTCCTCTCCCCCGTTATGGGAGGCCCAAGGGCAAGCTCTGAATGCATGCCCCAGACCCCCACACAAATTACACCGGATAGATGCACAAGACTCCGTAGGATGCTCCTTAGACCCGCACTTCCCACACTGCCGTACTGGGCACGACATACTAAAATGTCAGAATGACCCGCACTTGTGACATTGCCGCGGCTGCCCCTTGTAAAAGCAGAGGATCCGATCCCTGCCAATGAACGCCGCGGAGGGAATGTGCTGGGTCACGTGCCCTGCCTGCTTCAGCCTAACCTGCGCACACCATCCTCCCGCCCACACCCTACTGGGGTCAGGGAGCTTGGACAAGGGGGTACGCAATTCTGCGTACCGCTGTAGCCAGAAAGCCAGGTCCGCCCCTGAGATGGATTCATTTCGGACCAGCAGGGTTACCTGCACCAGGTCAGGTCTGCTGATCGGTACAGCCCTAAAGTTTCTCCAATCCCCTTTCCCCCTTACCCCCTCGTATTTCTCCCAGAAGACCTCCATGCCTCGCTGGGTCAGAAAACTAACATCATATTCTGGGATATTCACCGGGTGGATACAGGCATAGAGGTCCTCTGGGAAAAATCCTAAACCCAGGACCAACTTCAGGGCCTCATCCCTACTTTGCATCCCCCCTCCCCCACCCACCTTAACTGAATCACATTCCTCCTTTTGGGAACCTGGCCCCCCCACCCTCCCCCCCATCCTTCCCCCATGCTTCCTGCCCCCCCATTCCCCCTGCGCCCGCCCCTCCCACCTACTACCGCCGCAAAGGATGGAGCACCCCCCACCGTCCCCCTCCTCCATCGCCTACACTGAGACCCCCCTTCTCCTGCTGCGCCGTACCCCCCCTCTCTCTCTTGCCCCCCCTCTCAGCCTCCCTCCCTTCTCTCCCTTCTATCAGCAGACTTTGCACATCCCCTGCCTTCACAGTGTCCGTCTGTACTATTTCCCCTGCAGCAAAAAACCTGCCATTGTCCCCTTCAACACGTTCGCTAGAGACAGTGAGAGCAGGTTCCCCTAAATACTTGTTTCCCTCCCAATGCCCCTGACCCCCTCCCCCGCCCACTGAGCCAACCCTCCCCTCCCGGCCCGAACACTCCCCCCTGGCTCGCACCCCTGCAGCCTGGCCAACTTCAAAGTCAAAGGTACCAGTCAAGTTTCCTTCTGGCGCACACTGCAAGGCAAACACCTCCCGCTCCTCCCCCCCTCCTTCCCCCCCGGAACCTGCTCTCTGTGCTGGGTCCCTCCTTGCAACGTGCTGCTCCAGCTTTCCCTGTGCGGGCCCGCTTTTTTCCTGGGAACTGGTCTCCCCTCTGGCGGCCTGCTTCGTTGGGACTTCCTGCTCTGCCGTTTTGCCAAGTAAGAGTGGCTTCCCGCACTCCAGCACCACTCGCTCTCCCAAACGTGGGGAATCCTCCTGCGCTGTAGCATTCTCCTCTGCGGCCATCCCTGCTCCTCCAGCCCGATTGGCTGGCGCCTCCTGCTCCAATGTGCTGGGCGGGCATGGCATCCCGCCACCCGGCAGCGCAGTTCCTTGCCATTCTGAACCTTTTTGTGGGGAACACTGTGTGGCCTCCTGTGCTTTCTCTATCAAAAACCACTCCTTGTCTTCACCTGACGTCAGAAGAAGGCGGGGAAGTGAGCAGCGAACAAGGGAAGGCTACAGACATCGGGACTGGGAGCGCTGCCTCCTTCACTGACGCTGCGCTGCCGGAGGAAGGTAAATTTAAAAGAAAAAAAAAGGAACGGGATCTTAGGGGGGAGAATAGGGTGGGCAGTTCCTATATGGGAGCGGGAGGGCAGGGGAGAGAGGGGAATCGCTGCCTTGGAGCCAGGCAGGTGGGGGGGGGGGGGGGCGCTAACTGGTAGTCTGCAGGGGGGCGCCAGAGACCCTTGGCACGGCCCTGTCTACCATCATCTACTATGTTACTATAATGCTCTAGGCGTTGCTTATATCAAGAGCATATGGCTATTCTGATCTGGGGATTACAGTGTGCCCTACTGTCTGTGGCAGATAATCATAAAATCAGATTGATGGCTCTAAAGTCATTACTGGGGAGACACAGTTACAACAGAGGAGAGGCAGACATGCACAGATATAATGATTTTAAAAGGCCAATTTCCCTGTAGGAAACCCAGCTAACTAGCATATCAAGAACAAACTATTTGTAATTATAGAGATATCAAACAGTGCAAATAAAACTAATATTTTTGTGAATATGTTCTCCCAGCTAGATCATGAATTTGTATACTTGCACCTCTCATTAGGCTTAAAAAGCACGTGTCCTGTCAAAAATGCCATTATCTGTTCACCACAGGGTCAGTTTTTTGAATAACTTTAAACTTTGTCTGCATGTGCCTACAAATAAAGTACAACATGTCTAAAAATAAACAAAAAGAAATAATTGTGTTCCTGCAGTGCTTTAATAAAGGATACGAGTGAGTTGTGTGACAACTGCAGCACGTTGTGTTCAACTCCTTTCATTATCTACAGCCCCTGAAGATTTTAATTATTTACAGCTTTATATTAAACAAACAAACAAAAAAACGTTGTGAATACACCACTACTGCTACCTTCTTTTCCATGAATATTTTTATCATCTGATTCCGATTCTAGTTGTGGAGTAACTAGAAAGAGAAACACTGGTGTACTCTGGAATGATGATGGAGGATTAATGATAGGATCAATCAGTTCATTAATGTTCTGTAAAAAAAAATTAGTGAACATGAAATCAATTTAACGTTCATTAATTTACAAATTAATGCACACCCAATTGATTTACATAGATGTAAAGTTCTATTGTGCCTTACATTTCTTTTGGTAAAATGCCAAAATTAATGCCCACAAATTGATCTAAAGTACAAATCATTCAAAAATGAACTGAAATTTGTTTGGCTGTGCATATCTCAAATTAGCAACTAATGCCCCTGTTTACAAAGCCACGCAAGCAGCTGTTGTGTGGCAATGCCAGCACAGCCCATTCAAAGAATGGGTTGTGTCGGCATTACTGCACCGGCAGCCATTGGGGTTAATGATACAGAAAATAATGACAGATAAAGATCAAAATGGCCCATCCAGTCAGCCCAGCAAGGTATTTAGGGTTAAATTCATAGATAGTAGAATGGGGTGGGTCACTGGAGCCATGATCCAGTCAACTTATTGCCCCACATGAGAAACCAGCAGTTTGGGAGCCAAAGATGGACGTGAGTCTATTTAGCTCACCCAACCTAAAAGGTGTCCACTACCCTTGATTATAACCCCATGCCATTGTATTTGGATTAAGGGGATTGTAATTACGAACCTGAATTAAGGGAATAACTAATGATAGTTGCCTCTTATGGCCCTGAAGACCCCTATGAGAATAGGATTACCCTATCCAGGGAAGAATTGTTGGCATTGAATGTAAGGCTGAACAGAGAGAATGAGTATTCTTACTTTTGAACTATTAATGTTTGACTAATCAGAACAGGGCACTTGCCCATGCAGCTTTACTGGAATAAAAATATATGTATCTGTAGGTTACTGTGTTCTGTATAAAGGAAGTAGATATTTCAAGGAAATGGCATAGGGGATGCAGAACAACTTCTCAGAAGAGGTGAGTCTTCTCCATGCCTGTCTGATACTCTCTCAGGAAGCTCTCCCCCCCTTCCATCTGAGAGAGGGCAGGTGGCCCTTCCATGTGGTAGCCTGGGCAACATGGGAAGAGACCAGGACCAAATGCACAAGTGAGCTTTTTGTATAGGTTGCCCAATAGGTAACACATTCTCTTGGGCCAAGAAAGGCTAGACAACTGATGTATGTTGCCATTACACCTCAGCCCTAATGGGCTTAACCTGTATGAATTTGTGGATGGTAGTGGGTTTCATGGTGAGAGAGGCAACATTTGGAACAAAGCCCTAGAAGGGTGACCTGTTAGACTCAATTTGTAAATGCATGTTTCAACTAACTTCACAAATCTATCAGAGATAACACCATGGCACCTCCATCACCTCACAGTGTGTAATGAGGACACTACTGCATTTATACTCATAATCCAAGTAATTGGGCCATCACCATTACTGGTCATCTAAGGACCTTCTCCGAGGAAGGCCTCACTAGAATCAGAGATCGCGGGGTTAGGGGCTGAATTAATGTCAACACCTGTGTCCTTCCACAAATGGTTAGTTGTGTCACTCACCACAGTGAGTCAAAAGATTAGTAAGTATGGGAAGACCTGGGAAGACCTGGGAAGAATGGCCTAGTAAGGGTTGTAGAGAAAAGGAACTGCTGTAGAGAAGTAGCTTGTATCTATGGAGATACGTTTGAACAGTTGGGAAAATGTGATGTAGGCCATCTAGAAATCATTATTCCCTCATCTAACATATTCTCTGTGTAAGACAGGGCCTCAGAGCTATGGAAACCAAGTTTGGGGTGCTATAGCACACCCTTTCTGAGATCCTGCAGTGTATCAGATGGAAGTAGTTGACAGAACAAAGTAAGAGACGTTCTTTATTCAGTGAATTCTGACTGTGCCACCAAATAGCCAATATGCTATCTTCATTTAAGAGGTTGTCAGTGCTAACCCTTTTTGTTAATGAAAGAATTAATTCTCTTTGCATTCCTCCGTGGCTTTTGACTATTATGGAGGTAATTCCATAGCATAGGTGCTAATATTTTTGCACTGATTACACATGTACATTTTTAGAATAATAGCATTTACGCACATGTGTGTGCTCATATGTGTGTAACTGCTAGAATTCTGCCTAAGCACTATTCTGTAAACTTACATAATATGTATTTACCAGGGGGTATACACATGGGTGGAGTTTGGCCAAGCATGGGTAGGATTTAAACTTATATTACTTATACAGCACTGCAAGTTATGCAAATATCTGTGACACTTAGACACTAACACTGACACCAGCTATATGGCTGGCATAAGAACTCACATCTAACTTTTGAGTATATACCTAATTAGGCTGGATTTCTATACAGAAAAGTAAATGCCTATGTTCCTTTAGAAAATAGACTCCTTCTTGGTGCCCTGTTATTGAAGTCTCCTCTACATGCCTGATGATTGCAACCTTGTGCTTTTTACTACCTTTTTAGCTGGTGCGGGGCGGAGAAGGGGAAGGGGAATCCTCTACAACTTTTCATCTCTTGCTACAGTATAGGTTGCATTCTGAAACATCTATCCTCTTGTAGACCTATTGTGGACAGCAAGGTTCCACATTAGGAGTCACAGACCAGGAAAGGGATCTAGATGTCATTGTTGATGATATGTTGGAACCCTCTGCTCAGTGTGTGGTGGCAGCAAAGAAAGCAAATAGAATGTTAGATATTATTAGAAAAGGAATGGAAAACAAAAATGAGGATGTTATAATGCCTTTGTATTGCTCCAAGGTGCAACCGCACCTTGAATACTGTGTGCAATTCTGGTCACCGCATCTCAAAAAGAATATAGTGGAATTAGAAAAGGTACAGAGAAGGGCAATGAAAATGATAAAGGGGATGGGATGATTTCCCTATGAAGAAAGGCTAAAGTGGCTAGGGCTCTTCAGCATGGAGAAAAGATGGCTGAAGAGAGGTATGATAGAGGTCTATAAAATAATGAGTGGAGTGGAATGGGTAGATGTGAATCGCTTGTTTAGTCTTTCCAAAAATACTTGGACTAGGGGGCACAATGAAGCTACAAAATAGTAAATTTAAAACAAACCAGAGAAAATATTTCTTCACTCAGCGTGTAATTAATCTCTGGAATTTGTTGCCAGAGAATGTGGTAAAAGCACTTAGCTTAGCGGGGTTTAAAAAGGGTTTGGATAACTTCCTAAAGGAAAAGTCCATAGGTCATTATTAGGATGGACTTGGGGAAGATCCGCTGCTTGTTTCTAGGATGGGCAGCATAGAATGTATTGTACTGTTTTGGGATCTTGCCAGGTGCTTGTGACCTGGATTGGCCACTGTTGGAAAGAGGATGCTGGGCTTGATGGACCTTTTGTCTGTCCCAGTATAGCAACACGTATGTACTTATGTACTGATGACCTACTAAGTGGAATCCAACAGTACATTACATTATGACATTTGTATCCCGCACATACCTTTACAGTTCAGTGTGGCTTACAATGCAAGAAGCTGGGTATTCCCAGGAAGATTACAATAAAAATCGAAATTCAAAACACAACTCCAACATTAGATCAAGTACTTTGTGAACAGGAATGTCTTCAGTGATTTCCGAAATTTGAAATAATTCGACTAATGCCTAATCCAGGTAACTCATTCCAACTTTCTGTAAACAACTCTCTCAGGATTAGGAAAATGAAGTGTCAGACCCCCCCCCCCCCCCCCCCCTTGATTCTGAATTAGAGTTCCTAATAGATGGATTAAAGGGCATCATCAGCTGTGTCTGCAAGACATCTCTTCAATAGCAGGCTGCAAATCTGTCCTTGACATCCCTATTGACACACCTTGTCAACTCCATCCCAACTCTGTCCCATGGGAGCACCTACATATGACACACATATAAGAACAGTCATTAGTGTACTTATGTGCTCATAGACAGAAAACACAAGTATCACCCAGTAGAATCATGAATAGATCAAAGTTTTTACTAAAATACGTAACATGGCCACGTTTCACCTTCAGGCTGGATCAGGGGTAATATATCACAGGCTAAAACTAAACATAAACATAAAAACTCACAATTGTAGCTTGAGGAATTCAGCAGTAAGGAATGCTGCATGAATCCTCAGTACTTCTACTATAATCTACCCTCTGGTTGACCTCATTTGTAGGCAGGTAGAGCGGTGTCCTTTAGGTGAACGTTCTAACTTCCTGACTTTCCAGAAAGGAAAAAACATTGCAGGAAACTTGTAGAACAAAAGGAGTGTCCAGTCAGGAGTGTCATGGTTCTTCCTCCACCCCCATCCCGCTCTCTGTTGGAGTTCCCCAGGGATCTGTCCTTGGACCCCTTCTTTTTTCAATCTACACCTCCTCCCTGGGCTCCCTAATCTCCTCTCAAGGTTTCCAATATCATCTTTATGCCGATGACACCCAGCTTTATCTCTCCACACCAGACATCACTGCAGAAACCCAGACCAAAGTATCGGCCTGCTTATCCGACATTGCTGCCTGGATGTCCAACCGCCACTTGAAACTGAACATGGCCAAGACCGAGCTTATTGTCTTCCCTCCCAAACCCACTTCTCCTCTCCCTCCACTTTCTATCTCAGTTGACAACACCCTCATCATTCCCGTCTCATCTGCCCGCAACCTCGGAGTCATCTTCGACTCCTCCCTCTCCTTCTCTGCGCATATCCAGCAGATTGCCAAGACCTGTCGCTTCTTCCTCTATAACATTAGCAAAATTCGCCCCTTCCTCTCTGAGCACACCACCCGAACTCTCATCCACTTTCTCATTACCTCTCGCCTTGACTACTGCAACCTACTCCTCACTGGCCTTCCACTTTGCCATCTATCCCCCCTTCAGTCCATTCAGAACTCTGCTGCACGTCTTATCTTCCGCCAGGACTGTTATACTCATATCACCCCTCTCTTCAAGTCACTTCATTGGCTTCCGATCAGGTACCGCATACAGTTCAAGCTTCTCCTATTAACCTACAAATGCACTCGATCTGCAGCTCCTCCTTACCTCTCTACCCTCATCTCCCCCTACGTTCCTACCCGTAACCTCCGCTCTCAAGACAAATCCCTCCTTTCAGTACCCTTCTCCACCACCACCAACTCCAGGCTCCGCCCTTTCTGCCTCGCCTCACCCCATGCCTGGAATAAACTCCGTGAGCCCATACGTCAGGCCCCCTCCCTTCCCATCTTCAAAGATGGTCCTAAGAAACAAGATGGCAAGCGATCCGCAAAATCCAATGTGGAGACAAACAAAGCAGATCAATCAGTGATATGGTTCAAAACTTTATTTTCAGAGATTCGCCCGACACAGACTGTGTTTCGCCCACAAGGGCTGCGTCAGGGGCTTCAGCTCAATACACAGGGTAAGTCTGGTCGCATCTTCAAAGCCCTGCTCAAAGCCCACCTCTTCAATGTTGCCTTCGGCACCTAACCACCATACCTCTATTCAGAAATCTAGACTGCCCCCCCACTTGACACTTGACATTTCGCTTTTTAGATTGTAAGCTCTTTTGAGCAGGGACTGTTCTTTGTTAAACTGTACAGCACTGCGTAACCCTAGTAGCGCTCTAGAAATGTTAAGTAGTAGTAGTAGTAGCAGTATAATCAGTAGGAGGCTCTGGTAGCAGCAGAATCATCTTCTGATTATAAAACAAGGGCTTTTCTGTTTGGAGGGTAAGGGGGCAAGTGTCTGCTCCTTAGTTATAGTGTCATTGGACTAAACAGTGATTTGAGCTGAATCTGCTCTTATATAGTTCTTAATTTTCTTCTTTTTTAGGCCATCTACTTTTGACATGTGTACAATGTGAGAAAATTTCTGCGAGGGTCCAGGGTGGCATAGAAGGTTTTGCAGACAGGATTTTTTGTCAGTTTTTCACATTTGAGTGCTAATTCTATCTTGTTGTGCAAGCAGAAGGAAGCCTATGCAAATTTTAAAGGAAGTTAGAAAGCAACAAAGATGTGCGCTTGTTCAAACAAAACTGAAAATGAAAGCACACATTGGCACCCGTTTTTCTGCACCTAAATATGAGCCTTTCAAAAATTTCAAGTACTGTATAGATAATTTGTTCAAGGCTTACATTTAGGTGCAGAAAAACAAGCACCGGTGTGTGCTAATGGTTTTGTTTTTGTTTTGAACATGCGCACAAGAAACTGCACTCATTTGCAAAACCTTGTGCGCATGCTTCCAGTTTTCTGCACATAAAAGTTGCATGCAGTTGGCTTCTCGCATGCTGTAGTATTATGCTCACAGTGGAAGCCATACGCTCAGACATCCGCATGCAGTTCTACCATAAGTTTTTCTACGTTGGCGTCTCAGTCTCCCTAAGGATTGCCATCAAGAGTGCCAGTCTATTGTAAGTGATAACTAACTGATAACAGCACTGATTAAAGGAATTAAAGTATTAAAGGAATTGCTAATCCTATCTGCACCCTGCAGAGACAGAAAGAACTGGAGGGTCATTTTACTAAGCCGTGGTAAAAAGTGGCCTGCGGTAGTGTAGACGCATGTATTGGGCATGCGCTGGGCCAGTTTTTACCACATCTACAAAAAAAGGCTTTTTTTGAATGGGATGGGAAAAGGGCCTGTGGTAAAAATGAAACCAGCACGCGCCCAAAACCAGCCTGAGCTCTTAATGCCACCCATTGATCTAGCGGTCAAGGCTCACATGCTACACACACGGTGACTGGTCGCATGCCACATGCCAATTATCACCAGAACCGGCGCTCAAAGAAGGAAATAAATAATTCATCCATGCATTATGGCCATGCACCAAATCTGAAATTACCACCAGGAGGGCATGTTGGCCTGGCGCTAGTCTCATTTGGGCGCGTGCTGCACGCACATAGAGCCTACCGCAGCTTATTAAACGGGCCCCTAGATGAACTGTGTCTGACACCTGCTACCCTTCATGGTAGAGCTTAGAAGTTTAATGGAGTAAAGCACTGCTGAAATACAAAAATGAACAGTTGGAGAGATTTTGTATACACCTGTGCCACAGTTACTGTTCTAACAGTTACTGTTGATGCCTTGCCACAATTGGAAGTATAATTGACTTTAAAGACCTTAGTAAAATTCTGTCTCAGAACAAACTTGCCGAGTCAACTGAGTTATTGAGTGGAGAGTTATAAAAGTCTGAATGCTTATTGGTCTTCTGGCAAACACCGGGGGGTGTTCACATGGGAGTTGCATAGGCAGGTCAAAAGTGTCTTCTACAATTATGCGGCATGTTACAGAGTAGTGTTATTTATTCACTAAAGTGTCATAGACATGTCATAAGTGGGCATACCAAAATGTTGGCGCCCAGATGCCGTAATACATTTCGCACTTACTACCCAGCATTGGCCCATTTTATAGAATTGATCTCTATGAACCAGATTTAGTAAATGACACTGAAAAAATGGGTGTTGCGAAAAATTTGCACTCGGCGCTGGGCTGAATGCTTTTTAAAGACTAGTGCTTATCATGTATTCTGGCATCAACTATGAGTGTGAGGACTTACACTAATTGAAACCTGGTGTAAATCCTGGCATGCAACTTGAATGTGCTGCGCCCCCACATTCTATAACACTGCATGTAATTTTTTGGAAAGCCCATGACCCACCCATGCACCTCCCATAACCATGCCCCCTTTTGGATTGCACCCAAGAAGATTTGGGTGCAGATCTTTATAGAATCATATGCGGACTGATACGTGCAAAAAAATCCAAATTAGAACCAATGAACGTCAATAATTGACCGTCAGTGGCTTATTAATTTATTTGTGTGCAGATCTCAGGATCATGCGCAATTTTGGGCACCATTTATAGTATACAGGGGAATGTGTGAACATATGCTTATATATGCCATTATTCTAAACCAGCTGAAGTTTCTGAAGATTATTTGGAAGGTTTTTAGATGAATATTGTGTGTCAATAGGTTGCAGACTGTGCGATAGAATTATGTGCAAAATTGAACTGAAAAAAATGCTTTGACGGTGGTAGGATAATCGTGGTTATTCTAAACATTTGCATGCATAACATGCATGTAAATGTGAGCACCTAGTTTATAGAATTGCTTTTTAATTGCTCCATTTTTTTCAGCGAGATGATTCATTAACCCATGTATATTAATCCTCATTGAGACTAGCATGGATTAGCCCTCAAATACACACAAACAAGTTTTGAGCATTATTGTGTAAAGGGGAAAGGTCTAGTTTTCACCATTCTTACATTCACCGCAAATGGTTTGGCACATCTGCAGAAAAAGCATGCTAACTGCATTTCATTTTGGGTACTCTGTAAAAACATCTACAATTAATTTTAAATGCTATTAAGCATGGTAGTTTCATCACTTTTTTTCATGTCACTGAAATAAATGGAAAACAGCAAACATGGTGTTTGGTTCATCTCATTCCATCAGCTGAATATTTTTTTTGAGACACAGAAGTTTAAGAGTTTTGCAAGTGGTTTACAATTCCTTACTGATATGACTTTCTAATTAAATGCTTGCAAGTTCATGTACATGCTATAATCAACTGAACAAATTTATAAGCTATAATTTTCTCACTATTATTATGGGGGTGGAAATACAAGTTCAGTACATGACTTGACCCTTCTGTAACATACGCTTCTGTCTATCGGCAAGAGTAATCCTGTATTTTAGTGTGATAGATAGCACTTATTAATGCAGTTTCTAGGACATTGAAATCTCAAATTTACAGTTTAGGAAGAAAATGTTTATTCATTCAGTTTTTGGGAAATCAAATTTTGTTTTGATTTATTTATTTATTGATTAGGATTTATTTACCGCCTTTTTGAAAGAATTCACTCAAGGCGGTGTACAGTGAAAATAAATCAAACATAAGCAATAGACAATTGCAGCAGTAAAAATATTCAAATAATACAAAGTATGGCATAGCACACTACTTACAATGTCAACTATTTTATAGTAATCTAATGTGCTGGATGTTTTTGTATGTAATTTCTCAGTCTGATTGACTGGTTTGTTTTTTACTGTTATCTGCATTGAACCTTTAAGTAATTGCCGAATATAAATGCAAATATAATGTTAATTTGTAGGGAGATGCAGTGCCTGCCAGTTGCAGGTCTAGGGTAGTAGCTAGGCGGTAACTCAAAAATGACGCACATAGGCACCTACGTGGCTTAGTAAAAGGACCCCTCAATCCCCAATTAAGATATGCATCCATTTTGGGATTGTGCCCAAATTTGCACACCTAACTTCAGGTACTATATATAGAATCAATGGGTAGCTGTCTAATGCACAGATTTGATTTTAATTTGCCTGGCGGATGTACACCTAGCATGCATTTGATTTTAATTTTCCTGGCAGTTGTACACCTAGCATGCTGCTACTATGCTTCTTATCTCTTCTATAAGGGAAAGGGACGGAACTTGATATACTGGTTTTCTGTGGGTACAATCAAAGTGGTTTACATATTATATGCAAGTATAGTGCACTCCATTTAAGTGCACGTCGGATAAGCGCATGCTCTGTTTAAGTGCATGCCGTACTTTGGTCCCGTTTTTGGCGCCATCAATTTCTATGGGGACAAACTTCGGTTTAGCGCACCACTGATAAGTGCAAGGTTCGCTTATATGCATGGTTTAAGACCGCTCCTCTGCAGGAAAGACTCCGCATAAGCGCACGCACAGAATATGGAAGTCGATTGGCGCGTGACAAAGGGGCGGTAAATTTGAACTCTCGTTGGTTAACTTCCACAGGCAGAAGAAGCGAAAGAATGTTGTTAGAGTGTACACTGAAGTCGTCGTCATCGCACAACTGTAAGACTTTAACACTGGCTGAATGAATAGAAGTTCTTAAAAAATTAGAAAACAAAGTTGAGCATCTATTGCTAAAGAATATGGTGTCAATCCTAGTCAAATTTCACGTACCTTGAAGCAGAAAGACCAGCTTCTGGAAGACTGGCAAAACAATACAAATCCACACCAGAAACGTAAATGAGCGGGAAAAGCTGAGGATGTAGAAGATGCTCTTCTTTTGTGGTTTTCTCAAGTCAGGAGCAGACCGTTTCCTGTCAGTGGTCCACTGCTTATGGAGAAAGCTAATCAGCTAGCTGAAAATCTTGGACTAACTGAATTCAAAGCCACTGTTGGATGATTGGAAACGAAAACAGGCGGGAAAAGCTGAGGTGGTAGATGATGCTCTTCTTTGGTGGTTTTCTCGAGTCAGACAGTTTCCTGTCATTGGTCTACTGCTTATGGAGAAAGCTAATCAGCTTAGAAAAGAGATGGATGAGAGGAGATAATACTGAGGTCTACAAAATCTTGAGTGGTGTATAATGAGTAGATGTAAATTGATTTTTTTACTCGTTCCAAATGTACAAAGACTAAGGGACCCTCAAGGTTACAAGGAAATACTTTTCAAACAAATAGGAGAAAATATTTTTTTTACTCAATGAACAGTTGGAACTCTTTCCCGGAGAATGTGGTAACAGCGGTTAGCGTTTATGGGTTTAAAAAAGGTTTGGAAAAATTCCTGGAGGAAAAGTTCATAGTCTGCTATTGAGACAGACATGGGGGAAGCCACTGCTTGCCCTTGGATTGATAGCATGGAATGTTGCTACCATTTAGGTTTCTGCCTGGTACTTGTGACCTGGATTGGCCACTGTTGGAAACAGGATACTGGGATAGATGGACCATTAGTCTGACTCAGTATGGCTACTCTTATGTTCTTATGTTACGTCTGATTATTTTCTTTGACTGGGTGGCCAGACTCGGAAGTAACCTGAGAAAATATTTCTTCATGGAGAGTGTGGTGAATTCATAGAACAGCCTCCCAATGAAGGAGGTGGAAACAAAGATTATATCTGAATTCACGAGATCTTTAGACAAGTCTATAGGATCTCTAACAGAGAAGAAGTGATAGTAGATGGCATGGATGAGCAGACTTGAAAAAAGCAATGGACAAGCTATAAACAACTGTAGGAGTTAACCTCAAAATCAAATGTATCTGTTATTAGAGAACTATGTATGATTGCATTTTTGGCATCCATTCTTAGCCAGAAAAACTGGATTCTTTTGTAATTGCTTTTCTCCCATTAGAAATTATATTATAAAAATACCCCATAAAAATACACACTGCTGATGTAGAAATAAATTCACTAGCTTGCTCTAATTAATGAACTTCATCTGGCATAAATTATTATGCAATAATATCAATGGAATAGTCTCAAGATCAAATACCTCATGTGGTCCTTACTCTAGACCTTTGATCCATTCTTCACTCAGAAATACATTTAATAAGCCACTCTATTTCTCCATTAGCATGAGTTAACAGTGATTTTTAGTGTGAATTAATAGAAAAATATTTGTTCTATGATAAAGCACAAGTGTGACCACAATCATGCATGCTGATAACAGATACTAACATGAACTACTGCACAGTGGAGACAATTGACTACATTTATGAGATGTAACGAAGGGCCTCTTTTACCAAACCGCTCTAGTGATGTCGATGAAGCCCTAAATTTCCATGGTAGAATCATGATGTAGCATTAATGTGTGATATAAACATTTAAGTTAATGTCGAAGGAGGTCATAAGTAATTTTTTTTTGCTCCTTTGCTTTTCCTACCCCCTTGGGACATTTACATAAAATTCTGCATTATAACCTTTTGCAGCAGTTACGCAATGGGCATATTTATTTAAAAAAATACATACTGTGACAGCTCCCCAAAACAGGAGCAAAAAGCTAGGAGAAAGCGCTAGGAGACATTTTGAAAGCCAGGCATTTAAGAAAGCAGTGAGATCCTGTTTGACTATAAGGGGTATAAGGGGTAAGATATCTCAAAAGGTAAAGGGGTTCAGAGACAGCAAGAGTTTTAAAAATTAGTAGAAAGATTTTATAAGTAATACGATGGGAAATTGGAAGCCGGTGCAGAGATTTAAGACAAGAAGTAATGTAGTTGAATTTCTTAAGATGATAAAGGGCTCTGATGGCAGTGTTTTGAACTAATTGTAAGCGGTGTCGATCGTTAATCCAAAGGCCTAAGTAGAGGGAGTTACAGTAATCTAGTTGTGAATTAAGATATTAAGAGCAGGAGGATTTAATAAACTTGTTAATCAACTTGTTAATAATGCCAAAAATGCAAAGCGAATGTGAAAGGAATAAAGGCTGTTTTCAAATGCATATTTCCGCGAATACACGAACATGGTGGCATGAATGACGAATTGAGTCTTGTATTCGCACTTTCGAGGATATGCAAAACAGTGAATATCGAATGTGCGGTTAGCGAGAATGCACTATATTACAGGAGCAACTGGTCACATGTCATATTGTATCATTTAGGGTCTGCTTTACTTAGCTTTTTTATTACAGATATAGAAGAGTTATTATATGAGTGTACCTAGAAACAGTTCTAAAATGCACCTATTTTATGCCTGTTTTGGTGGAACATGGAAGAAAAGTAATGGCTACAATTAACTTAAAGAATGTTGGATTAAGATAAGTAACAAGCTATTTTCCATTTATCTGCTTGAAAAGTGTTTACATTTTGCAATATTTTTAAATTGAAATTATTGAAAAAATAGAAATAATCCTATATAATAATTCTCACCTCCAACAGGATGTGCCTGGGACCATGCCTGCCGGAAGTGGTCTGCTAGGCAGGCACGCACTGTCAGTGACAGACAATTTGGCAAAGCAAAACAATCTGAGTGCTGGCCATTAGGACATAGGGTTGATAGGAGAGTTTTAAAAGACTGAAGGAACCCAAACTGTTAAATGGGGGGAGGGGGGGAGTTGTGAACGACTGAAAGACAGGCAAATTTGGCACAGGAAAACAATCTCAATGCTTGCCATTAGCACACGGGGTACATAGGAGAGTTTTAAAAGACTGAAGGAACCGAAAGTGTTTGGGGGGGGGGGGGGGGGGGGCAAGTTCTGAATGAATGAAAGAAATGGAAAATTTACGAGAGGAACACAATCTGAATGCCGGGCATTTGGACACAGGGTAGATAGGACACTTTAAAAAAAAAAATGAAGGACGTGAAAGTGTTACATCTTGGGGGAGGGGTGAGGAGGAAAGCGGTGGGGTATCCGGATACTGGGCGTTAGGGCCACGGGGGTACATAGACTTTTGAAAGCCTTAAGGAACCCAAAGTGTGGGAAGGAGGAGGAAAAGGAGGGGAGGGAACGGGGTGAGGGGCATTAGGAACGGGGAGGGGGCCCTGCCACACACTCTCATTCTCACACACACACTGTCACACAGACAGTCTCACTCTGTCACACACCCGCACATTCACTCTGGCTCTCTCTCTCAAGCATACACACTCCCAGGAAAACCTTGCTAGTGCCCGTTTCATTCGTTCCAGAAACGGGCCTTTTTTACTAGTACAAAATAAAAAGGTCAGAGTTTAAAAAGGATAGTTGATTAAAATTTTAAGGTGTTGAAGGAAACTTGTGAATTTGATGTACAGGTTTTCCTGCCTTATGTATGATAATCCCTAATCTTATTTAACCTATTGTGGCAGTGTGGCTCACGGCTGGCTGCAGAACCTCACAGAAATGTGGCACACACACACACATAGGCTGCAGGTAAAAGTATTTATGTACACCAAAAAGGCTGTAGTCAGCTCTGTTACATCACAGACTTAGTTCTTTTATGCAGAGTCTCTCTCTCTCAGAATATAGTCCCAGCTAATACTCTTCACAGGGTCTGGCTCCTAGCCAGGCCCAAAGACTGGAGCAACAAATGCCATCTCAGGTCCCTTCTGGACACACCCCAAACTTATATGCTTTAGGAATGCAGTGCAAAGTTCTCTCCTACCTTGGCAGTCTTCTGTCTTTGTATCATTTAACTCCTGGAAGCTGACTTCACTGCTTACAGTTTCCTACCCCAGAGAAACACTTAGCTCTGGCTACTTCTCTTCCCTGGCACTTCCCACAGGTACTGTAGCTTCAGTTGCTATTCCGTTAGAGACCTCTTGACTTGGGTCCTCTTCCTGGAAACCTCTTCACTCAGGGCCTCCCTGATCTGTTCTACCTCAGGGTACTTGGAATGAGAGGACACAGGATGAAGTTAAGAGGTTATAGGCTCAAGAGTAATTTGAGGGAATACCTTTCCACAGAAAGAGTGGTGGATGAGTGAAATCGCCTCCTGGTGGAGGTGGTGGAGACGAGAGCTGTGTCTGAATTTAAGAAAGTGTGGGACAGGTATGTGGGATCTCTTAGGGAGAGGAGGAGATAGTGATTTGCTGTTGATGGGCCATTTGGCTCTTATCTGCTGTCATGTTTCTCTGTTTCTATTTAACCACCTTCCTGCCTGAGCCCTGCCCCTCTGACTCAGAAGGTGTAACTCCTCCTACCTAAGGTAGCTCAGTGTCAATGAGGGAGTGATCCTATGGGAACCAGGCCACATACTACACACTCCCCCACAACTATGTTGGACTTAAATAATTTGTTGCTTTCCCACTGATCATAATTACTGGCATTAAAATGCCTGATACTATTTGTGTTATATGAGTGGAACTGTGTAAAGTGAAAAGGCTGTGTTTATTAAAGGCAACATAGCTGCCTATATGCTGTTATAGAATAGGGTCTTCCAATGACCCTTAGTGGCAAACAGATGCTCATGCAGAAATTTATAGATAACATATTGTGACAGTCTGCCACCATCTCGGATATGCTATGCCACTTGCTGCACTGCCCCCTGTTATTTACTAGTTGAAGATCTGTTTGGAGTTGCATTCTTAAGGAGGAAGTTCCTCTCCCCTGCCTGCATCAAAGGTTCATTACCAGATAAGGTATAAGGGAAAGGTGATTGTATTTGATATGCCACCTTTCAGTGGTTACAATCAAAGCAATTTAAACATTATCTACAGATACCTATTTTGTACATGGGGTAATAGAGGATTAGGTGGAGTGGAGGAGTAGCCTAGTGGTTAGAGCAGCAGGCTTGCTATCAGGGGCGTAACCAGGCTTCGGCGGGAGGGGGGGTCCAGAGCCCAGGTGAGGGGGCACATTTTAACCCCCCTGGCGCCACTGAACCCCCCGCCATTGCCGACCACCGCCGCCGCCGCCACCACCAACTTTGCCCCCCTGCCGCCGACCCTCTCGACCCCCCTCCCGCCGCCAACCCTCCCCTGCCGCCGCTGTCGTCACCTACCTTTGCCGGCGAGGGACCCCAATCCCCGTCAGCCGAGGTCCTCTTGCTTCCTGCGCAAGGCTTCCTTCTGTTTCTGACATCGTGCAGGATGTCAGACTCACTGAAACAGAATGAAACCTTGATCTGCAAGGCTTCATTCTGTTTCTGTGAGTCTGACGTCAGAAACAGAACGAAGCCTTCCGCGGGAAGCAAGAGGACCTTGGCTGGCGGGGGTTGGGGTCCCCTGCCAGAAAAGGTAGCCCACGGCGATGGCAGGGGGAGGGTTGGCAGCAGGAGGGTGGGGTCAACAGGGTCATCGGCAGGGGGTCCAGGACCGAATCTATGGGGGCCCAGGCCCCCGTGGCCCCATGTAGCTACACCCCTGCTTGCTATCCTAAGGTGGCCAGTTGAAATCCCATTGGTGATCTTGGGCAAGTCACTTAATCCTCCATTTCCTTAGGTACAAATTTAGATTATAAACCCTCCAGGAACAGAGAAATACCTCAATGTAGCTCACCTTGTACTACTACTGAAAAAGGTGTGAAGAAAATATAAAAAAATAAGTGACTTATTTATTTATATTTTCTTCACACATTTTTCAGTAGTAATGCAAGTTGACTTGCCCAGGGTAACAAGGGGCTTCCTTTTACAGTTATGATTTAACCATTAAGCAAACTAAGCAAGTGCTTAGGGCACCAAGAGAAGGGGGGGGGGGGGTACCACAGAGTTTTTCCCCCCCCCTAGCTATCATGCCCTTAACTCTTTCACTGCCATTTGCCACTCCTATTATCCAACATGAATTTCAGTGTTTTTCTAATCATTATAAATATATATGATGTTTTATTTTGTACAATAATGATATTTCTCAGCACTTATATCGAAGGGCCAAGGGGCACCATTGTTAGGCTATGCATAAGGCATCAGTTGGCCTTAATCCAGCTCTGGGTATGATGGCTGCTGTTTCACCTCCCTCTTCTGACTAATGTTCCACACAAATATTAGAGCTGCTTAAGAACATACAAGGCTTACAGATCCTTTCTGAATTCCCTCAAAGTCACTTAGGACTGTTACTCAGTTCTCACTGAACATAACAGCAGGCAGGGTTCACAAACTATATTTCTTTTCACTCAAATTCTAGGCTGCAGAATGTTCTCCCCCTCCCCCTGCCTCTCTGGGGAGCTTCTAGCGCACAGCCAGACTTCTTCACTGACCTTGGCTGAGTCTGAACCTGCATTGTCCTTTCCTAAGGTCACAGGAGGCAACATTAGGCTGTTTCTTTTTTCCCCCTGACTGTCCTCTTTCATAGCCAAAACAATTCCTCAGACCATAGGCGGGTCGGTGGCCCAACTGTTTGGGGAGGCTAAAGGGGGCGGGGTTAGGGGTGGGGCTTAAATCCATAATTGTCTGATAACACAGAAAAAAAAATAAAAGTCACAATACCTTTTATTAAATTTAGATATTAGATATGTATCATATGTCAAAGAATAAAGTGGTTGCTCAAAGCATATACTAACCACAATCGCTCAACTGCAAAACACTATGCACAACTTTGTGCAAAAACACACTCAGAACCTTACTGTACCATAAATATTACACTGGGCAGAACCTAATACACCAATATACCACCCACACGGAAAATGCAGACCGTCAACAATATGAAACAAATGATCATAATATCACAATTCTCATGTAGAGCCACAAAACACCCTAATTCATGTTTAATGTGGGATAAAATGCCATAAATAAGTAAATAAATTTAAACTTTTAATGTTGAGCACCTAATTCTCAAAGTGGACATATTCCAAACACTGCCCTCCCCTCCATCCACCCATGTCCAGCAACCTTCCTCTCCCTTCCCCTCCATCCACCCATGTCCAGCAACCCTTCTCTCCCCTCCATCCACCCTTGTCCAGCCAGCAACTCTCCTCTCCCCTGCCCTTCCCTCAATCCACCCATGTCGAGCCAATAACTTCTCTCCCTTGCCCTCCCCTCCATCCTCCCATGTCCAGCAACCCTCCTCTCCCCCTGCCCTCCCCTCCATCCACCTATGTCCAGCAACCTTCCTCTCCCTTCCCCTCCATCCACCCATGTCCAGCAACCCTTCTCTCCCCTCCCCTCCATCCATCCTTGTCCAGCCAGCAACTCTCCTCTCCCCTGCCCTTCCCTCCATCCACCCATGTCGAGCCAATAACTCTTCTCTCCCCTGCCCTCCCCTCCATCCTCCCATGTCCAGCAACCCTCCTCTCCCCCCTGCCCTCCCTCCATCCAGCAATGTTAACTTCCAGCCCTCCCCCCCAATTCCCGATCCCCCGCTCGTCCATCCCGTCTGCCCTCAGCTCCCCCCTAGCCCTTGTTTGCTTCCTGCTGCTGCCCTACCCTTAAATATTGCATTTTTCTTCCAGTCGCGGCGCCATTATTAAAAGCAGAAGCAGGCTCGACTCCAGCCTTCCCTCGCATGGCTCCGCCTTCGCGCAAACAGGAAATACGTCAGAAGAGGTGTTTTATCCTGCCCATTAAACATGTCACCTAATAAAGAAAGTAAGAAACTGGAGTGAGAAGTCAAAGTAATGGGGGATAGGGCGGACAAAGAGACAGGAGAGGGGATTGAACTATAATAATTGATAGGAAAGCGGGGGGGGGGGGGAGTACACAGTGGGAGAGACAACGTGTAAGTCTGAGTATAAGATAACTGTCTAGTATTTATTATTTATTTATTTTATTGCATTTGTATCCCACATTTTCCCACCTTTTTGCGGGCTCAGTGTGGCTTACAATACAGTAGAAAGTAACAATCCTCCTCCCCATTATGTATCAGTGGGAAATTCAATAAGTGGGTGCCTCCTTGTAGGTACCCCAATGTCATGCAATGAGATTCTGTTCAATAACAGAATCTGGGTGTCCAGATTCCATTACAGAATACTAGTGTAACTAGGCATCGATATGCCTTACCTTTATCTATCCACAGTTACACCCGCCATGGACCTAGTATAATTGTGGGTGCCTAAATGCCAGAAGGATGAATACAATGTAAAGTATTTTGTAAGTTGCACATATAAATGGCAGCACCATCTATGCCCCTTCCATGATCTATCCATGCTCTGTCCCCTTGCATTTATGCACTGTTGTGCTTATTTTAGAAGTCTGTAGGTATGTCCAGAGGTACTTAGCTGTCAGAACCTTACTAAATAGCAATTATTCTGGACTCATGTCTAGGGAAAGTGTACCTCTATAGCCCAATGACAAGCTAGTGGTGCTGGAAAAGGAACAATGCCAAAGATGGAATATACTATTATTTATTAGATAAAGAAATATATAAAAATAGTTCTGAAGCAAAATGCCAAACAAAATACAAAATAACTTGCTATAAAAATAGATAATCACCAGAACATAGATAATGGAATTGGATTATCCTAATGGACTACTAAATGAGTGATTACACAACCAATCACAATACTGATCCTAACAATTAGCATTAGAAGTTACCACACACATCTTATGCAAAATACCGTTAGCAGCTAAATTCATAGACCATAAATCCTGACATAAAACCCATCTGTCACAGACAAAGCAAAGAACTAATTATCCCCATACCATAGGAAGTAAATCCTGTTATCTCACCCTGCAGTCTGTAGCAGACTTCCAATGGTAGAAACGGAATCCTCCTCTTAGACTCGAGCTGTATTCTCAGCGAGTCTCTGGGTCAAGGAATTAAGTCCGAGATCTGAGTTCTGGATGCAGAGGGCACAGTCTTTAGGTAAGGCCTGATATTGTAGCTGAGCTAGCCTTGTGAGTTGGTTACAAGGTATGCAGTTCACTGGTGTTTAGGACAAACAGTCTCTTGCTTTACGAGCCTTCTATCCACCTGTAAGTCTTCCGGTTGTCTCCCCCCACTACTGATCTTTCTTCAGTCCACACTTTTGGTATCCCAGGGTCAGATGCAATGGTGTGCTGGAGCCGGCTCGCTCCGGCTCGCAAGAGCCGCTTGTTAAATTTTGACAGCTCTTGCGAGCCGGTTGTTCTTTGAGCGAGCCGGCTCCATTACAGAGGTAAGCATGGCAGGAGGGCGCCATCAGAGGCCATGCTTACCTCCCCTCCCGCTCCCAAACATGTCCAGCGATTGTCCTTTGTCGCCACCTTCCCATCCATCTTTTTTTATTACCTCTCCGTTGAAGCGCCGCGTTATTTAAAGCCCTGCTGCCACTCTCCAGCCTTCCCTGTTTGCTTCTGAGTTCATTCTTGCTCTTAGTCCCGCCTTCTGATGTCATACGTCATACGTCAGAAGGCGGGACTAAGGGCACGAACGAACTCAGAAGCAAACAGGGAAGGCTGGAAACCGGCAGCAGGGCTTTAAATAACGTGGCGCTTCAACGGAGAGGTAATAAAAAAAGATGGATGGGAGGGTGGCGACGAAGGACAATCACTGGACATGTTTGGGAGCAGGAGGGGAGGGAGGAGAATCGCTGGACATGTTTGGGAGGGGAGGGCAGGGGAGGGAGGAGAATTGCTGGGCATGGATGGGTAGAGAGGGGCAGGGGAGAGAAAACAATTGCTGGGCATGGATGGGTAGAGGGGGCAGGGGAGAGAAGACAATTGCTGGACATGGATGGGTAGAGGGGGCAGGGGAGAGGAGACAATTGCTGGGCATGGATGGGTAGAGGGGGGCAGGGGAGAGAAGACAATTGCTGGGCATGGATGGGTAGAGGGGGGCAGGGGAGAGAAGACAATTGCTGAGCATGGAGGGCCTGGGAGAGAAGACAATTGCTGGGCATGGATGGATAGAGGGGGACAGGGGAGAGAAGAGAATTGCTGTGTATGGATGGGTAGGGGGGGCAGGGAAGAGAGGAGAGTTTCAGGACATGGATGGAAGGGAGGGCAAGAGAAATTCTGGACATGGATGGAGGGGAGGGAAGGGAGAGAAAAGAAATGCTGGACATGGAGGGAAGATAGAGGAAGGAGATTAGATGAGGGAAAAGGAAGTGAGGAGAGAAACTGCACATGGATGGAGAAAATAGGCAGAAGCTGGATCCACTATACAGTCAAGTCTGCAGAGGACCAGAAATGAAGAAGAAAGAAAAGAAATAAATGGAAAGGAAGCCCTGGAAACGGAGTCAAGGGAACAGATAGAGAGCAGCAGAATCAGATACTGGGCAGCATGATCAGAGAAACAAAGTCACCAGACAACAAAGGTAGAAAAAAATAATTTTATTTTCATTATAGTGTTTGGAATATGTCCACTTTGAGAATCAGGTGCTGAACATTAAAAGTTTATATTTATTTACTTATTTATAGTAACATAGTAGATGACGGCAGAAAAAGACCTGCACGGTCCATCCAGTCTGCCCAACAAGACAACTCATGTGTGCTACTTTTTGTGTATACCCTACTTTGATTTGTACCTATGCTCTTCAGGGTACAGACCGTATAAGTCTGCCCAGCACTATCCCCGCCTCTTATGGCATTTTATCCCATATTAAACATGAATTAGATTGGAACCTGGGATCATAATTTATTTTTTTTTCCTGGAGAGAGTAATGCATTGCCCCCCCCCCCCCAGCTATAGCCAGTGGGGGGGGGCCCAGAGGTGGATGGGGGGGTGCAGAGGTGGATGGGGGGGCGCAGTGGTGGACGGGGGTGGGGGGGGGTGGGCGCCGAGGTGGACCGGGGAGAGAGCCTGTTGTTAAAAATTTACCAGCACACCACTGGTCAGATGATACCTGTGGACCAATCTCAGACGGTGTAATAATGTCCAGCCAGCTTCTTGGTCAGGAAGCGAGCCTTTGTTGCTGAATTCTTTCACAACAAGGTTGAAAAGATAAACCTTGCTTTCTCTACCTCACCACCTCTCCCTCCACTAGTCCGTTCCCCTCTCTCTCCTTCCCCTCATTCCCTTTCCTCCTTTCCTGAAGTTACTATTGAGGAAACTACACTTCTCCTTTCTTCCTCAAAATGTACCACCTGTTCCTCTGATCCCATTCCCACCTACCTTCTTAATGCCATCTCTCCTGCTCTTATTCCTTTTATCTGTCACATTCTCAACCTCTCACTTTCCACTGTGACTGTCCCTGCTGCCTTTAAACATGCTGTGGTCACACCTCTCCTTAAGAAGCCTTCACTCGACCCTACTTGTCCCTCTAATTACCGACCCATCTCCCTCCTTCCTTTTCTCTCCAAATTACTTGAGCGTGCTGTTCACCGCCGCTGCCTTGATTTTCTCTCCTCACATGCTATTCTTGACCCACTACAATCTGGTTTTCGCCCTCTCCACTCAACCGAAACTGCGCTTACTAAAGTCTCCAATCACCTATTACTGGCTAAATCCAGAGGTCAATATTCTATCCTCATTCTTCTTGATCTTTCCGCTGCTTTTGACACTGTCGATCACAGCATACTTCTCGATACCCTGTCCTCACTTGGATTCCAGGGCTCTGTCCTTTCCTGGTTCTCTTCCTACCTCTCCCTCCGCACCTTTAGTGTTCACTCTGGTGGATCCTCTTCTACTTCTATCCCTCTGCCTGTCGGCGTACCTCAGGGTTCTGTTCTTGGTCCCCTCCTCTTTTCTATCTACACTTCTTCCCTTGGTTCATTAATCTCATCCCATGGCTTTTCCTACTATCTCTATGCTGATGACTCCCAAATCTACCTTTCTACCCCTGATATCTTACCTTGCATCCAAACCAAAGTTTCAGCGTGCTTGTCTGACATTGCTGTCTGGATGTCTCAACGCCACCTGAAATTAAATATGACCAAAACCGAGCTTCTCATTTTCCCCCCCAAACCCACCTCCCCGCTCCCCCCATTTTCTATTTCTGTTGATGGCTCTCTCATTCTCCCTGTCTCCTCAGCTCGAAACCTTGGGTCATCTTTGACTCTTCTCTCTCCTTCTCTGCTCATATCCAGCAGATTGCCAAGACCTGTCGTTTCTTTCTTTACAACATTCGTAAAATCCGCCCCTTTCTTTCCGAGCACTCTACCAAAACCCTAATCCACACCCTTGTCACCTCTCGTTTAGACTACTGCAATATGCTTTTTGCTGGCCTCCCACTTAGTCACCTCACCCCTCTCCAGTCGGTTCAAAACTCTGCTGCCCGTCTCATCTTCCGCCAGGGTCGCTTTACTCATACTACTCCTCTCCTCAAGACCCTTCACTGGCTCCCTATCCGTTTTCGCATCCTGTTCAAACTTCTTCTACTAACCTATAAATGTACTCATTCTGCTGCTCCCCAGTATCTCTCCACACTCGTCCTTCCCTACACCCCTTCCCGTGCACTCCGCTCCATGGATAAATCCTTCTTATCTGTTCCCTTCTCCACTACTGCCAACTCCAGACTTCGTGCCTTCTGTCTTGCTGCACCCTACGCCTGGAATAAACTTCCTGAGCCCCTATGGCTTGCCCCATCCTTTGCCACCTTTAAATCTAGACTGAAAGCCCACCTCTTTAACATTGCTTTTGACTCGTAACCACTTGTAACCACTCGCCTCCACCTACCCTCCTCTCTTCCTTCTCGTTCACATTAATTGATTTGATTTGCTTACTTTATTTATTTTTTGTCTATTAGATTGTAAGCTCTTTGAGCAGGGACTGTCTTTCTTCTATGTTTGTGCAGCGCTGCGTATGCCTTGTAGCGCTATAGAAATGCTAAATAGTAGTAGTAGTAGTAGTATCAATGGCATGCAAACCTCCCTGTCTGCTCACATACTCATGGAGACATGTATGACTCTCTCCTCCAATCTTCCCAGGAGATAACTGGCTAGTCTGCACACAGAATATGTCCTTGGATGAAGTCATCTTGCAAAGCTCAGCAGTAATGTTCCTTTGTAACCAAGCTGGATTCTGATGGTTACTGTTGCATACAGGCCACAAACAGTAATCCATATTGTTATAACAATGGCTGTATAGGCCAAGACCAACAAAGGTGAGATCTCAGGTAAATATTCCTACAGACCCATTCGTGATTTTGACATTTGAATCCTGGCACATAAAAGTCAAGGTGTAAAAAACATCTCGAACCAAATTTGAGGAAGCCAGGATTCAAACATCTGGCAAGGGGGCCTGGTCTGGGTGGGATTAGGGCATGATGAAGGCGGGACTAGGGAAGGACATACATAGAAACATATATTCCCCATTTCAAAAGTTGAGTGCACATTCCTGGCTCCCAAATTCTGTGTTGGCAGTTAGACACGCTCCTGGGCATGTCTGCTGTGGCTGGCTGTGATAGCTGGCTCATGGGGTCTGTACCATGCATCAGCTGTCACATCTGCCAATAGCACAGCTACACTTACTGAGTTGTTGGTACATGCAGCTAAGCTAGCAGCAGTCTGCCAGTGTGGGAGTGGTCCAAAATATGTACCACTGAGACCTCCACCTCAATAGCAGCAGTACAAATCCCTGATCCCCCCTTCCATAATGGCAGCAGTATCAACTCCCATCCCCTCGATGGTTGCAATACTACTCCCTCCCCCATCCCCTTCTTCCTCCAGACCCTCCCAGGGTCCATCTTTGGTATCATAGTGAAATGGGGTAGAAGTGGTCCCCTCCACTCCTGCCCTGTCTGACTCCAGGTGTTAAAATGGCAACGCTGACCCATAGGTGTCCAGTTATTGAATTGCCCCCTATATGACAGAGAAATACATTTAGCAATGGAATATACAAAAGAAGCTAGAAAACGTAGTAGTGTGAAGATCCTTTTCTTACTGTGCTTAGCTCAACATGTTTGTGAGAAAGAGAGATTCCCAGGCCAGTTCTTATTGGTTTAATGTTCTGTGACAACTGGCCTATAGAGACAGACTTGCATACAATCGACCAAGTGAGCAGAACAATAAACTTTATTTAAACTTGTAGTTCAGAGGATAGCCTGTATATAATATCTAAACCATTGTGATTGTAACCACAGAAAAGTGGTATATCAAATCCCAACCCCCTCCCTTCCCTAATATGTAAAAGAAAAACCTGCAGGTTTAAAATCTACAGTGGTGGAAATAAGTATTTGATCCCTTGCTGATTTTGTAAGTTTGCCCACTGACAAAGACATGAGCAGCCCATAATTGAAGGGTAGGTTATTGGTAACAGTGAGAGATAGCACATCACAAATTAAATCCGGAAAATCACATTGTGGAAAGTATATGAATTTATTTGCATTCTGCAGAGGGAAATAAGTATTTAATCCCTCTGGCAAACAAGACCTAATACTTGGTGGCAAAACCCTTGTTGGCAAGCATAGCGGTCAGACGTCTTCTGTAGTTGATGATGAGGTTTGCACACATGTCAGGAGGAATTTTGGTCCACTCCTCTTTGCAGATCATCTCTAAATCATTAAGAGTTCTGGGCTGTCGCTTGGCAACTCGCAGCTTCAGCTCCCTCCATAAGTTTTCAATGGGATTAAGGTCTGGTGACTGGCTAGGCCACTCCATGACCCTAATGTGCTTCTTCCTGAGCCACTCCTTTGTTGCCTTGGCTGTATGTTTTGGGTCATTGTCGTGCTGGAAGACCCAGCCACGACCCATTTTTAAGGCCCTGGCGGAGGGAAGGAGGTTGTCACTCAGAATTGTACGGTACATGGCCCCATCCATTCTCCCATTGATGCGGTGAAGTAGTCCTGTGCCCTTAGCAGAGAAACACCCCCAAAACATAACATTTCCACCTCCATGCTTGACAGTGGGGACGGTGTTCTTTGGGTCATAGGCAGCATTTCTCTTCCTCCAAACACGGCGAGTTGAGTTCATGCCAAAGAGCTCAATTTTTGTCTCATCTGACCACAGCACCTTCTCCCAATCACTCTCGGCATCATCCAGGTGTTCACTGGCAAACTTCAGACGGGCCGTCACATGTGCCTTCCGGAGCAGGGGGACCTTGCGGGCACTGCAGGATTGCAATCCGTTATGTCGTAATGTGTTACCAATGGTTTTCGTGGTGACAGTGGTCCCAGCTGCCTTGAGATCATTGACAAGTTCCCCCCTTGTAGTTGTAGGCTGATTTCTAACCTTCCTCATGATCAAGGATACCCCACGAGGTGAGATTTTGCGTGGAGCCCCAGATCTTTGTCGATTGACAGTCATTTTGTACTTCTTCCATTTTCTTACTATGTCACCAACAGTTGTCTCCTTCTCGCCCAGCGTCTTACTGATGGTTTTGTAGCCCATTCCAGCCTTGTGCAGGTGTATGATCTTGTCCCTGACATCCTTAGACAGCTCCTTGCTCTTGGCCATTTTGTAGAGGTTAGAGTCTGACTGATTCACTGAGTCTGTGGACAGGTGTCTTTCATACAGGTGACCATTGCCGACAGCTGTCTGTCATGCAGGTAACGAGTTGATTTGGAGCATCTACCTGGTCTGTAGGGGCCAGATCTCTTACTGGTTGGTGGGGGATCAAATACTTATTTCCCTCTGCAGAATGCAAATAAATTCATTTACTTTCCACAATGTGATTTTCCGGATTTAATTTGTGATGTGCTATCTCTCACTGTTACCAATAACCTACCCTTCAATTATGGGCTGCTCATGTCTTTGTCAGTGGGCAAACTTACAAAATCAGCAAGGGATCAAATACTTATTTCCACCACTGTAGCTTTTACTACCAATACAAGCAGTTAAAAAGAACCCTTCCTCCCCCACAATTGCGGCAGTCAACATTTTTTATAAAGTTGACAGCTGCAGGCTTTTTATACCTGGATATTCAGCGCTAAGGGGCCCATTTACTAAGCCGTGGTAGACTCTACGTGCATGCAGCGTGCGCCCAAATGAGACTACTGCCAGGTCAGCTCACCCCATGATGGTAATTTCAGATTTGGCATGCGACCATAATGCCTGTATGATTTATTTATTTATTTCCTCCCACACATGCTGTTTCCGGTGGTAACTGGCAGATGGCATGCGCCAACCAGTCAGCACGCGTGTAGCTCGTGAGCCCTTACCGCTAGATCAACGGGTGGCATTAAGGGCTCAGGCAGGTTTTAGACATGCATTGGTTTTAGTTTTACCACATGTCCTTTTCCCATCCCATTAAAAAAAAGACCATTTTTGGTAAAAACTGGCCAGTGCAAGCCTAATACATGTGCCTATACTGCCACGGGCCATTTTTTTTTACCATGGCTTAGTAAAAGGGCCCCTAAATGTGACACTTTAGCACATGACTTAGTTACATGTATGCCTCTTGCAGTTATGCACTAACCCCCTAATTCTATGAAAGTTGCCAAAAATTGTGCACGCAATTTAATTGAATAATTTATTTATTTTATTTATTTATTACACTTGTATCCCACATTTTCCCACCTATTTGCAGGCTCAATGTGGCTTACAGAGACCTGTTATAGCATAACTATACCAGGTTAGAGAAAACAATTGGTATTACAAAGAGGTGATGGAATACAGGTAGGTTTGAACAAGTCATTGTTGGAAACTACATTCTGTACCATTTTGGTTAGGTATTGTGTTGTCGTTAGCTATGGGTTTTCGTGGTAGGCTTTACTAAAGAGGTATGTCTTCAGGGATTTGCGGAAGTTGGTCAGTTCTTTGATCATTCTTAGGTTTATTGGAAGAGAGTTCCACATCTGCGTGCCTATATACGAAAAGCCAGATACTTGTGTTAGTTTGTATTTTATTCCTTTGCAGTTAGGGAAGTGTAGGTTAAGAAAGGTGTGGGTGGATCTCTTAACATTTCTGGGTGGCAGGTCTACGAGGCTTAGCATGTAAGTCGTGGCATCTCCGTAAATGATTTTATGAACAATTGTGCAGATTTTGAATGTGGTTCGTTCTTTCAGTGGTAGCCAATGTAGTTTCTTTCATAGGGGTTTTGCGCTTTTGTATTTTGTTTTCCCAAATATGAGTCTGGCTGCGGTGTTTTGGGCTCTTTGAAGTTTTTTGATGGTCTGTTCTTTGCAGCCAGCGAAGAGTACATTGCAATAATGTAGGTGACTTAGCACTAATGATTGCACCAGTTTCATGAAAATGGCTCTTGGGAAGAAAGGTTTTATTTTTTTGAGTTTCCACATGGTATGGAACACTTTCTTAGTTGTATTCTTCACGTGGTTTTCAAGTGTGAGATTTTGATCAATAGTGACTCCCAGAATTTTCAAGTTGTCTGACACAGGGAGGGTAACGTTTGGGGTGGTTATGGTGTTGAATTTGTGTGTATTATGTTGTGAGGTGATTATAAGGCATTGTGTTTTTTCTGCATTGAGTTTCAGTTGAAATGCATCCGCCCAGGAGTGCATGATTTGGAAGCCTTGGTTGATTTCATTAGTGATTTATTTTAGGTCTTGTTTAAATAATGAGCTAATTATTGCCAATAATTGTCTTAACAAGCAATTATTGTCTCTAATTAGATTTAATTGAACTTATGCATGAGTAAAAAAAAGGGGAGCAGCAATGGAGGTCATGGGCGCAACAGGGGCGTTCCTAGCATTTACGTGCATTGTTATAGAATATGGAGATATGCACCTAATTTAAGCACATACATTTGAACCACATTTCAGTTGGTGCAAATGGCTGCACCTAAAGTTAAGTGCGATTCCTGGGCGTAAGTGCTATTCTATAAACCGTGCCTAACTTTAAGTGCGGTTTATGGAGCAGCGCTTTTTTGTGTGCCAATTTTCTAGGCGCCGTATCTAGCCCTAGGTGACTTGTGCATTTAAATGATAGAATAGTGCTTTAGCACTTACACATGTGTAATCCCCCATTATTATGGGCATTACTAGAGTCATCTGAGAACATGCTCCAGATTCTCTGAGGGGAGGGTTCTGGAGCTGTGGGAAGCCATCTGAGATTGTGGGCAGTAAAGGATCTAGCCCAAGGGGGTGGGATCCTGGGATAAGCTGCAGAAAGAAATGTTTCTGGTAAATGAATGACAGTAGAAGTGGAGTTAAAAGTTCTTGCTTGTGCACACGGACTTTAGTTGTCTTCACCCTCGCCAAGACCCTAGGAGGAAAGGGGGTATCTTGGAACGGCCAGATAACCTGAGTCAAGGGGGAGTTATTGTCAGCCAAAAGGTAGGGTTACCATACGTCTGGATTTACCCAGACATGTCCTCTTTTTGAGGACATGGCCGGGCATCCGGGCGGGTTTGGCAGCCTGTCCGGATTTGTGGATGAACAGGCAGGCTGGCGGGGGCAGGGATGGGCGGGCCTCAGGAGTGTTCTATCCTCCCCTCCCCCTACCTTAGTGTGGTGCCCTGGTGGTCTAGTGACCTCTTTGGGGCAGGAAAGTGCCCCCTCTTTCCTGTCCAGCACGGCTGTAGACTTCTCTTGTTCCTGGCGCTGATTCAAAATGGCTGCTGAGAGTTCAAGCGGTGGCCTCGCAAGACTTCCACAGGCTCTTTCCTGCCCTGAAGAGGCCACTATACCACCAGGGCACTACAGTAAGGTACAGGAAGGGAGGGGAGGGGTATTGAATTGAGTCATGTGGGTGGAGGGGAGGGAGGCTGGGAAATTGGGGAGGGGATAACATGGGGGGGGGAGAGAGAGGGAATCTGGCTTTCTTTGGGAGGTGTCAAACTGACAGGAGGCATGATGGGGGTGTGACATGGGAATGGGGCATGGTATGACAAGGGTGGGGCAGGGGTGTGACAGGGTAGGTGGGACAATGATGTGATGGGTGGGATGGGTGGGACATGGGGTCTGGGCATATGTCCTTTTTTTTCCTTGGGGAAAATATGGTAACCCTAGCCAAAGGCAGTAACTATTTGAGAGGAGTGCTGTGGGAGGGGAGCCCAGCTCATGAGCAGGAACAGGGAAGAGCCTATTCAAGGCTAGAGGGTCAGTTCAGTGAAGTGCAACTCTGGAGGAGAGGACAGGCAGGAAGGTCTGATCCTGAAGGAGTTTTCTGGTGACAACCAATGCTATCAGCACAGCCTTAGATTATATAGCCCAAAGGGATGGGTGATAGACTGTACATATTTTGGGATTGCTATAAGAAACAGTTAATTTAGTGGATAAGGACAGTGACCCAGCATTTGGTGGTCACAAGCACAAACGGGCGGTGGCCCAGCACAGCAGGAATAGGAGGGAGGGGGGAGGGTGAGGGTGATGGAAAGTATAGAAGAGCTGCAAGCACGGGAAGTATAGAAGAGCTGCAAGCACAGGCAAGTTAGGAAAGGGATAAGTAAGGGGGAGGCACTAAAGAATAGAGGCCCTATAGGGCGGCAGGTAACAAGACAGGAAGTCTGGGAGGTGGGGAAAGAGGTGACCTCTGGGAGCAAGAAGGGCAGTGCCTGCAAGGAGCATTCGCCATTTTAGCCTGCTGCTCCCACAGCTTTCCAACCCCACCCGCCCCATATCAAGGAGATAGGGACTTATCACAGCATTCCACAGGCTGTGGGTCCTAGCCTGAAAGAGTACACAGCACTATGTTTCAGACCAAAGCAAGGTCAAAGGTCATGTGGTTGTTGTCCCATGCTAGCAGTGGCATGGATGATGTCTAAGTTCAAGGGCAGTTCCCCTCTTTTACAGAGGGGGGGCCAGTTCCAGCAGCGGAGCCTACCTCAGACTTGGACGAAATGGGGAGACTGAAGGCTTCAAGAAAGAGAGTCAATGGATATGAGAGGGAAGATGCTTTTACGGCAATCCCTTGAGCAAAGCTGTGATGTTAGTGCCTGGGCATGTCGGCAGTATATGCCCCAGGTGGAGCAAAAAGCTACAGCGTGATTATGGCAGAAAGAGAGAGAACTGTGTGACTCAAAAAGGCTAGGCCACTTGCCTCAAATGCTCTAGATAGAAATTGAGTCATATATTTGATTGTTTATTACTGTAAAATGTATAAATGATTGGAAATTGCTTGCTATTGTGAATAATTCATAGATATAAATTGTAGAATGCTCAGCCACAATAAAATGTGAATATATACTGTGTATGGTCTGGACTGAAAGGAGAGTGCTGAAGTGCCACCTGCCTGATTTGAGACTGTAACAAATAGTCTTGGATGGACAGAAAACCTCTTAAACCAAATGCTACCTGTACATAAGGATTTCTGGAGTTTGGATTTACTATTGTTGCAGAGTTCAGTAAAGTTTTGCATAACAGTTAATTTCTTGGTGTGGCGAGCATTCCTTGAGAGAGAGAGAGAGAGAGAGTGAAGAGCTTACTCCAGGACTGTTAGAAGATGCTCAGGTTAAAGCCTAGCTTAACATCCTACAGAACTTTATCTGGCCTGGCCTGCGCCCAGGTATGATTGTCGAACAACATTGAAAGTGAGAGGAGTGTGTGTGAAGGGAAAAAAAAAACAAAGATAAAGTTGAAGCAGGATGGAATCTGTTGTGACACAGTTTGGTCGGAGAGAACTGAGCTGGTCGCTGAGACCCAGGTTACACATGTAAATGCACTTTATATATTTATAAGTGCTAGTATTCTATAACAATCGTGCACAAATGGCACCTAACTTTAGGCACCCCGTTGATTAAATGTAAATTGGTGTGCAAACTTGGGAAATGAAGATGAAACTGGGGGTAGAGCTTGGGTCCCTCAAACTAAATTTGCTGTCTCCTGGTAGGGTTTGTGGGGGGGGGGGGGGGGAGTGGAGGACAGAGACAGAGGGGAGATCTGGACATGTAGGGGGTACCAACTAAACAGACTGCAGGTGGTGCCAGAAACTGTAGCACCGGCCCTATGCCCAAGACTTGCAGAACATGTCTGAACTGAAGGCAACCCCAAATCTCTTATTTACAAAGGCCACATGGGGCAAATTGAGAAACCAGGTTCTCTAAAGCTATTGGTCAAAATTTACAGAAATTTACCAATGGATTATAGTATAGGAAGGCATGAAAAAATGTGTTGCTTGTGCTTCTCTTGGCTCAAACCCTCGACGTCTCTTTGCCACACTGAACTCTCTCCTCAAAGTGCCTTCACCTCCACCCCCCCCCCCCTTCACTTTCCCCCAGACTCTGGCTGAGTACTTTCATGATAAGGTTCACAAGATTAAACTTGAATTCTCAACCAGGTCACCTCCACTTCTCTCAACCCTCCAACCCCTGCCTCCTTTTCTTCCTTTCCTGAAATCACTGAATAGGAAACTACACATCTTATTTCCTCCTCGAAACTAACTACCTGTTCCTCTGATCCTATTCCCGCCCTTCTACTTAACACTATCTCTCCTACTGTCATCCCTTTTATCTGCCATATCCTCAATCTTTCACTGTACACTGCGACTGTTCCTGATGCCTTCAAACATGCCGTATTCACACCACTCCTTAAAAAAACCTTCATTGGACCCTACCTGTCCTTCCAACTATCGCCCCATCTCCCTCCTCCCTTTCCTATCCAAGATACTACTACTACTACTACTACTTAACATTTCTAGAGCGCTACTGAATGTGCTGTTCACTGCTGTTGCCTTGACTTTCTTTCATCTCAAGCTATTCTTGATCCACTTCAATCTGGCTTTTGCCCCCTTCATTCAACTGAAACAGTGCTTGCTAAAGTCTCCAATGATCTGTTCCTGGCCAGATCCAAAGTTCTGTATTGTATCCTCCCTTCTCGATCTATCTGCTGCTTTTGACACTGCTAATCACAGCCTACTCCTTGATACGCTGTCCTCACTTGGATTTCAGGGCTCTGTTCTTTCCTGGTTTTCTTCTTATCTCTCCCAGCGTACCTTTAGTGTATACTCTAGTGGATCCTCCTCTACTTCTATCCCACTGTCAGTTGGTGTACCTCAGGGATCTGTCCTGGGACCTCTTCTTTTTTCCATCTATACTTCTTCCCTTGGTACTCTGATCTCATCCCATGGTTTTAAGTATGATCTTTACGCTGATGACTCCCAGATCTACTTCTCCACACCAGAAATCTCAGCCAAAATCCAGGCCAAAGTATCAGCCTGCCTGTCTGACATTGCTGCTTAGATGTCTCAGCGCCATCTGAAACTAAACATGACCAAAACTGAGCTTCTTATCTTTTCCCCTAAACCAACCTCTCCTCCTCCCCCATTCTCTATTTCTGTGGATAACACTCTCATCCTTCCTGTCTCATCAGCTCGTAACCTTGGGTCATCTTCGACTCCTCCCTCTCCTTCTCTGCACATATTCAGCAGACTGCTAAAATCTGTTGTTTCTTTCTCTATAATATCACCAAAAATCGTCCTTTCCTTTCTGAGCACACTACTAGAACCCTCATCCACATTCTTATCACCTCTCGCTTAGGGTATTGCAACTTACTTCTCACAGGTCTCCCACTTAGCCATCTCTCTCCTCTTCAATCTGTTCAAAATTTGCTGCACGACTAATATTCCGCCAGTGTCGTTACGCTCATATTAGCCCTCTCCTCAAGTCACTTCACTGGCTTCCTATCCATTTCCACATACAGTTCAAACTCCTCTTATTGACCTATAAGTGCATTCTCTCTGCAGCTCCTCAGCACCTCTCCACTTTCATCTCTCCCTACATTCCTCCCCGGGAACTCCGTTCACTGGGTAAACCTCTCTTATCTGCACCCTTCTCCTCCACTGCTAACTCCACATTCCGTTCCTTTTATCTTGCTGCACCATATGCCTGGAATAGACTTCCTGAGCCGGTACATCAAGCTCCATCTCTGGCTCTTTTCAAATCTAGGCTAAAAGCCCACCTTTTTAATTCTGCTTTTAACTCCTAACCATTACTCATTTGCTCAGTACCCTTATTTTATAATCCCCAGCTTAGTAATTCCCTTATCTCTTATTTGTCCTGTTTGTCTGTCCTAATTAGATTGTAAGCTCTGTCGAGCAGGGACTGTCTCTTCATGTTCAAGTGTACAGCGCTGCGTACGTCTAGTAGCACTATAGAAATGATAAGTAGTAGTAGTAGTATGGGAAGGAAACAATGACCCTGAAGAATGGAGGTCATGTTGGCTTATTTCACTTTGGAAGAATGAAAATAAAAATATTATCAAGGGTACTAGCCGTTAGAGATAAGCAGGGCTTCTTTTGAGGGGGTACTTGGGGGTACTGAGTACCTGCACCTTTTCCATTGTGTGCTGAAATTGGCCCATGATCCCAAAGTTTTAATGAAAGAGCTAAGGCTCTATACACCAATTCTGCCTTGTCATAAATTCTGTGACTGGTTGCAGGGGTCCTGGCTATTGTGGGGTGAGTCCCTCAGTGATCACCTCATCCCTGAAGGGTGGCCTGACATTTGAGTACCGGCACCTTTTCTGCTAGAAGAAACACACTGGAGATAAGTATCTCCCAGTTCAAAGTCATCAAGATCAAACAGGCTGTGTAAAAAAAATCAGCAGAGGGCAGACAGCAAGTGATGAGGAAGTTGATTTCCCTGGATGCAGATAAAGTCTTTGATAGAGTAGACTAGTTATATCAGTATACTTTGCTGATAGTGCATGAACTTACATAGGCCATGTTGCAGAAGGGTAGATGTCTGAGTGTGTGTGGCTGCTACTGTACACGCAAGAAGCAAATCTCATGCAAATTTTATGTGCAGCAAATTGTGTGTGTATTGGGGGGGGGGGGGGGGGGTATGCCAGACTCATGCACATAAGGTATCCCAGGAAGTGTGGCTTCTTGTGCGCATGTCCAAACGAAAAATGAATGTGTCAGCACACAACGGTGCTTGTTTTTCTGCATCTAAATATGAGCCTTGCACAAATTCTTTGCACTTGAAAAATTTGAGAGGCTCATATTAGGTGCAAAAGAACAGGTGCTGATGTGTGCCTTCACTTCTACTTTTGGTCGGACAAGCGCACATCTTTGTTACTTAGCATTTGCTTTTAAAACTTGCACAGGCTTTCTTCCGCTTTCATAAAAAGAAAAAAAAACAGCACTTAAAAGTGAAATATTGACAAGAAATCCTCTCTGCAAACCTTCTGCGCTATCCCAGACCCTTGCAGAAAAATTCTCATGTTGTGCACGCATCAAAAGTGGGCAGTGTACTCTGCATTGCACAGAATACCTTAATGAGCTTGTCATACATTTTAATACAATCTGCACTCTGTCTTCCTGTGCGAGCTAACACTTGCACACAATTCCTCTGTGCATCACTTGGCACATTAAACTCGCGATCATCCCACAGGAGCTCTGCTTCTAAGCCTGTGGTTGCTTTCTGTGTTGGCCTCGTGTCAGATAACGTCAGATGACGTCAGATAAAGAACAAGGTTGTTTTCCGCACTTGTTTTCTATTGAAGTATTTCCTAATGTTGCTCTTAAATTCCCCTCCTTGCAACTTCATTTCATGTCATCCCGTTCTATAGCCTCCCTATTTTTGAAAAAGATTTGTTTGGTCATTAATGCCTTTCAAGTATTTAAATGTCTGTATCATATTTGCCGTGTCCCTCCTCTCCTCTAGAGTACACATATTCAAGTCTTTTCTCATATGTCTTCTGGTACAGACCCCTTACCAATTTGGTCACTTTCCATATCATTTTGGTTCCTTTCCTCTGAATTTCTTAGTCTCTTTATGTCTTTGGCCAGGTACAGCCTCCACAACTTAACACAGTATTCCAAGTAAGGTGTCATTAATGAGTTGTACAGGAGCATTATAATTCTCTTGGTTATGCCTCGCTCTATACAGCTGAGCATCCTTCTGGCCTTGGTCATCACCTTGTAACATTATTTTGTCTCCTTGAGATCTTCAGACACTCTCATCCTGAGAATTCTTTCCTGGTCTCTCTGCACATCATCTTCTCACTTCCTACTGTATACATCTACTTTGGATATCTGCTCCCCCAAATGTTTCATTCTTCATTTCATCACATAAAGCTCAACTGCCCTCTGTCTCAACTATCAGTCAATCAAATTGTGATCTAGTTTGCCACCTTGGGTACCATCTTCAGGCTGCTTAGTTTATTCTTCAGTCTTCTATGCCCTGATCTAATTATTTTTTCACTCAGTTAAATAAATCAATCAGATTTGTTTGTCACAATAAATTGGATATACTGCCTTTCTGTGGTACAACCAAAGCAGTTTACATATATTATATATATGTAATTTTTCTGTACTTAGTGGGCTCACAAACCAAGTTTTGTACCTGGGGCAGCGGAAGGTTAAGTGACTTGTTCAAGCCATGCTGCCTTGACTCTTTAAATTTATTGTACTGTAGAAGTTCACTATCATTTCCTTCACCAGCATCTCCTTTCCCTTTTTGCTCCATCAAGGTAAGACTTAGCAGCCTGTAGTTTCTCACCTCTTCTCTGTTATTTTGTGAAGAGGGACCACATCAGTCTTTCTCTCGCATCTCAAGGATCTATTAAGCACAACCTTGAGAGGACACACCAGAAACCCTCTGAGCACCCTCAGTATCCCATCAGGTCCCATGGTTTTGCCCCCCTTTCATTTTACAAGTTGCTCATAAAACAATGTTTTCCATGAACGGTGTGGTATCTACACCATCCTAAATGCATCTTTCTCAGTCTGTGATCCTTCTCCAAGTTTTCTTCTTTAAACATCAAACAAAAATATTTGTTGAGCATTTTGGGTTTTTCTCTCATCACTTTCTGCACGTCAGTCCTTAGTATCTTTGAATCTTGTAATTCCACCCCTGGTCTTCCTCTTCTTCCCAACGTACCTGAAAAAAATTCTTGTTGCTTCGCTTTACATCTCTAGCTTTTTTTTAATTCTGCCTGTGCTTTTGCCATCCTGATTTCTTTATGTCTTTCATCTTTATATGGTATTCTTTTTTTTTGTGGTCCTCTTTTGGAATCTTCTGTATTTTCTGAATGCTTTTTTTTTTTTTGTCTTTATTTTTCCAGTCACTCTGGCTTTTATTACTTTTACTGTATTTACTTTCTTTATATAAAGATCTGTTGTTCTTTTCATAGCCCATTTAATTTAACCCACATTTTTCCACTTCCTTTATTTCCTTCCACCTGCCAGCCTCTTTTGTTATTTAAGTCAGCATGATTAAAATCCAGCACTTTGAGTTTGGCATTTCTAGACTTTACCTTTAGCTTTTATATCAAACCACTCCGTGTAATGATCACTGCTGCCCAGCAGGATGCCTACCCAAACATTAGACACAACTTTCTCCATTTGTGAGTACTAAATCCAGCGTTGACTTTTCTCTGGTGGGTTTCATCACCTTTCATCTGAGCAATACTCTTGTAATACAACCACTATCTTTCTACTTTTTTTTCAGGTTTGCAGAGGAACTCAAATCCACATCCGTTAGGTTATCACTTCTTCCTTCACACCACCTTTTTAATATTATGATCAGGTTTCAGTCCAGTTCTGTTTGAGTCAAAGGCCAGTAGACCACACCAGTGTGGATAAAAGTGCCACCTCCTTTTTCCAAGACAATCCACAGGACTTTTTCTGTTCCTCATGCCTCTCGCACTTCAGCTGCTTTAAAATTCTTTTTGAAATAGAAAGCTACTTCTTAATTTTTGCCATCTATGATCGATACTAATTTCATGAAATAATAATTACCAAAATCCCAAGGCCCAGCCACAATCAGTTGTGTATTATCACAGGGTCTGAGATTCATCTTGCGGCAGTCAGCACACCGATGGTGTCATCACCTGAAATTCAATGCCAGGCCATTTCTGGGCTCCGGCACTGAATTTCTGGATGTACAGGGGTAACAAAAACATAGTCAATTAAGTGTGATATTGAGCTCTTAACTGGCTACGGTGAACCACATAAAGATAGGTCTAACTTTTATGCGATCCTATATATGCGGTTACCTTGGCTGGTTAAATGCTGAATATTGATAATTAGGGACAGATGCACAAAGCCTACCAGGTCAGGTCAGCAATGTGCTTTTTAAATTGGTTCCAGCCAGTTTAGTGAGCACGTTATTCGGTGAGAGATATACAGTGGGGTTCTGTGGGCTTTTTATCTTGTGGTTGAACAGACAACGGGAATCCTATGCTAATCTATTTAAATGAACTATTAAGCATTCAAATGTGTATTCAAAGCGATGCACAGCCATTTTCGGAGCAATACACAGAAGCAGCCCCTACCTTTACTGTGGAAATTTTAACGGGAGGTTTGAAGCTGTCGGTCCTGACATTTCTTCATTGTTGCAAATACTCCACAGCCTCTCCATGATCCTCTGCCACTCCTGCAGAAGGAGAAGGACCGGGGGAGAAACAAAACGTGCTGGAGCAAAATCACTGACCATGGCAGTGAAGTGTGGGATTGAAGGCGGATACCATTATTTCCTCACGCCCTCTCTCCCTGCAGCAGGGATGCAGGGAAGATGCCAGAGCCGCAACATGACAGTCTGCCTGTCAGTCGCTGCTCCAGCTCTGGAAGCACACTCCATAGCAGTTTTGAGAAGAAAAAAAATAGCTACTCTGGCGGCTTTCATACAAACAGCTTCTATGCATGTATGAAAGACGTATATAAGAGCTGCTCTGAGCATGCGCAGAACAGCCACACTTAGCAACTGGCTGTTCTGCGTATGCTCAGCTGACTGACTGGCTTCCCTCCTGTCGAGCTGCTCACTGGTTTTGGTTGCACGTGACTTGCTTTGGGAATCGCTCTATATTTCCAAATTGGTAATTTTTATTGAGGTGAAAATACTTGGAGTTTTTTTCTGGAGACCTTTGTGCATCTCCCAGTTAACCAGCCAAGTGCTAATTCCACTTCTGGAATACCCCCCAAATAGTGCTAACTGGGCATTTTCAGTGGTACTATCAAGTTAAGTGTTGCTGAATATGCCCAGTTAGACCAACCAAGAGCCTCTCCTGGCCATTTAAGTCATTCTAAATATCAGGCCCTCACAGGTTTTTTTTCATTTAACATAGGTAAAAGACAGTTGTGTCTGCTTTTTCTCTTTGCCCTGTGTAATAGCATTGAATATTAGAACTCAAAGGGAATCTTGAGAGCAGATGGGACATAATTGGTGGAGCACGGATTTGCTCTTTTGGCCAATTACATTATGATATATGTAATCCAATTAGTCCTTGAGGGGGGAATTTTCAAAGTGGGTAATGGATGTTCAACTCTCTGTGTGTACTTCCTGGCAGAGAGATCACAGCTGCAAGGTCTTCTTTGGGATGCCTCTGCTAGAATCATCTTTAGATTTTTGTTTTTAGAATGCATTTAACTAATATAAAAAAGGATTGTTTGAAAAATAATTTTACATCAACAGCAAAACTTTACAGCACTTTAGTAGAAGATTCTCTAAGTCACTGTAATACTTGCAATACCAGCTCATGCTGTTTTAGGTCCCATATTAGCAAGTGCCCAATTAAGGGGCCCTTTTACTAAACAGCACTATAATCTGGGTTTAACATGTTAACCTTATGCAGATTAATGGGCGAGCTTTCCTGCTTTTGAAGTCCAGATTTTATGCAGCACAGTTTTAGGGTTTTTATTTTTTTATCGGTCATACTTTTAATGTGCCCATTAGCATGCAGTACCTGCAAAAAGCTAACATGGGAGCTGTTAGTGCCTTCTAAATAAGAACATAATATAAGAATAGCCATACTGGGTCAGACCAATGGTCCATCTAGCCCAGTATCCTGCTTCCAACAGTGGCCAATTCAGGTCACAAGTACCTGATAGAATCCCAAATAGTAGCAAGTTTCATGCTGCTTTTCCCAGGGACAAGCAGTGGCTTTCCCATGTCTATCTCAAAAGCAGGCTATGGACTTTTCCTCCAGGAATTTGTCCAAACCTTTTTTAAACCCAGATTATTAACTGCTGATACCACATCCTCTGGCAACGAGTTCCAGAGCTTCACTATTCCTTGAGTGAAAAAATATTTTTTCTTATTTGTTTTAAAAGTAGTACCATGTAAGTTCCTTGAGTGTCCTCTAGACTTTGTACTTTCTGAAACAGGAAAAAATCAATTTACGTTTACCCATTCTATACCACTCGGTATTTTGTAGACCTATATCATATCCCCCCTCAGCCATCTCTTTTCTAAGCTGAAGAGTCCTAACCTCTTAAGCCTTTCCTCATATGAGAGGAGTTCCATCCTCAATCATTTTGGTTGCCCTTCTATGAAACTTTTCCAATCTGCTATACCATTTTTAAGATACAGCAACCAGAATTGCACACAAGGTGTGGTGGCACCATGGAGTGATACAGAGGCATTATAATATTCTTTGTCTTATTTTGTATCCCTTTCCTAACAATTCCTAGGATTCTGTTTGCTGTTTTAGCCACTGCCACTCACTGGGCAGAAGATTTCAGTGTATTGTCCATGATGACAGGTAGATCTTTTTCTTGGGTGTTGACTTCAAGGGTGGAACCTAGCATCAAATAGCTATGATTTTGATTATTCTTCCCAATGAGCATCACTTCTCACTTGCCCACATTAAATCTCATTTGCCATTTGGCTGTTCAGTCTTCCAACTTCCTAAGGACTTCCTGCAAATTTTCATAATCTGCATGTGTTTTAAGAATTTTGAATAGTTTTGTGTCGTCTGCAAATTTAATCACCTCACTTGTCGTTCCCATTTCCAGATCATTAATAGATATGTTAGATAGCACCGGTCCCAGTACAGATCCCTGGGACACTCTACCATTCACCCTCCTCCACTGAGAGAACTGGCCATTTAATCCTACCCTATGTTTTCTATCCATCAACCAATTCCTAATCCACAACAGAACACTGCCTCCTATTCCATGGGTTTTTAATTTTATCCTATTTAGGAGGTGCTAAATGCGCCTGCATCAATCAGTTAATGTGCATTAATCATAACATGCTAGCTGGTTAACACTTCCATGCTCACTCTCCACTCATGTTACGCTTCTCAGAGGAAAATTCTTGAAAAAATAAATAATGCTCAGTTTAGCACATCAAAACAGGGAAAATACTCAAAACATTTTAGGGTGTTTATTCGGTAGCCTGTTCCCATGCGCTAACTGAATGTCCTTTAGTAACAGGACCCCTAAGTGAATAGGCCTCCAAATTATGGTCAGCTAACAAATGGAATTGTTGGATTGGAGTCCTGGACCACTCAATATACAGAATTTTGTCCAAGAGATCTTATGCAATGCTAAGATAATGGCTTTGTGCTTTTTGTGTGTGTCCTATATACACTAGGTTTGATGATAATAGAGTTTGGATATAGAGTTTACATTTTGAAGCACAAAGATTTGCTTTACGAGAGTATTGATGCACGATCCATGCTGATAAGTTCATGCATTCAACAGCTACAGGACAATTCTTCAACTGCAGGGTTTTCTCATTCATAATACACAAATAACACATAATAACTGTTACTGAACCTCTCTCATAAACAATTAGGGATCCTCAGAATTACAGCATACTCCAAGCACAATCATTTTTCTTAGTGCTAGAGATGCCTTTCCTCACCGGTCCCAATTTTTATATGGAAAGGCATCTTCTTCTGAATATTTAAATAACTTCAGCTTGTATAAACATTTTTAACTGTACTTATCTTGAACTGCCATTCAGCACTCTACTCAAAACCATCAACAATGAAGTCGGTCAGTGTATCTACAAGTTAGTGGAAAGGCATCTCTAGCACTAAGAAAAATGATTGTGCTTAGAATATTCTGTAATTCTGAGGCTCTCTAAAATAAATTGTTTATGAGACAGGTTAAAGCCATAGTTATTATTTGAGGAATATTGCTGGGTTATTTGTGTATTGTGGATAAGTTCATGCAGATATTTACTCAAGGTGTTAATGCTGCCTTTTCTGCTGTGTTTATGCAAATCTTTATGAGGATATCACATACAGTAAGACTCTAAAGTACTGATATCACAAAGCCGATAACTGGCAGCATCCTTTCAACTTAATGGTGCAATGAGTGCTACTGCATTGGTATCCAGGGATGTTTGTGTTAATTTATGTTCACAGATCAAAGGCAGCTGTAAATTTTTCACTGTAAATAATTAGATCCTTCTCTGTACCACAAGTTTTATCATATATGTAATGAGACAATCACTTGGCTATTCTCTCTACAGTCTTATATAACAATGCATTAACTTATTATTGGGCTCATTTTCGAAAGAAAAGGGCGCCCATCTTTCGACACAAATCGGGAGATAGGCGTCCTCTCCCAGGGTCGCCCAAATCGGCATAATCAAAAGCCGAGTTTGGGTGCCCTCAACTGCTTTCCATCGCGAGGACGACCAAAGTTCCCGGGGGGGGGGGGGGGGTGTCGGAAGCGTAGGAAAGGTGGGACTGGGGCATTCTTAACACATGGGCATCCTCGGGCGATAATGGAAAAAAGAAGGGCGACCCTGACGAACATTTGGACGACTTTACTTGGTGCTTTTTTTTTACGACCAAGCCACAAAAATGTGCCCTAAATGACCAGATGACCACTGGAGGGAATCGGGGATGACCTCCCCCTACTCCCCCAGTGTTCACTAGCCCCCTCCCACCCTAAAAAAATGTTAAAATATTTTTCCAGCCTCTATGCCAGCCTCAAATATCATACCCAGCACCATGACAGCAGTATGCAGGTCCCTGGAGCAGTTGTTAGTGGGTGCAGTGTGCTTCAGGCAGGCGGACCGAGGCCTATCCCCCCCTACCTGTTAAACTTGGACTGGTAAATGTGAGCCCTCCAAAACCCACCACAAACCCATTGTACGCAGATCTAGGTGCCACCCTTCATCCCTAAGGGCTATGGTAGTGGTGTACAGTTGTGGGGAGTGAGTTTTGGGGGGGGGTTGGGGGGGCTCAGCACACAAGGTAAGGGAGCTATGCACCTGGGAGCTTTTTCTGAAGTCCACTGCAGTGCCCCCTAGGGTGCCCGGTTGGTGTCCTGGCATGTGAGGGGGACCAGTGCACTATGAATGCTGGCTCCTCCCATGACCAAAGGGCTTGGATTTGGTCGTTTCTGAGATGGGCATCCTCGGTTTCCATTATTGCCGAAAATTGGGGACGACCATCTGTAAGGTCAACCTAAATGTGGAGATTTGGGCGTCCCCAACCGTATTATCAAAACAAAAGATGGCCGCCCATCTTGTTTCAATAATACGAGTTTCCCCGCCCCTTCGCGGGGACGTCCTCTGAGGACGCCCTCAGGAAAACTTGGGTGCCCCGTTCGATTATGCCCCTCCACATGTGCAATGAAAGAGTAACCTTTGGTATCTTGAGTAGGTCATACATATTCGATACAATATAATGTATGGCGTGGCTATGCTGTGGTACACAAAAAAAGTGGGAACAGAGGAAGTCTTGACAAACCCCAGGAACAAAACAGTTAAAATGATTAAAATGTATTACTTAAAATTTGTATAAAACCAATATAAAATAAACATTCAAAAGAGAGAAGATATGTGCACATTAAAACGAAAGTCCAATAATGTACATTAAAGTAAATCTACTGAAAGTCCAATAGTTCACATTGTAATTGATGTTAAAACTGAAGACTCTTAAAACTCAAGACTTGGCATGGTTCCGTGTTTCGGCATGTGAAGTGCCTGCTTCAGGTGTCTTATGGTGAAGTATCAAAATTGAATACTTGAAAAAGAAAGGTCTTTAAAAAGGCCATGCATCAATGATTTGTATGCACAAAAAAAGGAAACAGTACTTGTTAATGAACATGGAAAGCACCAGCATTTCAAAATAATTGGGGGTGCCAAACACAATACAAATTATCCCTCAGTGGACACAATGAAGTAGCATGCTCAGTATTGGGGGTGCTCAACACCCACTGGCACCCACACTGCTGGCTCCTATGATTGCAATTATACCGATCACTATGAATGTTTTCTGTAGAGTTATTTTTCTTTTTCACTAGGGAAGTTAATAGGCGTATAGAAATCTCAGAATGGAGCATTCCGGAGAAATAAGACATGATGGGCTCAAGAATGGAACCACAGGTTTTCACATGTAAATGGTGTGTGTGGTGGGGGAGGAGGGGGTAGAGAGGGAATTTTGAGAGTGGATCAATAAATGTTAAAGTGAGAACAAAACTGAAGATAAACATATGAATTCCTGAGTGCAGAACCATGAAACAGAGAGAAAGAAAATGTTGAATTATTGTGTGGAAGCTGGTGTGAATGATTTTGTGCATTCATGTGTAGCAGTGAAGTCAGACTTGGTGATTCTCTTAATAGCTTTTTCCATTAAGAGGACATGCTGGCTACTGCTGAGAATATTGAAAGTATGACTATATTTAAGTTGCAGACTTTGGCTTTTAGGCTGTGAGGCACTGAGGTTTCATAACAATTGTTTTTGTGGCATTTGCCCAATCCACACATTATAATGCTGACTAATAACCATGGCAAATCTAAACATTCATTCATTTAATGTAAATGGGATAAATATGTCAATTAATAGAAAAACAATCTTTTTTTTTTTTTTGCTAAAATGCAGACAGCATTCATAGGAAGACTTGAAACACATAAGAATGATTGGTTTGAATTGTGCTTATTTCCCTCTTTTTTTAAAGAAGACAAAAATAGGGTGTCCAGGCTATCCTGATCCATAAATCACATAGGACGCCATTTTAGATAGAACATATATGTGAGAGCCCCAATTTATGGACTTGAGTATCATTGTTTACCTAATTGAAAGATGATTTCTTTTGTTCTATTTTTATTTCTATGATACTTTTCCAACCAAGATGTTTCTTGTAAATTTGATTAAATTGAATAAATAAAATAAAATAAAAAAGAACATATATGTGAGTACATACACATACAGGGATAAATTCTATAAATGATACCTAAAAAATAGGTACCAAAACCCCCCCCCCCGCTTAAGTGGTATTCTATAAGCTGTACTTAAAGATAAGTGCAGTATATAGAATACATGCTTAAGCGGAAATTACATGTAAATTTCGGCACGGCCATTTGCACCAACTGTTTTGGTAAACTAGTGATTAATGTGTAGTTAATGCTAGTTTGCTTCCTGTGTGTGGAGTCCTTAGTGTAGTATGTATTTGATGGTTTTTATTATGATTTGTCATTTTATCACTGTGAATGTACTTACTGTAATCCACCAAGAGCTCTACAATTATTCTATAATTATGTGTGTAACTCAAAGGCACACCCCTGTTCTACCCTGAGCCACCCATGACCCTCCCATTTCCACACCTTCTTTGTTGGAACGCACATAAATTTTAAGCGCGGATTCTGTGCCTAACTTTATGTATATTGGTCCCAATTAATATGAATTAGATTCAATAATTGTTAAAAAGCCAATTACTGACACTAATTGGCTTGTTATTCAGTTAAACTGAGCATGCAAATTGGGAATGCATCTAAATTTCTGTGCACAATTTTTGATGACCTTTACAGAATCAGGGGGATAATCTGGGTATTCTGGTATTTTTGCATGTGAAGTCTAGGGACAGCATTCAACAAAAACAATGGTGAATATGGAGGCCAAACTAAAATACATATACCCCCCTCTGCCCCCCCCCCCACAAGAAAATGATGTGGAAAAATAATTGGAGTGGCTATATACATGTGTAATGTTTCCAAATATCCAACAAATGCACATGTATAACACCCATGTTCCACTGAGATATCAGCATCTCGTTTGTCAGAATTTCATATTTCTCAAGCTCTAAAAAATAAAAACTTTATTGACTTGACCTAATTGCTAAACTAAATCCAAATATACTAGTAATAATATATTTGCCCATGGATTTTATGTTTATAACATTGGTTTACCTTTAGAAACTTTAAATACTTAACCTGGCAATTATTTAGAAGTTATTGAAAGTCTGTAGACAGACCTACACATCTTTGCAATGTAGGCAAAATAATTTTAGACCTTTTATACAAAAACTGGTCTGGGAGAGAACTTTACAGCAAAAAGCTTGTCTGATTTATATTTTAAAAGAGATAAATTATAACTAAATATCATATAATTGCACCTAAATATTGTATGAAACAGTGGTGTAGCCACAGGTGGGCCTGAATTATGGCTCAGGCCACCCAACAGTAGCACACATTTAGCGGTAGCTGGTGGGGATACCAAGCTCCGCCAGCTGAAGACTTCCCCCTGATGGTAATGAAAACGCTATTCTCCACGATACTGGCACCTGCGCATGCTCAGTTTTCAGCGCATGCCTGCTGCAGACTACTAAGGTGGAAAGAAGCGTTTTCCCACCAGCTGAGATTTTTTTTGGGTGGTGGGTGAAGGGGAGAACACTTGATACCTACCCACTTCTTGCCTAGGCCCACCCAAAATCTGTTGTCTGGCTACGCCCCTGGTATGAAAACAAGTTCACTTACTTTAAGCAACCAGTGCTAGAATTTTTACAGCTACTCATGATGCCCATATAGTTCTACAAGATGACTTGTGGCTCATAAGATTAAGATATAAAGCCTGAACAAAATGAAACTGGCATTAAATGAAAGTACATTTCTTGTTCTTTCATAAGATGTAAGGCTTGTTTTTCTACTACCTGCCTCATGTGATGAAAATTGCCTCCAAAGTGGACTTACTTTTAGAGTATGACAATTTTCAGTAAGACATATCAGGAAAACTATATCTTCCAGCAGCAAGAAATTAACACATACTGCTCATTTTAACTAGTGCTACTAACAGATAAAATATGATAGCTTCCTAAAAGAAAAGTCCATAAGCCGTTATTAAGATGAACTTGGGGAAAATCCATTGCTTATTTATAGGAATAGCAGCATAAAATTTATTGTACTGTTTTGGGATCTTGCCAGTGGATTGACCACTGTTGGAAACAGGATGTTGGGCTTGATGGACCTTCAGTCTTTCCCAGTATAGCAACACTTATGTACTTATGAACTCTTTTCCTTTAATATCTTTGGCACAGTGGTTTGCTGAAAGTGGCATTTTGTTATGTGAGCTTGAATAAAATCCATTTTTGACATTTAATATCTGTAGGATAGCTTATATACAAGAGGTTCTTAGGTAACAGAACATTACAAAATAGCAATCATTCTGGACTCGGTGTCTAGGGGGCGCACCTCTTTATCCGAATGACAAGCTAGCTGTTGGAAAAGAAACAATGCCAAAGGTGGAATATATTATATTTATTAGGTAAAGAAATATATATAAATAGTTCAGCAGCAAAATGCCAAGCAAAGTACAAAATAACTTGCTATAAAAATAGATTCTCACCAAATATAAATAATACAATATGATTATCCTAATGGACTAACTAAATGAAAGATTATACAACTAATCACAACTGATATCCTAATGATTAGCATTAGAGGTTACACCACACGTCTTATGCAAAATACAGTTAGCAGCTGAATACCCAGACCAGAGGTCCTGACATAAACCTATCTGTCTCAGACAAAAATAAGGACTAATTATCCCCGTGACCATAGGTAATATATCCTGTTATCTCACCTTGCCGTCTGTCACAGACTCCCAATGGTAGAGAAGCGGATTTCCTTAGAGTCTCGAGCTGAAAACCTCAGCGAGCCTCCCAGTCCAGGAATAGGTCCAAGATTTGTATATCTGAATGTAGATTACACAGTCTTCAGTAGGGCCTTGTGTTAGCTGAGCTAACCTTGAGTTTGTTACAAGGTATGCAGTTCACTGGTGTTTAGGAAAAACAGTCTTTTGCTCTTTCGAGCGTTCTGTTCACCTGCAAGTCCTCCGGTGTTTCTGTCTACTGGTGTTCTCCCTCCAACTAACTTTCTTCAGTCCAAACCTTTGGTATCCAAGGGTCAGATGATACCTGTGGACCAATCACAGATGGTGACATAATGTCCAGCCAGCTTCATGTTCAAGAAGCGAGCCTTTGTTCAATGGCATGCAAACTCCCTGTCTGAGGCCATACTCCTGGAGCCGTGTCTCTGTCTCCTCCATTCTTCCCAGGAGATAACTGGGCTAGTTTGCAACAAAGAATATGTCCTTGGATGAAGTAATCTTGCAAGGCTCAGCAGTAATTTTCCTTTGCAAGAAAGCTGGATTCTGATAGTAACAGATGTATTCAGGTCACAGGCTGTAGAATCCATATTGTTATAAGAATGTTTCAGGCTTGTATAGGCCAAGACCAGCAAAGGTGAGATCTCAGGTAAATACCCCTACATATCTCAGAAACCATGTGTCCCAGCTAAACATGGGTTGCAGTCTCTGAATTTACACAAAAGTCTGAATAAGTGGTGCACATTTCACAGCTGTAGGACACTTAAAAGCAGAGTTATTAAGATCTAAAATGTGCCCAAACTTTCAGTCAACCAAAAACAGTGCCACCCCCCCTCCCCATTGGATAAAAAGCCGATATCTTGAAAACGGTTGAAGTCTGAAATTTTGCAGTTTTCCATCTTATATATTAGTCTTCATTCTGGTAGATTAATATCAATTTCTGAAATGGTGAGGTGGGGACCATTGGTTGAATTGACATGGAATGACCCATATGTAGCATGTTTGAAGATTGAGAAACAAGTGAGTTCTGCCATATGGCTGATCTCCACGTGGAAATTATCCACATGAAAGTAGCAGGTCCACATGTAGGTCACATGCCTTCCTGCACTCTCCATGCACATGGCACAACTTACACTGTTAAGCCATAACAATGTATTTCTGGGTCAACACTACCCAGCGATCTCTAGTGGGCAGTCTTAAGAGATCACCAGCATGTATCCAGGAGGGAAAGAAATATCTCTGATGCAGTGAGCAGTCTCCTGGTATGCCTAGTGCTCTCCAACAAGGCCACACTATTATGCTGTGGCAAGGAAGGTCTGACAATCAATCTGGATGGCCCTGACTAGGTACACACAAATATTTGCCACCATGTACCTACATCAAAACCTGTTAGGTACCCATATAACAGAGGGATGCCACCTGTGGGGATATTGTGGTGATGGCACATAAACACCTAACATAAATGATCCACTATCCTACTTGAGGTCCCCCCCCCCCCCCCATCAATATACAGTGCCATGGTGTCTCAGGGTATTGAACTCTTCAGGGTTCCTATGCTGTCCTCAGACCATATGGTTTTCACAAACAATAACACATAGGTGCAGTTCATATGAATACAACAACCACCACACTAAATCTGCCATCTGCCAAGAGCACCTAAACAGGCAAGGCAGGCAGTCAGAACCCTCCCATGCAACCCTAAAGAAAAAGAGTAAAGAACATGTGCCTCGATCATCAGTGTGGCAGAACAAAATCATGGACATATCCAAATAGCTGACAAGGGCCAGGAGTGCTGAGCACTTTTTTCCCCTCCAATGCTTTCCTTCAGAGAGGTGGCAGTAAGGGCATTCACGCTAACCCAGCGGTAACTGGGTAGCTCGCAGCCCTGTCTGATTACTGTGCTAGAAAATAGTGCCCTATTTTCCTTAGGGCAAGAAATGGTGTGCGCTAGGGCTGAAACTACCACTGGCACCTGCGTTGGGCCAGTGTTAGCTCCATATTGGAGCGCAGTAAGCCCACATTGGGCTTACCGCTGCTTTGTAAAAGGGCCCCTCAAAGCGCTAACCTGATAGGTAACTGGATAAAGTTAGAACAACTGTTTTGTTGTCCAAGCTTTAGCCAGGTTGTTTTCTGGTTAGTGCTAGCCAGAAAAATGCCGACTCCACCCAAGTACTCCCCTGGCACTGTCCAGATTGTGCCAAGGCAGTGAGAGGACATATTCAGCGGCACTCTCCAGTTAGTGCTGCTGAATATCCCTCTTGCCTACACTTTTCTGATTGGCAATGCCTGCTAACTGCATACATGTCTTTGAGTCTCTGCCCCAGTGTTTAAATAGAAATAATTTTGTTACCCTTTTCAAGAAAATATTTTCCGTATATTTATGGATCAAAGCAGGCTGCATATCATCAGCAGTTGGAAAAGGCTCATAATTACCAGTAAGTTGGAAATGAGAAGGCCCAGCATGCCTTAATACGCTTGAAGTTCCTTGCTGGGACTTCGGCGGTTCCAAAAGTATCACACAGTGATTCCAGCAGTGACAAGGTCATAAGACTCTTCAAATTTCAATCACTGTTTTATACTTTCTATATGCTTGTGGGATGTTTAGAGTTCAATCTCAATGCTTATTTTCCTTTAAAAATCAGTTTTATACCATGAATTAAATAGATAAATGTTGAAGCAAATAAAAACAGGGCAAGAAACAATTTGGGGTCCTTTTACTAAGCTGCGGTAAGTACTAATGCCTGCTTACCACAGGGTAAAATCCACTACCATGGGGCATGCTGAGACGTCTTGTGATAGTTTTGCATCAGCATGTGCTACCCACATGCTAAAAAATAGAAAATATTTTTTTTGGTGCTGGGGGTGTGTTTGGAGGCAGAGAGTAGGCGTGCTCAGCGCTAATTGGTTAGCACAGCTGTGGCAGTAAGGGATCCCATGCTAATGGCCACAGGCTATTTGGGAAATTAGCGTGTGGCCATTAATGGGGGAAATACAAAATGCAACCATTTTGCTGCCGAGCTAAAAGTGGCCTCAGTGCACTCAAAACCCACAAGCTAGTCATACCGCCGGCCACTTTTTAGCACAGCTTAGTAAAAGGATCCCTTTATCTTGTGCTTCAGGTTTTGAATTTTTAATACTGTGCATTGTCACTTCTTTAATCCCTTGAGAACTTTACTGGTTCCTATATATTTTTATTTATTTATTTATTTTTATTTATTTATGAAAGTACGATACACTTGTCAGGAAAAGGAAAAGGAAAAGATACAACAAAAAAATTTAAAGGGAATATAATAATAATAATAATAATAGAAATTATTTAATTTGTATTTTCACAATAATTCACAGTTGTAAATGGGATGGTACAAGCACAAACCACAGGAGAATTTTTAAAAGGCAATAGGACTAATTAGGAAAAATTCTCTATCCAAATGCCCTGATAAATCACTAAGGGGGTCTTTTACTAAGGTGTGCTCTCGTTTTTAGCTCGCACTAAAAATCAGCTGGCACTAAGTGCCGAGTTTTTTATTTTCTATGTGTTTCATTAATGGTTGTGCACTTACGTTAGCATTTGCTTGCGGCCATTTTAAAAAAAATTAGAACTCTCACTGCCTCCTATTTAGGTGGTGTTAAGAGCTCCTATGTTATGGACACGCTAGCCAGTTGGGGTGGTGGTAATGTGCGCACACTAGCAAATCCCCACCCCTGATGCCCCCTCCCACAAAATTTCAAAAAAAATAATGACATGTAGCGCACATAAATTCCAAAATTAATGTAGAAAATTTCAATTTCAGGAAGACCTTAGGAAATTGGAAGACTGGGCAGCCAAATGGCAGATTAAATTTAATATGGACAAGTGCAAAGTGTTGCACGTTGGGAAGAATGATCTGAATCATAGTTACCTGATGCTAGGGTCCACCTTGGGAGTCAGAACTCAAGAAAAAGATCTAGGTGTCATCGTAGACAAAACGCTGAAATCTTCTGCTCAGTGTGCGGTGGTGGCCAAAAAGTAAACAGGATGCTAAAAATTATTAGGAAAGAGATAGAAAATAAGACCAAGAATACTGTAATACCTATGTATCTCTCCATGGTGCAACCTCACCTTGAGTATTGCATTCAATTCTGGTCACCGAATCTGAAAAAAAGATATAGCAGAATTAGATAAGTTTCAAAGAAGAGTGGCCAAAATGATAAATGGGATGGAACTCAACTCACATGAGGAAAGGCTAAAGAGGTTAAGGCTCGTCAGCGCAACCAGAAATGAATGTAATACTCAAGGTGAGGTCACACCATGGAGCAATACAGAGGCATTATAGTATTTTCGATCTTATTTACCATCCCTTCTCCCATATAGGATTCCTTAACACACAGGAGGTTTCTCTCCCTTCACTCTCATTCTTGCCAATGCTTAACAGGATGCAGATGCTTTTCAACTTGATAAACAAAATCTTCTCCAGCATTCACTTCCCTATACTGCTGGTTGAAACTGTTCTCTTGCTCAAACGCTGCCCCTCCCTCACCTCTCATCAGGGCACAAGGAAAATAAAAGATGAATTGGGGTAGGCCTCAACCTTCAGCAAACATTCTCTGTTGCCAGCCTTCTGCCAGCCTTCCTTAAGATTCATATCAAAGCAAAAGAGATTAACCACAATTAATAGTTTTAGTAGCCTGTTTCCTCTGTGCCCTCTGCTGGATTCCATAGTGTCTTTTCCATTTCCCTAGGTTCCTCCCTAGAGCACTCTCAGGGAGTCCACATCCTTTCCTCCTGGACTTCATGACATACTGCCTATGAATTAGGAGTGTAGCAGCAATCCATTTTGGGGGGAGGGGCAGGGATGGACTGGGGGGGACTATTATATATTTCCTCTCTGCTCGTCCCATGTTAAAAATCATACCTTTGCTAGCAGGGTTATACTGCCCAAACTGTCCCCCTTACTCCCTTATCAGCAACAAAGTCGGTGGCATGCTTTCCAGCAGTGAATGCAGGCATTCTCCATGCAGGCTCAGTTCGCACATGAACTGAGCAAGTGAAGAAGTGCCGGTGTCAGTGACTTGAAAGCATTCCACTGACTTTGCCACTGCTAAGGAAGCATGGGGGAGGTGCATTTTGGGCAGTGGATCTCTTTGACTGGCAGTGCTTGGGCATCCCCACCAGCAATTCAATGGCTGTTGCAGTTGTTGAGGGGCCTGAGCCCAAATGTATGTGTGTGTATTTGGGGGGGGGGGAGAGAGGGCAGACCCCCAAGGTCCCCCCATATGGCCACTTCTATGAACATCACCCACACCCTCTTCCCTAGTTGAAACTGTAGAGTTACTGGGCTTTCTTCACTGATGCAAGAGCTGCCCTCCTTTCATGGGCTATCTCAGATTGGCTCTTGGCCTTAGGAACTTGCTTCTAACTCTTTTTTTTGAAAAATAGGCTTCTCTAACTTCAGGGCATAACTCTCTGTCTACCCTGGCCAAAGTAAGAATTTCTACAGTCAGGGATAAGTTCTCCTCTCCCTCCTGCCAGGGCTCAGGGAGCAGTATACCGCCTTGAGGTCCCTTGCTGTCTTATTCTTTCCTCTCCAAGGGTGATGTGCTTGTCACAATACTCAACATAACATACAGTATAAGAGTGCAGATATTGTTTGTACAGCAGAAATGACCTAGTTCCAAAATGTGACAAATGATCCTGGGTTTTTTTCCAATTGGGAATCAATGAATATAATGTAACTGTACAGTACTGATTCTGCCACTATTTGTTTGCAGCAACAAGAACAGACAGCTACAGTGGGGGAAATAAGTATTTGATCCCTTGCTGATTTTGTAAGTTTGCCCACTGACAAAGACATGAGCAGCCCATAATTGAAGGGTAGGTTATTGGTAACAGTGAGAGATAGCACATCACAAATTAAATCCGGAAAATCACATTGTGGAAAGTATATGAATTTATTTGCATTCTGCAGAGGGAAATAAGTATTTAATCCCTCTGGCAAACAAGACCTAATACTTGGTGGCAAAACCCTTGTTGGCAAGCACAGCGGTCAGACGTCTTCTGTAGTTGATGATGAGGTTTGCACACATGTCAGGAGGAATTTTGGTCCACTCCTCTTTGCAGATCATCTCTAAATCATTAAGAGTTCTGGGCTGTCGCTTGGCAACTCGCAGCTTCAGCTCCCTCCATAAGTTTTCAATGGGATTAAGGTCTGGTGACTGGCTAGGCCACTCCATGACCCTAATGTGCTTCTTCCTGAGCCACTCCTTTGTTGCCTTGGCTGTATGTTTTGGGTCATTGTCGTGCTGGAAGACCCAGCCACGACCCATTTTTAAGGCCCTGGCGGAGGGAAGGAGGTTGTCACTCAGAATTGTACGGTACATGGCCCCATCCATTCTCCCATTGATGCGGTGAAGTAGTCCTGTGCCCTTAGCAGAGAAACACCCCCAAAACATAACATTTCCACCTCCATGCTTGACAGTGGGGACGGTGTTCTTTGGGTCATAGGCAGCATTTCTCTTCCTCCAAACACGGCGAGTTGAGTTCATGCCAAAGAGCTCAATTTTTGTCTCATCTGACCACAGCACCTTCTCCCAATCACTCTCGGCATCATCCAGGTGTTCACTGGCAAACTTCAGACGGGCCGTCACATGTGCCTTCCGGAGCAGGGGGACCTTGCGGGCACTGCAGGATTGCAATCCGTTATGTCGTAATGTGTTACCAATGGTTTTCGTGGTGACAGTGGTCCCAGCTGCCTTGAGATCATTGACAAGTTCCCCCCTTGTAGTTGTAGGCTGATTTCTAACCTTCCTCATGATCAAGGATACCCCACGAGGTGAGATTTTGCGTGGAGCCCCAGATCTTTGTCGATTGACAGTCATTTTGTACTTCTTCCATTTTCTTACTATGGCACCAACAGTTGTCTCCTTCTCGCCCAGCGTCTTACTGATGGTTTTGTAGCCCATTCCAGCCTTGTGCAGGTGTATGATCTTGTCCCTGACATCCTTAGACAGCTCCTTGCTCTTGGCCATTTTGTAGAGGTTAGAGTCTGACTGATTCACTGAGTCTGTAGACAGGTGTCTTTCATACAGGTGACCATTGCCGACAGCTGTCTGTCATGCAGGTAACGAGTTGATTTGGAGCATCTACCTGGTCTGTAGGGGCCAGATCTCTTACTGGTTGGTGGGGGATCAAATACTTATTTCCCTCTGCAGAATGCAAATAAATTCATATACTTTCCACAATGTGATTTTCCGGATTTAATTTGTGATGTGCTATCTCTCACTGTTACCAATAACCTACCCTTCAATTATGGGCTGCTCATGTCTTTGTCAGTGGGCAAACTTACAAAATCAGCAAGGGATCAAATACTTATTTCCCCCACTGTATATCCAACTACATATCAGAGAATATCATGGTATGTGGCAGGGGCGTATCTGCATGGGGCTACGGGGGCCTGGGCCCCCGTAGATTTGGCCCTGGACCCCCTGCCAACGACCCTCTCCACCCCTCTCCCGCCGCCAACCCGCCATCACCTATCTTTTCTGGTGGGGGACCCCAACCCCCGCCAGCCAAGGTCCTCTCTTCCGTTGCAGCAAAGCTTCCTGTTCTGAGTGTGACGTCCTGCACGTACGTCGAAGTTGCCGGCACCATGCTGTTCATTTTATCCACATGTACATTTCTAAAATGGCTGCTCCCATTGCACATGCCAGCAAATACATGTGCACTCCTGCAAATGTTTTATAAAGGCTCTGCTTTCCCAAGACTCACCTTCTTTCTCCTAAGACAGGGGCCCTTTTACTAAAGGGTGGAAGGGGTAGCGCAGTAGTCCTGCCTTTGCTGTTAGTCACGTATGGCACTAGAAAATACATTTTTATTTTCTAGCGCCAGGTTAGTACCAGATTCCTTACCCTAAGGGCTCCAGCTGCAAATGGCCATGTGGCAATATTGTGCTTACCACACGGCCATTTACTAGTCCTCCTGAAAAAAGGCTCTTTTACCCACATAGGTAAAAGCATACTTGCCAAGTCTCCTGCATTCAGCGGGAGACTCTTGCTTTGGTGGGCCATTTCCCACACTCCCGCCAAAGCAGGAAAGTCTCCCGCTGAGATGAGGAATCACTGTTTTTCTTACCACTGCTGCTCCTCCCAATGCAGCAGCAAAACAACAACAACAAAAAGCAAGCGCAGGGCGGCAGCAGCCTTCAGGCATGCGCTGTCTGCTCTGCCGGTCCTCTGCCCCTGGAACTCGAAGTTGACGTCAATGGGGGCAGAGGACCAGCAGAACAGACAGCGCATGCCTGAAGGCTGCTGCCGCCCCGTGCTTTTTTTTTTTTTGTCGCAGCTGCTGCAGAGGTTGCAAGAAAACAGGAGGGAGATGGGATGAAATCAAAGTTGAACCCAATAGGTTAGTCTCTGTTTCCCCTTCAAAACAAAGCAAGCTGCATCTATGTTATCATTCTTTATTGTTGGTAGCATTTTTTAAATTTAATCTCACTTATATTTTCAAACATGCTGGCTTGTGCAGTATATAGATGTACACAGAGGAAGTATAATAAGGGAATAACTTTTCATAGGTAGAGTAGTAATTTATTAGAAATTGTAATGTGTGTGTTATTTGGAGGTGCTGGTTATAGGGACACCCTAGCACTGTTATATTTGTGCAGAGATTTTTTTTTTCTCAAGGTAAAGGGCACCTAAAACAGACATCATATTATGAGAATCAGGTATTCAGCATTCAGTTTCTGTTTATTTATTTACTTATCTATCCTTATTTTCGAAGGAGAAGGGCGGCCATCTTCCGACACAAATCGGGAGATGGCCGGCCTTCTCCTAAAGCCAGTCAAATCGGTATAATCGAAAGCCGATTTTGGCCAGCTTCAACTACTTTCCGTCGCAGGGACGGCCAAAGTTCAAGGGGGCGTGTCGGCAGTGTACCGAAGGCGGGACGGGGACGTGGATAAGAGATGGCCGGCCTCGGCCGATAATGGAAAAAAGGCCGGCCCTGACGAGCATTTGGCTGGCTTTACTTGGTCCCTTTTTGTTCATGACCAAGCCTTGAAAAGGTGCCCAAACTGACCAGATGACCACTGGAGGTAATGGGGGATGACCTCCCCTTGCTCCCCCAGTGGTCACCAACCCCCTCCCACCCACCCCAAAAAATTAAAAAACATTTTTTGCCAGTCTCTATGCCAGCCTCAAATGTCATACCCAGCTCCATCACAGCACTATGCAGGTCCCTGGAGCAGTTTTTAGTGGGTACTGCAGTGCACGTCAGGCAGGCGGACCCAGGCCCATCCCCCCTCTTGTTACACTTGTGGTGGTAAATGGGAGCCCTCCAAAACCCACCTGAAACCCACTGTACCCACATCTAGGTGCCCCCCTTCATCCCTAAGGGCTATGGCAGTGTTGTACAATTGTGGGTAGTGGGTTTTTTTGGGGGGGGGAGGGGCTCAGCATCCATGGTAAGGGAGCTATGCACCTGGGATCATTTTGTGAAGTCCACTGCAGTGCCCCCTAAGGTGCCCGGTTGGTGTCCTGGCATGTGAGGGGGACCAGTGCACTACAAATGCTGGCTCCTCCCATGACCAAATGGCTTGGATTTGGCTGGGTTTGAGATGGCCGCCATTAGTTTCCATTATCGGCGAAAAACAATGGTGGCCATCTCTAACGCCGGCCCCAACCGTATTATCGAAACGAAAGATGGCCAGCCATCTTGTATCGATAATACAGTCGGGTACGCCGCTTAAAGGGGCTGTCATTAGAGATGGCCGCCCTTATAGATGGCCGCCCCGTTAGATTATGCCCCTCTATATCATTTATATCCCACATTAAACATGAATTGGGTTGAAACCTGGGAGCATTTAATATCTTTTTTATTCCTATGCTTACATCAAAAGAAAAACATGACATGAGTCAGAGTGAGTGGAGCCAAGGCAGAGTGGGCATGGCTGAGGCATGTACTAAAATCTCCCTCTCAAAAATCAGGCCCCTTGGCAGCTCTGTAAAAGGTGACCTTGGCTCATGGCAAACCCGCATGCCAATGCCACCGCAGGCCACTTTATACCGATGTTTGGTAAAAGGGCCCCACAGTGTTGCAAAATTATGTTTTAAATGTTTTACAGCTGACAAATTAAAAAAGTATTTCTACTTTAAATTTATACTTGTCATATTTTTTGTTACATTTGTACCCCGTGCTTTCCCACTCATGGAAGGCTCAATGCAGCTTACAGGTACTTATTTGTACCTGGGGCAATGGAGGGTTAAGTGACTTGGCCAGAGTCACAAGGAGCTGCCTATGCCTGAGGTGGGAATCAAATTCAGTTCCTCAGGACCAAAGTCCACCACCCTAACCACTAGGCCACTCCTATTTTTCAAAAGAAGATATCTTGTATTGTGATTCAAAGGTGATTGGGGTTTCTTTTTCTGGATGTATCTGGGGGTGCACAACTAAGAAGAAAACAGTTTCTGTAGCTAAAATCTCATGCCCTAGCCATTGGAGCTTCCTTTTTTTTTCTGCCTTTTTCTTGCAGATGTTTAATTACCTATCAGGGTGTTAAGTATATGTATTTGGAGCTCTCTCACTTGGAAGTCTTTCAGCTTGATAAGTAATTTATCCCAACCAACAGATTCATCCTAATTATTTGTTTTTTTCTTTGTTATCCTAGAATTATCTTTTTTTTGTGCTTTATGCATTTTTTCAAAGTATTGCTATTATATATATATATATATATACACACACACACACACAGCGATGGTACTCAATCGAGATATTTTAGCAATCCTGTGTGATGTGGTGCATTGATGTAATCACTTAGGGGCCCTTTTACTAAGGGGCGTAGGCGCCTAAGCGTATCCAACGTATGTCAATTTGGAACTACTGCCCAGCTACTGAGTGCCCCGAGCGATAATTCATTTTTTTATGCTCATTCGATACGCGTGGCAGAAAATATTTTTTATTTTCTACTGCGTGGCGCTAACCGGGCAGTAATCAGTAGTGTGCGCACTGATTTCTGCCCAGTTAATGCTTGAGACCATATCGCTAAGTCAATGGGTGGAGGTAAGGTCTCAGGCCCAAAATGGATGTGCACTGATTTTTATTTTGCCGCACAGCCGTTTTTGGCAAAAAAAGGCCTTTTTTGCAGGCGCGCTGAAAAAATGGACCTGCGCGCATCCAATACATGCATCTACACCGGCGTACACCATTTTCAGCGCACCTTAGTAAAAGGACCCCTAATTTTTATTTTGTAGAGTTTGTTTGGGGACATTTTACTAAGTTGTGGTAAGCACTAATGCATGCTTACTGCAGGAAAAATGGCCTAATATAGGATGTGCTAAAGCCTTCTATGTTAGTTTTCCATCTGCGTACTTAGAGCCCATGGCATGTACTGTTTTAAAAATTTTTTGGAGGTGCCATGTGAGGGGTAGAGAATGGGCATTGAGGCGCTACTCAGACCGACAACACTGGCATGCCAACTGGTTAGCGTGTCCGTAATATTAGTGTGTCCATAACGCAGGATCCCTTAGTGCCTCCTAAATAGGAGGCGGTAAATGGCCACATGCTAATGCTAACATTAGCACATGGCCAGAAACTCAGGAAACAGAAAAAATGTCTATTTTATGGTCGTGCTATGAATGGGCTTGACATGGGGGAAAGACTCATGTTTTGACACGCTGAGCCTGTTTACTATTGCATCTTAGTAAAAGGACCCCTTTATATGTTAATTCATATTTTGTTATATTTTGAAAATGTAATAAATAAACATTTTCAAAAAATGCTCTGTATTAGCAAAATAGCACTGGAACTGAGTACACCCTGATCTGGACATCTCAATTCCAGTCTCCATGTTTTATTTAAAATTGGGCTCTATTGCTCTCATTCCATGAACCTTTGTTGAGCAAAATGTTTTATGTGCAGTAAGGTTTGCAACAGATATTAAAAACTGACATATGGTGGTACCTGCAACCTACTGTGGCTCTTGGATAACCCTCATTCTTTGTAGACGCTACTGCCACCAGGGTAAAAAAGAACATTAGAAAAGATTATGCAGAGTCAGATCAAGACCAAGGTCCATTGAGCCCAGCATCCTATGCAGTCTAGGTCACAAGAATACATCTGTTTCACACTGCTCATTTCCATGGATGAGCAAAGGCTCTTCCAAATCTTCCTGGCTAATCATTTTATATAGACTTTTCCTGCATGAACTTGTACAAAACTCCTGTGAACCCCACTATGCTAGTTACCTTGGCCATATCCTCCAGCAATAAATTCCACAGCTTAATTATGCATTGTGTGTGGGGGGGAGGGGGCACTTTCTAGTGTGTTCTCTTATACTTGTGATGTTTGAGTAGTTAACTGTTCCTTGATTCACCGTTCCACTCCACTCATGATTTTATAGATTTCTATCATATCTCCTCTCAGAATCCAACATTTTATACCCATAGTTGTGATTCTTTTTCCCTATATGTGCATTTTACACTTGTCCACATTAAATTTCATCTGCCATATAGATGTCTAGTCTCCTATTCTCACAAGACCATTATGGAAATCCTCACAATTCCCTGCCGTTTTAGCAACTTTGAATAATTTTGTCATCCATCAATTTGATCACATTACTCATCATTCCTATTTCCAGATCCTTAATATGTTAAACCACACAGGTCCCAGTATATACCCTTGGGGCATTCCACTACTGAATGTTATATATGTGGATATCTGACCATTTAGTCCAACTCCATGTTCTGTCTTTCAGCCAGTTTCTGATCCATAAAAGGGCATTTCCTCATATCATAGGACTTTTTAAATTTCCCATGTGGACCATTAAGTTTCTGAATCACATAAGAGAAGTGTTTCCATTGGATTTTATTATTTAATACATTTTTGAAGTTTACAGTTCTTTCAGACTTGCTTCTATTTTTGAGCGATTCTCTTTGAATGTTGATGTGCCTCAATGTGTGTTATGTGTGTTGTTTCATATTATTTACTTTAGCACATTTGCACGGGGAGTACCTCTGATGGTGTGAGCTTTAATTTACACAGGGGGGTCACCTGCCTTTTATTAAGGTTACTTTATTTCCCTTTATTGGCAGGTTAGACCTATATATTGTGTAATTTTCCTGGAATTCCTCCTATATAAGGGAGGTGAAAGGGCTTCTGAGGACTCTCATCACTAAATTTAAGTTAATATATATCAGTATTCACATATTGGAGTTTATCACCGTTTTTAGGGATATCTTTTTTTTGCTTTGGTATTTTTTTATAAGGTCCTTATATTGGGTTTTGTATTTTTTAACTTTATAGAATAGAGCTTAGAAGGGATTTCCATTACCCAACTTTGGGAGCGTGGACTTATGCCTGTTGAACCTAGTATAAATCCTGGCACGCAAGTTTGGTGCGGATCCCTGGAATTCTATATTCCATATCATCATGCTGATCAATCCATAGACTGGTGGGTTGTGTCCATCTACCAGCAGGTGGAGATAGAGAGCAATCCTTTTGCCTCCCTATATGTGGTCATGTGCTGCCGGAAACTCCTCAGTATGTTCTCTATCTCAGCAGGTGGTGGTCACACACAGCAACAGCTCTGGCTAGGTCTCCAAGCCTAATCTTTAGGTTTTGTTGAGTACCTGGGGTTGAGGGCTCTTCTTGAGCAAGTGCAAACCTGGTGGAGCCAGGTCCCTCCTTTTCTCCCCCCTTCCGCTGGCTCCGTTTGAAAAAAAAAAAAAATTTTGGACGTCTTTAAGGGCGTTTATTTCGACGTTTATTTAAACGTTTATTGCAGCTACTCACTGGGACACCAGGTCGTTACAGCTCGGAGCGAGAAGCAGGTAATTTTTACCTTTTTATAGCGGGCAGGGGTTCCCCGATTGATCTCCACGTGGCCTATGGTGTCGGAGGGCGAGGGCGCGAAGAATCGCTCCTCGGACCGCGTGTGCGCTCCTAGCGGGGATGCGGGGGTTTTAAAGTCTGATTCGCCCTTGTTGGGTGTCAGTTTGGAGGCCGGTCAGTGTCCCGGGTCTTCCTCCGGCGCGGCGGTTTTTCCCGCCATAAACGCCCATCCCCCGCTGCTCGCCTCCGCCATCTTGGCCGGCCACTCTGCTCGGACGGCTTCTTCTTGGGCCGCCCTTGAGCTGGGAGACGTTCATGCCATGGCCGCCCTTGATTTGGGCGACGGCAAAAAAGCGGCTAAAGTTAAGCGCCATTCTTCCCGCGCGGCTCCTTCGCGGAGTGTCGCGCCGGACGCCATCTTGGATGCGCAGCATGTTGCTCCCCCGCTCTTGCGAGTGCCGGTTGAGGGTGCGTCTAGGGCTGTGGCCCCAGCCGCTGAAATACACAGTCTGGGGGGTTTCTCCCCCGAGTTTATTTTGCTGCTGCATCAGGCCTTCCTTATGCAAAACGCTGCCCCTTCTCCCTTGTCCGATAACGGGGTTGAGGCCCCCGGAAGTAAACGCCCTCGGGTGGATTCCCAGGCCTTAGAGGACGCTGTTTCCTCTGATGTAGATGAGGGCAGCATATCTGAGTTCTCCCAACGGTCCTTTGGGGATTCCTTGGAGGAGACGGATTCCCGCTCGGATGGAGCGGATGACCACTCTGCAGCGCGGATCTTTCGCTCAGAGGATTTGCCCAACCTGTTACTGCAGGCCATGAGCATTTTGAAGATTTCCTCGCCAGAGGACGTCTCTCCCTCAGCCCCTGTTGGCTCTGCCATTATGCTGGGGACGAAGCGCCCGCCTAGAACCTTCCACGTGCATGATGCCATGCACACCTTAATTTCGGCTCAATGGGATGTCCCGGAAGCGAGCCTCAAAGTGGCTAGGGCTATGTCCCGCCTCTATCCTTTGCCTGAAAGTGAACGTGAGGCCTTTATTTGGCCTACCGTGGATTCTTTAATCACTGCGGTGACTAAGAAAACGGCGTTGCCGGTGGACGGTGGCACGGCCCTAAAGGACGCCCAAGACAGAAGATTGGAAGCGGCTTTAAGGTCGTCCTTCAAGGCGGCTGCCTTAAGTTTACAGGCCTCAGTTTGCGGCTCCTATGTGGCCAGGGCGTGCCTGACGATGGTGCAGCGGGCTTCCCCCTCGGATCCTTCCTTGAGGGCTGATTGGCCGGCCCTGGAATCGGGCTTGGCTTATTTGGCAGACTTACTGTATGATGTCTTGAGAGCCTCGGCTAAAGGTATGGCTCAGACAGTCTCTGCGCGGCGCTGGCTTTGGCCACGCCTCTAAGTCCCGCCTGGCTAAGTTGCCTTTTAAAGGCAAGCTGCTCTTTGGGGTCGAGCTGGACAAAATCGTGACCGATCTCGGCACGTCTAAGGGCAAGAGGTTACCAGAGGTCAGGGCTCGGGCCAGTGCTCGCCCCGGTATCTCCAGAGGACAGTTTCAGGAAGCCCGTCGGTACCCGGGCAAGTCGGGCTCCTCTGCCCCCTCTTCCTTCAAGAGGAACTTCTCCCCCAAGCAGCATTCCTTTCGCAGAGACCGCCGTCCCGGAGGTGCGCCCTCCGGTCCTCCCCCAGGGTCTCGTACCCAATGACGGGGTCCTGGTCCATGGCCCAGTGCAGATTGGAGGACGCCTGTCCTCGTTTCTGGGCGAGTGGACCAGAGTCACTTCAGACGCTTGGGTGCTGGAAGTCATCAGAGACGGCTACAAGTTAGAGTTCTGCTGACCCTTAAGAGACGGGTTTGTACTCTCTCCCTGCAAGTCTCCGGTCAAAGCTGTGGCAGTGCAGCAGACCTTGGACAATCTGATCCGCCTGGGTGCGGTCGTTCCGGTGCCAGAAAATCAGCTTGGCAAGGGACGTTACTCCATTTACTTTGTGGTACCAAAGAAAGGAGGTTCTGTACGGCCTATACTCGACCTCAAAGGGGTCAATCGGGCCTTGAAAGTTCGGCACTTTCGCATGGAGACTCTCCGCTCTGTTATAGTGGCAGTGAAGGCAGGGGAGTTCCTGGCATCCTTGGACATCAAGGAAGCGTACTTGCATATTCCCATCTGGCCTCCTCATCAACGCTTTCTGCGTTTTGCAGTCCTGGGCCGACACTTCCAGTTCAGAGCCCTCCCGTTCGGGTTGGCTACTGCTCCGCGGACCTTCTCCAAAGTAATGGTGGTCATCGCGGCCTTCCTGCGAAAGGAAGGAGTACAAGTCCATCCTTATCTGGACGACTGGTTGATCCGAGCCCCCTCTTATGCAGAGTGCGGCAAAGCTGTGGACCGGGTGATTGCTCTTTTGAGCTCCCTGGGGTGGATCATCAACTGGGAGAAGAGCCAGCTGCACCCGACTCAGTCCCTGGAGTGTTCCTGCCGGACAATCGGATTGTCAAACTTCAGGCTCAGGTGGACCAGTTCCTACTAGCCTCTCCTCTTTGGGCTTGGGACTATGTGCAGCTGTTGGGCTCTATGACGGCCACGATGGAAGTAGTGCCCTGGGCCAGGGCTCATATGAGACCACTACAACACTCTCTGTGTCCTCAACTGCTTTCCGTCGCGGGGATGACCAAAGTTCACTGGGGCGTGTCGGCAGTTTACCGAAGGTGGGACGGGGGCTTGGTTAAGAGATGGGCGTCCTCAGCCGATAATGGAAAAAAGAAGGGCATCCCTGACGAACATTTGGCCGACTTTACTTGGTCCAATTTTTTTCATGACTAAGACTCGAAAAGGTGCCCAAACTGACCAGATGACCACCGGAGGGAATCGAGGATGACCTCCCCTTACTCCCCCAGTGGTCCCACCCCCCCAAAAAATAAAAAAACATTTTTTCCAGCCTCTATGCCAGCCTCAAATGTCATACCCACCTCCATCACAGCAGTATGCAGGTCCCTGGAGCAGTTTTTAGTGGGTGCAGTGCACTTCAGGCAGGCGGACCCAGGCCCATCTTCCCCTACCTGTTACACTTGTGCTGGTAAATGTGAGCCCTCCAAAACCCACCCGAAACCCACTGTACCCACATGTAGGTGCCCCCCCTTCACCTCTTAGGACTATGGTAGTGGTGTACAGTTGTGGGGAGTGGGTTTTTTTTTGGGGGGGGGGGGTTGGGGGACTCAGCACCAAAGATAAGGGAGCTATGCACCTGGGAGCTTTTTCTGAAGTCCACTGCAGTGCCCCCTAGGGTGCCCGGTTGGTGTCCTGGCATGTGAGGGGGTCCAGTGCACTACGAATGCTGGTTCCTCCCATGACCAAAGGGCTTGCATTTGGTCATTTTTGAGATGGGCGTCCTCGGTTTCTATTATCGGCGAAACCGAGGTTGTCCATCTCTAAGGTCGACCATCTCAACATTTAGGTTGACCATCTCTTAGGTCGACCTAAATGTTGAGATTTGGGCTTCCCCAACTGTATTATTAAAACGAAAGATGGACACCCATCTTGTTTCGATAATATGGGATGCACCGCCCCTTCGCGGGGATGTCCTCAGGGATGGGTGCCCTTTGAGATGGGTATCCCCATTCGAAAATGCCCCTCCACGTTTCACCACAATAGAGAGATCTCTGCACGCACCCTAAGTTCCTTCCTAAGGTAGTGTTGGAGTTCCATCTTAATCAGTCAATCATTCTGCCAACATTTTTCCCCAAACCACATTCGCATCCTGGTGAGAATGTACTGCATACCTTAGATTGTAAGTGAGCCTTGGCCTTCTATATGGAGTGGACTAAAGCCCATAGACAGTCCATCCAACATTTTGTTTCTTTTGACCCAAACCAGATGGGGATAGCCACTGGTAAATGCATGATTTCTAATTGTCTAGCAGATTGCATATCCTTCACTTATGCCCAGGTTGGGCTGATTCTAGAGGTTCATGTCAAGGCATGGTCTTCAGTCCACACATTCACATCTCATTACTGCCTTGAGCAGGATACCTGATGTGACAGGCAATTCAGTCAGACAGTCCTGCAGAATTTGTTCAGTGTTTAGAGTCCGACTCCTTCCCTAGGCCCACTTTTCTTCCATTCCAGCCTGTATCTTCACAACCAGTATGTAAATAGTTTCAGGTTAATTGACTTTGAGGCCTTGATGTTTCTAGTCCTAGCATTGTTGTTTTCGGTGAGCCTGGTAGCTAGGAATTTCCAGTTGTGAGAATACAACTGACCTGCTTGTCCTCGGAGAAAGTAAAGTTACTCACCTGTAGCAGATGTTCTCCAAAGACAGCAGGCCAAGTATTCTGACATACCCTCCCACCTCACCTTGGAATTGTATGCTTTAGCTGTTTTACAAGACTGAGGGACCTGCGCTTGCATGTTGGGTGGGAAGGCACTAGTGCATATTCTGTGGGATGCTGCTAGAAATTTATACATATATCTCGCTAGTCAGTGTCTGCAGTGGGCTCTGTCAGATGATGTCACCCAGCTGTGAGAATACTTGGCCTGCTGTCCTCATAGAACATCTGCTGCAGGTGAGTAACTTTGCTTTTTTAAGAGTAGTTAAAAAGAGTAGTCTATGAGAAATTAAGGCATTTCCATGGGTAACACAGTGCTACAGTTTAGGCACATAAATGGATTTTCTAATTTTACCCATGCACGTAAACCAGGAGAATCAGCAGGGGTTCTCAACCCAGTCCTCGGGACACACCTAGCCAGTCAGGTTTTCAGGATACCTACAATGAATATACATGAGATAGTTTTGCATACCTCGAAGATGGTAAATACAAATGTATCTCATGCATATTCTTTATGGATATTTTGAAAACCTGACTGGCTAAGTGTGTTCCAAGAATTGGGTTGAAAACCCTTGACCTAAACTAATATGCATACACATGTTTATCCAACCTGGGCAGAGCAATTCCCAGGGGTGGGTAGGGGTGAGGCTTCAACTTATGCGTGCATGGAGTGGAGGAGTGGCCTAGTGGTTAGGGTGGTGGACTTTGGTCCTGAGGAACTGAGTTTGATTCCCACTTTAGGCACAGGCAGCTCCTTGTGACTCTGGGCAAGTCACTTAACCCTCCATTGCCACAGGTACAAATAAGTACCTGTATACAATATGTAAGCCACAATGAGCCTGCCATGAGTGGGAAAGTGCAGGGTACAAATGTAACAAAAATAAATAAATTATACACACATGGTCATAAAATAAATGGAGAAATTTGTGTGTGCTAAACAACAGGTATAAAAGGGATGTTGGGGGCGTTTCCAAGATGGCGGATAAGACTTGATGGTGGTCGGAGCGTGTTTGAAATCCTTTCGTTTTACCTGTATTCCAGAACGGTGATTGTATTTTTAAAAAATGCCACATACTAAAAGAAAGGGCGTTGTGAAAAGCATACCGCCGGCCGCTCCAGGTACAACGCAGATTCAAACAACGCTGGACCGATACGCCACAAGCACCCCACGATTGACCGGCGAAAGTGTACCCGCAGTATGGGCAGGTGAAGGAGCATCTAGCCCACAGGGTTTGGAAACATCGTTGTCCTCGCCGGAAGTGAATCCTCCGCCGTGCCCTGCTGTAGTCTGGGCGTGTTCAGAGACCCAGGAGCACTCGGAAGTCGTTGTTCCAGGTTCTCCGGTCGGCGGGGACACCCCCAGAGAAGCGGGAGGTAACAGCAAGGGAGAAATTGTAACTCCACCGGCGCCAACACTGGAATCTATTAGTTTCGCGATTCAGTCCTTAACATCTATGGTCTCACAAACTGCCCAGGAGACAACGTCAATAGTGAGTAAACTGGATTTGCTAACAAACGCGTTTGAGTCATTGAAACAGGAGTTTGTATTAAATAAAGCACAGGTTCAACAGGACATTTCTTCTTTGACTAAAAAAACAGACTCATTGATTAAAGATAAAATGATAATTCATCAAAAATTGGAGAATTTTGAAAACTATAATAGACGTTTGAACCTACGGATTCTTAATTTTCCCCATTCTTCGGAAATAAATGCAACTGAGATGTTCAAAAAGTACCTAATTGAAAACCTATCTGTTTCTTCAAACTTAATACCTCCTATTAATAAAATATTCTATATACCTATTCCTAAAAAGAAAACAGACGGGAATCAGCAATTTCAGGATTTGACTAATTTTTTGGAAAATTCTAATGATGGGATATTTGAGAGGCGAACTCTTCTTGTCTCAATGGTTTTCGAACAAGATGTGAACATGATTAAAAAACTTTACTTTCGTAACTTTGCAAAACCATTTTATGGCGAAAAACTTTGGATTTTTTCTGACGTTGCGAAGATCACCCAGGAGAGACGTCGGTCTTTCCTGGCAATGAGAGATGAAGTTAAGGCTTTAGGAGCCAGTTTTATACTGGCTTATCCTTGTAAATGTCAGTTAAAATATTTGGACAACAAATATCACTTTTTTGATCCTGGACATTTGAGAAGTTTCATAGACATGAAAAAAGTGAACAGATAGATCTTGTGCTAGTTTAAGATCAGTAATTCACAATGTGTGTGTTTGATGGGGTGATCCAGGCCATATTCTTGTTAAAAATTTATTCTGATTTAACTCCTTTTAAATTTCCAGCCCCCTTCTCTCAATTTTGTGGTCTAAGAAAGAAGTTTAATTGAAATGGGGGACTATATATATTGAAGTAGAATTTTTCTCTCTGTTTTTCCTAAACAAGATGTAATGCTTGTGTTATGTTTAAAAAACTTATAAATAAAATATTAAAAAAAAAAATAACAGCAGGTATGAATTTATACATGTACTTTTTGTGGGGTAGTTTTAAAAGGGAAAATGCATGCATACTTTCTCTTTTAAAATTGAAATAACTTACATGAATGGGGAATATGTAAATCTGGAACACTGGGTATCTAAGAGGCAGATAAAAATTAATGTGCACACTTACAAAATGATGCACATGGAAAAACATACCAAACTATGGGGCCCTTTTACCAAACAGCATGCCCTTGTGTGTTGGTCATTCCTGCACATTAAGGCTATTTTTACCATTGGGATAAAATGGCTATCAGTGACCACATCTGGCTATTAGCACATGATCAACTACTATAGCTATTTTGTAGATGTTAGGGACCCACACACTAACCGATTAGCGCAGAACATGCCCACTCTGCCCCGACCCACTAAAAAAATAAAATTTTATTTTTTAGTGTATGGGTAATGTGCACATAACCCTAAGTGACTGTGGGATGCCTCAGCACACTTCTCAATAACCCATTTCATGCTAAGGTAAGCATGCGTTAGTGTTTATCACAGCTTTGTAAAAGGGCCCCTATATTTGTGCAAGGATGGGTACCGAATTAGACACTACAACTCCAGAAAAGAACCTTGAGCCCTTGTGGTCTAGGAAATGACTATAGAAGGAGATGATAACAAGTAAGAATTATGCAAACCATAGGCATAGGGTAATAGAGAAATCGAATGATAAAAGATCCTCACCAAAGTACTTTTAGGTTTATAATTTTTTCCTGAAATATCTTTTTCCTTTTGCAAAAGATCAAGATAATGCTTATATTCACATCATAATACTGTGGATTTGCAGGATGATGGAATACAAGCGAAGAATAAGATCCCCATGACGATGATCAGCGAAGGAAAACAGTGTGGAGACAGAGCCCACTTGCAGAATCATAGCAGGATGAGCCATAGCAACAAATGTACTCTTTCCGAATATAGTACCTCTTGTCCTGATCACATGCACGACTCCTACGAAACTCAAACAATGCCAAAACAATAGTCATAGTAGTTGTAAGCGCTTATTTTCTGTCTGCATTAAGAAATGTTTATGAAACGTGTGTCTAAATTGTCCAAGGAAACATACATAATGTTCATGAATAATATTTTACAAATGTTTTTCTGGTGAAATGAACATGATGTACTTTGGCTAGTCAAGTTACACCTAGTAGTTTATGTGTATAATGTTATGAACACATTGATGGCAGAAGGAGCTTGCAGAAATTATCTCCCATTTCTGTCAAGTTAATATGCAAATGTAAGGATGATCCAACAAAACCCATGAATCATCTTCCAAACATTTGTTGGAGGTTCTCCAACTTCACGTTGAGCCTTAGTGTTGCAGTATTTTTCCCTTAGAGATGCTCCTAGCACAAATCGGGAACTCGGCACTACTCCTAAATAAGACAACAGACTTCTTGTGAGATAATGTGGAATTTTATTAGGGCCGCAGCTAGGAACACAAATCACAATGCTTCAAACAACTTCTACATTTAAAGGAATGCATAATTTGGAGAATCTATACTATCTAACTCTTTATAGGTACACAGTCAGGCTTATTTTCGAAAGAGAAAGACACCCATATTTTGACCCAAATCAGGAGATGGGTACCTTTCTCCCGTGGGCACCCAAATCGGTATAATCGAAAGCCGATTTTGGGCGTCTTCAACTGCAATCTGTCACGGAAACGGGCAAAGTTGACGGGGGCGTGTCAGAGGCGTGGTGAAGGCGGGACTGGGGCATGTTTATCGGCCGAGGAGAGATGGGCGCCCTCAGCCAATAATCGAAAAAAGAAGGGCGTTTTTAGCGCGAATTTGGGTCACTTTTTTGGACCCTTTTTTTCACGAACAAGTCCCAAAAAAGTGCCCTAAATGACCAGATGACCACTGGAGGGAATCGGGGATGACCACCCCTGACTCCCCCAGTGGTCACTAACCCCCTCCCACCAAAAAAAAAAAACTTTAACAACTTTTTTTTCCAGCCTGTGTGGCAGCCTCAAATGCCATACCCAGCTCCATCACAGCAGTATGCAGGTCCCTTGAGCAGTTTTTAATGGGTGCAGTGGTCTTCAGGCAGGTGGACCCAGGCCCATCCCCCCGCTACCTGTTACACTTGTGATGGTAAATGGGAGTGCTCTAAACCGCCCCCAAAACCCACTTCCCACATCTAAGTGCCCCCCATTCAGCCATAAGTGCTATGGTACTGGTGTAGAGTTGTGGGAGTGGGTTTTGGGGGGCTCAGCACCCAAGGTAAGGGAGCTATGGACTTGGGAGGTATTTTACTTTTTTTTTTTTTTTTAATTGTTACAAGTGCCCCCTAGGGTGGCCGGTTGGTGTCCTGGCATGTGAGGGGGACCAGTGCACTACAAATCCTGGCCCCTCCCACGACCAAATGCCTTGGATTTGTTCATTTTTGAGCTGGGCGCCTTCGGTTTCCATTATCGCTGAAAAACGAAACTGCCCAGCTCAAATCCGCACAAATCCAATGCATTTGCCCGGCACAACCTGTATTATCGAAAAAAAGATGGACGCCCATTTTTTTTTTTATTACGGTCTGTCCCGCCCCTTCACGTACCTGTTCTTGGAGATAGACGCCCATGGAGATGGGCGTTCGCGTTCGATTATGCCCCTCAGTGTTCGCTCAGTGTGCACTTTTGCGCTTCCCATAGGTATTGTCGTTCAAGCATTCTGTTGGCTCTTTATGTGCTGTCACAGGCACCCGTAGTTCTCTGGCCTATCTCTTCCAAGGAAAGGCCACTACTATTTTACTGTCCATTGCCCGAGGCCTCCTGACCATGCAAGTCAGGAGACAACAATGCTCCAATGTTCATTCCTCTTCACTTATCCATATATATGTAACAATACTTTAATAATTCAACTTTTACTTGATTATCGTACGTTACACATAAACTGCAAACTCATACTGGCGCTGGGCTGTGTATTCGGCACTGACTTCCTTAAACTAACTGCCTGGGCGCTCCTCACTTCGACAATCTTTGCTTGGAGGGGAGGGGGCAAGAAGGGGAGCTTTGTCCTGTTCTGCCTTCTCTACCCTCTTCTCTTTCTCAGTTTCCTCTATTGTTACCTGTGTTCTACATTTCCCTTGCTTTATCCCTATCTCATGCTTAACCCCTTACTTTCTCTCTCTCTCCCTTCAATTCTCTCCCTATCCTTTTCTGTCTCTCCTTCGCTCCCTTCCCCTCCTTTTCTTATTCCTTCTCTCCCTTTTTATCAACAGCCTCATTGACCATTGGCCCATTTGTGGGCAGCCCCCCTTTAATTGAGGCTGCCTTATTCTTTTCTATTGATGTTTGACCATTGTACTTACTCTATTTCTATTTTAGCTGAAATGGAAATCCTCAAATGATGTAACATGTTGTGGCTATTCTGCTCTTACTCCACTCGGCAGTCAAAAGGAGGGGAAAATCATATTTGTGCTCCTATGAATGCAGTTTAGAAAATGTAACCTCACAGAGAATTTTTGATGAGTGATTTAGGGGCCCTTTCATAAAGCTGTGGTAGAAAATGGCCACAGCACAGCCTTATGCGTTTCTTACCGTATTCTATGGCCATGTGGATCGCAGCAGTAAAATGGCTGATTTTTCTATATTCAGTTTTAATGTCCATGTGCTAATGTCACCATTAGCATACAGCAATTAAAAACAATTACTGCGCCAGCACTTACCACCACCCATTTGTTAGGAGATAAGGGCTCATGCAGTAATCCTGCGCTAATCAGTTAGCGATTGATAACATACATGCGCTGATTTGCACAGACACACTCCCTCAATCAAAAAAATACAAAATATATTTTCTAGCACATGGGTAGCACAGGCATATTTGGGAGTTACCACAGGATGCCTGAACTTGTCTGCCAGGAAGCCCTTTTAAGCTGCAGTAAGCACTAGGGTTACCATACATCCGGATTTACCTGGACATGTTCTCTTTTTGAGGACATGTCCGGGCAACCGGGTGGGTTTTGCCAATCTGCCCGTTTGTCCAGAAATCAAATGGACAGATTGCTAGCCTCCCCTCCCCTTACTTACTATTGCCCTGGTGGTCTAGTGACCTCTTCCGCCTTCGGGGAAGTGTGCTTACTAGGGTTACCATATTTTGTCCCCCAAAAAGGAGGACACATGCCCCACCCCCACCACACACCCCACCCCACCCCCTGCCACGCCCTCGCTCCGCCCCTGCCACGCCCTCATTCCGACCCTGTCACATTTTCCCCTCCCCCCTGTCACACACCCCATCACTCCCCCCTCCCCGTCACCCCTCCCCTTACCTTACTACTGCCCTGGTGGTCTAGTGACCTCTTCAGGGCAGGAAAGAGCCTCCTCTTTCCTGCCCGGAGCGCTGCCCTGCATGCATCCTTTGTGTTCCTGATCTCGGCGCTGATTCAAAATGGCCGCCGAGCGTTGACGTGACCTTGCGAGACTTCAACTCTCGGCGGCCATTTTGAATCAGCGCCAAGCTCAGCAACACAAAGGATGCATGCAGGGCAGCGCTCCGGGCAGGGAAGAGGAGGCTCTTTCCTGCCCCGAAGAAGTCACTAGACCACCAGGGCAGTAGTAAGGTAAGGGGAGGGGAGTGACGGGGAGGGGGGAGTGACGGGGTGTGTGGCAGGGGGGAGGGGAAAATGTGACAGGGTCGGAGTGAGGGCGTGACAGGGGGCGGAGTGAGGGCTTGACAGGGGGCGGGGTGGGGCGTGTGGTGGGAGTGGGGCATGTGTCCTCCTTTTTGGGGGACAAAATATGATAACCCTAGTAAGCACACACTAGCACTTACTGCAGCTTTGTAAAATGACTCCTTAGAAATGAAAATAAATAAATAGCTGAAAGAACTGGTAATGGCAATGCTGAGTAGTACATTAACACCTATGAGGCAACTTGTTTTTCTTATTGTACATGTACATTTAGCATGTAGACAGTCTGTGCTTTTAGTATTACTCGACCTTTCTGTTGTTCTTGTTGACTATGCTTTTCTGATCTAAAGATGTGCTTCCCTGTGGATTGCGCTCAAGTGAATAAATTCCTGTCTGACAGATAGATAACGCTGACATGAGGTTAAGATAGAAATTTCTTCCTCCAGATTTCTTGGTACTGGAGTACCATGTCTGTTGTTTCTATCAACCCATTAATTAATTTTTACTTATAGCCCTCAGGTAGAATTATTAAACATTTCAAAACATGTTGTCTTTATGCTGATGGCTGGTAGCTAAGAAATGGGCTTGGTGTGCCCACTCTTAAATATGTACTAAGCCTGTTTCTTTCACAACTGTGAAAAAGCCTTTTTTTGTATTTATTTCATTTATGGCTGTGCACTAATGTTACCATTAGCATGCAGTCATTTAAAACAATTCATATGGGGGATTTTACCACCTCCTATTTAGGAAGTCATAAATGCTCCTATGTTAACCCTTCAGTAACTAGTTAGCATGTGCTAATTTCCACACACTAACAGAATGACCAATTGAAGATTCCTCCTGACCCCTTGATAGGCATCGTTGGACTCCCTTCAAAGCATCCACTCTAAGTTCTGTTCATGCAGCTGGACTGGGGACTTGGATTCAGCCCTAGTAGATATTATTGTGCATCAACCAGAAGTGCGTTGCTGAGCATAGCCGAGACTATGATCAGGAGTATCCTGGTAGGCAAAGGGGTGGCCCTAGAATAAGATGTAGCTGTAGTCTTTGACATAAGGATGAGGTCCTATTGTTCTAAACTGATTGCTGCGACTTTAAAGATAAGTACTAGTTTGTGGCTGTATGCTTGCATTGTTGAGTTGGACACTATTGAAAAATTATCATTGGAACATAAACCATAGGAATTTTCATTGCAATTTAGAAAATGTTAAAATTGATTTCACCAAACCAAGAAGGATTCTGATGAATCATGAGCCTGTATAGCCCATGTGAAATGTCACCACTGATGTTTGGTTGGGAGTGACTGTATAATTTATTAATATCCTAGTGCTGTGTTTTGAAAACTTTTTGTGCTGTAACCCCCACAGTTGTTTGAGGACCAAATTGTGGTCCTTGACATGGCAGAAGCAATTGTAGGTGTTCAGGGGAATGAAACATGGGATTGTCAAGGAGTTGAGGAAAAGGTTGAGAGTACCAGAGGCTCTAGAGAAGGTGAGTAGGGCTTAGTGAATCTCACATCAAGCTTCCCACTATGGACGTTGTTAACCTCTCTGCACCAGTTTTGTTCTTCTCTATTGCTCTTGTCTCAAAATGTGGAAAAGGTATGAGTATATGAGACTTTACTGGCTAGACAATTTCAGTCTGGGTGACATTGGAAATGAATGTTCTCAGTTAAAGATGGTCCATGCCAGTGTGGTCCAGGATAAGCTTAAAGTATATAAGAAGCTTGAGAATATTGAGAATATATTGAGGAAATCTAATCTCAGGTTTTGGAACTTTCCATAAAGTAGAATTATTAATCCGAGGGATCTATTTCAGAAGCTTTTGAAGGAGAATTTGAAGTTCTCATACTCTGCTTTTCAACCTCTGAGTTAGATGCACTATCTCCCTTCCTCAAGAAGTGGTGTGGGCACAACCATCAGGGCATCAGAATGGGGTACCTCAGAATTTGGAACTGACCCAGGATAGCTTGGACCGAGATTGGTGAGGAGATATATGTGCTAGGTCTACTTTGTATCTTTAGTTTTTGCTCAAGATAAATATATTTTGCACACAAATTTTAGGAATTAAAATTTTTGAGTTGGGGGGAGGGCCAGATGTAAGCAATTTTTCAGTAGTAGCTCAAGGTGAGTTACATTCAGGTACACTGGATATTTCTCTGTCCCAGGAGGGCTCACAATCTAAGTTTGTACCTGAGGCAATGGAGGGTTAAATGACTTGCCCAAGATCAGAAGGAGCAGCAGTGGGATTTGAACTGGCCACCTCTGAATTGCAAGACCTGTGCTCTAACCACTAGGCCACTCCTCCACTCCTAACTGTCTAAAATAAGCTACAAATATGTGCCTTCTTACCCTCTCCATCTAGGTGACTTGTTATAAAATTACAGTTAGTGACTGAATATCACCTCTTATCCCCAGAATACCCGAGATCCTACCCCTTTTTTGTTCATATAGTTATTTATATGTTTAAAAATATCCATCCCAATGCTAGAGTTTTAAAAAACAAAACACGTATGTGCTCAGTTCCACTGGCAACTGATTAGTGTTTCTCAATATCAGCCTTAGTACATCTGTCAATGGGAAACAGGACCCAGCTTCAGTACAGTTCTGAGAGAGTACTACCAAACTCTGCATAACCTTTTTTCATTCTGCTCTGTTGATGCTAGTATAATACCTTCAGTAAGTTATTTGTCATGCACTAATGGGATATCTTTCCATTCAAGAAGACAGAACAATTATAATAAATCAACCTGTACAGAACTTAAATTGCAAGGTTAAAGGAACAGCAGGGGGCCCCAAGAAAGAAAATGGAGCCATTGATGATATTCAGACTATCACTAAATTGTGAGTTACCTGGTCCTGATCAGAGCATTAAAGTCAGTAGATAAATGTTTCAGTGCCAAAAATATCACCAATGAATTTACTGAAAAGTAAGTGAACAAAAGAACGGGTTACACATTCAAGAAGTACCCAATTTAGGGGCTGTGCAAGAAAGTTTAATGTGCACATCAAAGGCAAATTTATGCACGCTAAAAAGAGACTGCTATGGGGAGATCAGCATGTGCTGTCTTCCTAGATGCTGAGAAGGAATTCGATTATATTGAATGGCGATTTCTTGTTGCCGTGCTAAAGTGGTTAAATCTAGGAGATGCAATTATTGATATGGTTCAAACTTTATATTCCAAATCTATCTACTTGTGTTTTTGTTAATTCCATTATGTCACCTTATTTTTCTTTGACAAGAGGAACCAGAGAGGGGTGCCCCCTTTCCCCACTTCTCTTTATACTAGCACTAGAACCTTTACTAATATCAATCAGGCAATCCAAGCAAATTAAAGGTATTGAGGTAACTGGTCAAATTATGAAACTATCTGCATATACAGATGATGTGCTACTATATATTTCCTCTCCAGAGACTTCTGTTCCTAATCTCTTTTCACTGATAGAAAGATTTGGATCATTATCTGGGCATACTTTCAACTGGTCCAAAATAGAGGTATTACCATTAAATGTGCATTGTGTTCCCAATAGTTTCCCCTTAGTACCTAAATGCTGGAGCAGAAATGACCTTAAATATTTGGGACTAATGTTTACAGCCTCTATGGTTGAAACTCTGGGCATAAACAGTTGTGATAGGTGGTCACTGATGTACTTATCCTGGTGGGGGAGGTTGGACAGCTTAAGAATGGTTCTTGTTCCTCAAGTACTATATTTTTTATCCATGTTGCCATATGTATTTCCTAATAGTTTCTTTCGAACTGTAGATAAAATTTTGTCAAGCTTTTTTTATGGAAAAACAAGTCCCCTAGAATATTACTCAACAAATTAAAGGCATCTAGACAATTTGGTGGTGTCAATTTTCCTGACTTTGAATATTACAGTTTTTCCTTCTTATTAAGAGCTGCAGCTTGGTGGTTTTTCTACTAAAATCCTGGATTCTCCCCCTATATGGTTACCTATGGAGCAAGCTATGGCAAGCTTGTTGCTTTTAACATGCCGTTTTGGTTCAACCCTATTTACTTTGTCTAATCATAATCCTAACATTCTTTCTAGTACTCTTTTTTTACCTATACGTAAACTCAATAATATGTTAGAACACACCATTTATACCTCCTTAGTGATTCCCTTGTGGAATAATCCATCTTTTACATTAATCATAAAACTGTTTTTTTTTGGGAAGATTAGATACAGTGTGTCATTTGTTCCCTACAAGATTTATTGAAGGATTGCTCTTTTGCATCCTTTGACTATTTATGCAGTAGATTTCATTTACCCTGTACTAAATGTTTTAAATATCTGCAATTACGGTATTGTATTTTGGCCAATATACCATCTTTGAGTTCTTTAAGTATTAAACCTGATATTTTCAAATCATTGTCAGATGCCTTGATTTTGGGTAACACAAATCGAACCAAACCAAATCAGGGAAATACTTACACAATAATCAGAACAGAAGACAACAATGGAAGAAGTTCCAAGAAAAACTAGAAATCCAATGTCTTCAGATAAAAATTTATTTTCCAATTAAAGTAACATACAACATCCAGACCCTACACGGCCCATGTTTTCACTCTTATCTTTTAGTTTTGGGTAAAACTGCTTCAAAGATTTATAAACTGTTTAAATGTCCCATTCCACTACTTTCCCTTCAAAAAACATGGTCCAGTGATACAGATTGGCAACTCTCTGAACAACAATGGATATATTTCTGGCAGAAGTTAATAAATCCTTATCCTCTGCTGCTATTTTACATCTTTATACTTTATTTCACTAAGGGGCCCTTTTACTAAGCCATGTAAGTGCCTACGCGTGCCCAATGCACACCAATTCCGAGTTACCGCCCAGCTACTGTGTGGCCCTTGCGGTAATTTAATTTTTGGCGCGCATCCGCTACGCACGTCTGAAAAATATTTTTTATTTTCTAGTGTGTGTCAGCTACATGCGTAGGTCATTAACGCCCGGTTACTGCATGAGACTTTACCGCTAGGTCAATGGCTGGTGGTAAGGTCTCACACCCAAAGTGGACACACAGCAATTTTCATTTTGCCACACATCCATTTTCAGCAAAAATTTTAAAAAGGCATTTTTACAGGTGCGCTAAAAAATGATTCTGCATGCACGCAAAACATGCATCTACTCTACCACAGGCCATTTTTCAGCACACCTTAGTAAAAGGACCCCTTAGAGCCTTATGGACTCCTGTCCATCAAAATAGGGTAAATGCTTCTTCTTCGAATAGGTGTTGGTCATGTCACACTGATTTTGGCACACTCGACATTTATTATTTTCTTGCAGTGAGTTGCAATCATCTTGACATGAAGTCTGGTCTCGTTTATCAGATATTTGTTTTTCCTTCAAATACCAGTATCGTATAAAATTGTGATATTTTGTTCTCTTGGATTCTCCCATTCATTATCTTCTGAACAATCCAATCTACTTGATATTCTCTTAGCTATTACTCTGTTACTACGGCTTGGAAAGACAATAGTAAAGTTAGTTTCTTGTTTTGGTGGAACTCAGTGTGTTCCATATATAAATATGAATCAGTTCTGGTGGAATGTACTAAACTTCACCAGAGACATGAAAAAATTTGGAACCCCCTTGTCTAGTTTCTGTTGCAAATAGGCGGTTTTTCATCTCCCTGGTTCCTATCTAATATTACCTAAGGTTATGCTGGATACTTTTAATATTTTGACTTCCACATGTGTTGCTTTTGATTCATAATGTTTTTTCTCTTATTTTTAAAGTAATGTATCCTTAATGTAACTCATACATGTAATTCATATAATTTACTGATATATTTACTTCTTTTCATAGTTTTGTGCCTATATTAGGTGTGTTGCTTGACTGTTATAAGTAGTGTTGTTCATATACAAATGTTTTCAATAAAAATTATTTGAACACAATGTCAGAGCCTGGTTGCAGCCTGACACTGAATATCCAGGCTTAATTCAACCTGCAGTTGACATTGGCTTAAAAACGTTGACACCATGGGCTTAATATTACCCCCATAGAAAATGGCAGCAGATACCCATTTGTAAAAACTATGGAGATATGACTGATATGGTACAGTTGCTACCCTACCAATATTTAATGCTAACCAGTCACATTTTGTGTATCAATTCTGGTCAGCTTGTAGGATGCCAATGCATAATATTGATTGGCATGGTTATAGGCCAGTTATGTATCTGCATATGTGGTTACCAAACCACAGAGTGTGAGAAAATTATCTGGTTATTTTCTGGGAGGAGAAAGAAGAGAGAAGCCAGACTGAAAGGATGAAGGAGAGGAGAAATGCTGAACCCACAGCTGGAGGGAGGACAAAATGCTGGACTGGGGGTGGGAGGAAGGGAAAAGAGAGGGAAAGATACTGGATGGAGTGAGGAGACAGAGAGATATTGGACCACTGGGGGGGGGGGGGAGGGCAAGAATCTAGACATGGAGAGGTATAGAGACCTAGAAGGGAGATGCTGGGAATGGAGGGGGCATAAGGACAGGGACACAAATGAGTAATGTTGAATGGGGGCAGGATAGGGACATATAGGAGCAATGCTGGAGATGGTGTGGGCATAGGTACACATAGGGCCAATGCAGGATGAGGGATATGGACACAGAGAGACAATACTGGATATGGGGATAGAAGCCTGGAACAACCTTCCTGAGCCCTTATGTCAAGCCCCCTCCTTGCCCATCTTTAAGTCTCTGCTTAAAGCCCACCTCTTCAATGTTGCCTTCGGCACCTAACTCTTACCTTCAGGATATCCAGACTGCCCCAATTGGACTGCCCCTATCGAATTGACTACTCACTTGTCCTTTAGATTGTAAGCTCTCTGAGCAGGGCCTGTCCTTTTATGTTAAATTGTACAGCGCTGCGTAACCCTAGTAGCGCTTTAGAAATGTTAAGTAGTAGTAGTAGTAGATGATGGACATGTTGGGAGCATAGGGACACAGACGGGAGATGTAATACACAGAGAGGAATAGGGACACAGAGGACTGATGATGGAAGAGGGGGGATATGAAAACAAAAGAGATGCTGGACAGGGGAAGATAGGGACAAAGAGAAGAGAACTACTGAACATGAAGAATGATAGAGCACAGAGAAGGGAGATGCTGAACATAGGGGAAGGATTGCGACACAGAGAAGGGAGATGGAAGGTAGACATGGAGATAGAAGATATGTCAAATTGACGGGAGATCCTGACAAGAGAATGACGTGAAGACAGAGAAAAGCATAAACCAAAGACTGGGACCAACACAATTAGAAAAAATAGAACGACCAAACATCAAAGATAGAAAAAAAATTATTTTCTATTTTGTGATGGGGGCCCAGGGCAGAATTTTGGAGGGAACCCCAATGCCCACTACCAGGCTGTGCCTTCTTTAGCTTATGGCAAGCTTGGGGTTCTCTCTGGGTAGGGGACCAAGGGCAATTGTCCTAGTTGCACCCTCTCTGACATTTGTTATCTTTATATTTTGGATCAATTTCTATTTCTCTGGTGTTGTACATGCAAGATCTGGCTTCTTAAGGTTTCAACTTAATTTGTCTACATTTTTCTATTTCTAGTTTGTGGTTACTTAGGGAGGAAGTTATTAAGATTCAGTAAAAAACAAGCTTTTACCGCATCTTGAATTACAACAGGAGTCATTAACCTGCAGTATTACAGTCCCTCAAGTTGCTAACTACTGTGGCAATTGAATAATGTTGCTTGTGAGCCACCTCGCAAGCAGCGTTATTCCAGCACCTTGAGAGAATTGAGCCTGAAAGCTGTGTCCCAATGCTCTCAGGCTGTATCATCTAGGGGCTGCGGTGCTGTCCTCTCCACACCTGATGTGCAAGCCCCTACCCCCTAAAGGACACTTCCATTCTTTGGTAATTTAGTGGGGAACGATCACTAGTCATTCCAGCCCTTCTGGCACCAACACTCAAAATGGAATCATGACTCTCAGTGGTGCCCACTAGGGTGGGCATTTTGTGTGACAGGGCCGGAAGGGCAGAAATGACTAGGGATCGCATCTGTTTGAGGACCCACTAAACCACTAAGGAATGAGATAAGATCATGGGGTGAGATTGGTGGGGGGGGTTGATTGGGGGGAGGTGGAGATCTTGATTGGGGGTGGGCGATCATTGGGAAAGTGGGTGATCAATGGGGTGGGCAGTAAGTGATCATGGGGGGAGGGTCATGGAAGTGATGGTAGGGCTATAATGCAACCTGTTGTGTTTACTGTAAGTTGCATTATGGAATTTACATAGTATTGAGGTGTTTTTCTTGCATTTGATTGTTTTCAATCTCATTACTATGTACCGTTTACTATATTTAGTGCTGTTTTAGGGAAAGAAACCCAGTGTTAGAGCCCTTTAAATTGCATTAAGGAGCTAATAATGTGGGCAGAAGTGTAAGGCGCGGGGGGGGGGGGGGGGGGGGGGAGTAGATAGCAGACCACCAATGGTGCCAATGGTGCTGGCACGTTTTTTAAATGCAAAGGATCGTGTAAAAAATAGGCACCTGTGGGAGTCCATTTGGGGGAGCAGCCACTCCCCCGGTGGCCCTCCCTAGCTACACTTCTGCATGTGGGTTATTGCCCTAACACATCTTAATAACTTTCCCCCATTATTCTGTATGTTGTATTTGTGCTCTGTATATATGTGTGACCAAGGCAAGGTATTTTCTACTCAGCATGACTTTTCTAAGGTGTATTCTAAAAAAGAGGCACCTGTAAATTGCAGTGCAGGTAGCTGAAAAGGGAACATGGCCATGGGAGAAGTGTAGGCGTTTCAAGGGCATCAATTATATTTATGCCTGTTGGTCTAGAATTCAGGGGAACGCATGTACATTTAGGTGCGGGCATTTGCATTAGGTTTACAGTGCGTAAATGGCCACACCTAAATGCACGCATATTGCAGCCTATGCACTATTCTATAAACCACTTCTTACTGTAGATACAGGTTATAGAATAGCACTTCATATGCTATTCCTACGCGCCTAAATCTGTGTGTAATGAGCAGGGAGTTTGGTGAGGGTCTGTTGATGTAGCTGTTCACACAGAGCAATTAATGCCACCTAAAGAGATGTCGCTAACTGCACCATGCATTATGTGCTTCATAGTTAGGGGATAATTCTAGAAGGCGCCAAAACTGAGGTGCCAAGAATGCCTGTAAGTGAGCTGAATATCGACAGAATGTGGGTGCCTACTTTTCTTTATAGAATAGGCTCCCAATAGATATCCTTTAGAGCACTGTTTCCCAAGTCCAGTCCCGGAGTACCCCTTGCCAGTCAGGTTTTCAGGATATCCCCAATGAATATGCATGAACTGGATTTACATGCACTACCTCCATTATATGCAAATCTCATTTGTGCATATTCATTGTAGATATCCTGAAAATTTGACTGGCAAGGGGTACTCCAGGACTGGGGAAACACTGCCTTAATGAATTGCCCTCCACCTGTGCCAGAGCAGCTTTTTTTTCCCCTCTGTTAACTGCACAGCATCCCTCCCAAAAATGCTGGGAATGCCCCAAACATTTAGCACAGAGGTTTTGCAGTTATGTTTATTCATTTTGGGGTCCTTTTAGTAAGCTGCGGTAGAAAGTGGCCTTAGTGTACCCTTATGCAGGGTTTTCCCACACACTAAGGCTATTTTTACCGCAACAGTAAAAAGGTTGATTTTCAATTAATGGCCATGTGATAATATTGCTTTAGTGTATGCCTATTAAAAAAAATAGCATGTGAGCACTTATCGACACTTATTTTGTAGGTGGTGATGGTTTACGCAGTAATCCTGCACTAATCAGCATGTGGTAATGTGGATGAGCTAACTGATTAGAACAAGGATTTTCCCTCTGTAATAAAATTAAAAAATATTTTGTAGTGCATGGTTTGCGGGTACAGATCACAAAATTACTGCAGTATGCTTGAGCGTGTCCAGCGGTAAGCCATTTTAAGCTGTTCAGGTAACTGCAAAACCTTATTATACTTTAGTAAATAGAAGCGTTAGTGTGAGTTTTATTGCAGTAGCCTATTAATATTATTTTGTTAGTTGGAGAATTGGCTTTGCATAGAGGACCTTAAAGGAGATAACAGGATCGATATTCAGATTTATCTAGTTAACTTCAGAAGTAAACAGGATAAGTCTTTTAATTTAAAAATTCAGGTCTGCTGAACAGATTACTTTTGAGCAGATATCTCAATATTCAGTGAAACATTATCCAGATAAGTGAATGAGAACTAGGAAGCATTCCAGGGTCTGTCTAAGTTAACTGGATAGTGCTGAAATGCAACACTGTTCAGGAAAATTACCTGGTTAGGGTGACCTAAGTTAGCGAGATATCCTATATGTTTCATATTAGAGCATCATATTCAGAGGTCTGATTTAACTGCACAAGTCAGCCGAATATCTAGCTAATCACCTAATTAGTTAACTTTTAACTGGGATATGTTACCACCCAAATATCCACCAATAAAGTTTTAGGAACTGCAGCCAAATAAGCCTGATCATAGCAAGTCTCACAGACTACAGAGGATTTGCAATTCAGATATGTTTGGGCATATTCTGAATTGAAAACAACAAAAAAAGGAATATCTAAAGGTTAATGAAGCTTTCACTGAGTAGAGTGATCAGACTGCAGAAACAGTCCGTAACTAATTATTATTCGTATCCAGAATGTTCATGCTTCGCTCCATTAACTTTTATACACAATACTTAACAGACAGTGAAGTGCAGGAAATCATGGGCCCACTCTTTTATTCAGAGTCACAGAGTGCAAAAAGCACAGCAGTTTATTAGGCATCTTTTAAATTCTGAGGGTCATACACTGGAAATGGGAAAAAAAAGCTTAAAACTCATTAGGCACAGAGGTTTGAAGTTTAGCACCCTCACTTCAGTCATGGAGTGCATAGTTTTATCGAATAAGGGAGATTCATGCCTAATTAAGAATGTAACCTAAGAATAGCCATACTGGGTCAGATTGATGGCCCATCCAGTCCAGTATCCTGCTTCCAACAGTGGCCAATCCAGGTCACAAGTACCTGTCAGACATCCAAATAGTAGCAACATTCCATGCTACCAATCCCAGGGCAAGCAGTGGTTTCCCCCATATCCATCTCAATAGCTGACTATGGACTTTTCCTCTAGGAACTTGTCCAAACCTTTTTTAAACCCAGACACGCTAACTGCTGTTCCTGCATCTTCCGGCAAAGATTTCCAGAGTTTAACTATTTTTTGAATGAAAAAAATATTTCCTCCTGTTTGTTTTAAAAGTATCTCCATGTAATTTCATTGAGTGCCCCCTGTTTATTTGTACTTTTTGAAAGAGTAAAAAATGGATTCACTTCTACTCTTTGTACACCACTCAGGATTTTGTAGACCTCTATCATATCTTCCCTCAGCCATCTCTTTTCCAAGCTAAACAGCCCTAACCTCTTTAGCCTTTCCTCATAGGAAAGGAGTTCCATCCCCTTTATCATTTTTGTCGCTCTGCTTTGAACCTTTTCTAATTCCGCTATATCTTTTTTGAGGGGGTAAGCAAACATGTGGACAATGGGGAGCCGGTTGATATTGTATATCTGGATTTTCAGAAGGCGTTTGACAAAGTGCCGCACGAAAGACTCCTGAAGAAATTGCAGAGTCATGGAATCGGAGGTAGGGTATTATTATGGATTAAGAACTGGTTGAAAGATAGGAAGCAGAGAGTAGGATTGCGTGGCCAGTATTCTCAGTGGAGGAGGGTAGTTAGTGGGGTCCCGCAGGGGTCTGTGCTGGGTCCGTTGCTTTTTAATGTATTTATAAATGACCTAGAGATGGGAATAACTAGTGAGGTAATTAAATTCGCCGATGACACAAAATTATTCAGGGTCGTCAAGTCGCAGGAGGAATGTGAACGATTACAGGAGGACCTTGCGAGACTGGGAGAATGGGCGTGCAAGTGGCAGATGAAGTTCAATGTTGACAAGTGCAAAGTGATGCATGTGGGTAAGAGGAACCCGAATTATAGCTACGTCTTGCAAGGTTCCGCGTTAGGAGTTACGGATCAAGAAAGGGATCTGGGTGTCGTCGTCGATGATACGCTGAAACCTTCTGCTCAGTGTGCTGCTGCGGCTAGGAAAGCGAATAGAATGTTGGGTGTTATTAAGAAGGGTATGGAGTCCAGGTGTGCGGATGTTATAATGCCGTTGTATCGCTCCATGGTGCGACCGCACCTGGAGTATTGTGTTCAGTACTGGTCTCCGTATCTCAAAAAAGATATAGTAGAATTGGAAAAGGTACAGCGAAGGGCGACGAAAATGATAGTGGGGATGGGACGACTTTCCTATGAAGAGAGGCTGAGAAGGCTAGGGCTTTTCAGCTTGGAGAAGAGACGGCTGAGGGGAGATATGATAGAAGTGTATAAAATAATGAGTGGAATGGATCGGGTGGATGTGAAGCGACTGTTCACGCTATCCAAAAATACTAGGACTAGAGGGCATGAGTTGAAGCTACAGTGTGGTAAATTTAAAACGAATCGGAGAAAATTTTTCTTCACCCAACGTGTAATTAGACTCTGGAATTCATTGCCGGAGAACGTGGTACGGGCGGTTAGCTTGACGGAGTTTAAAAAGGGGTTAGATAGATTCCTAAAGGACAAGTCCATAGACCGCTATTAAATGGACTGGAAAAATTCCTCATTTTTAGGTACAACTTGTCTGGAATGTTTTTACGTTTGGGGAGCGTGCCAGGTGCCCTTGACCTGGATTGGCCACTGTCGGTGACAGGATGCTGGGCTAGATGGACCTTTGGTCTTTCCCAGTATGGCACTACTTATGTACTTATGTACTTATGAGATACGGCGACCAGAACTAAATGCAGTACTCAAGGTGAGGTTGCACCATGGAGTGATACGGAGGCATTATAGTATTCTCAGTCTTATTTACCATCCCTTTCCTAATAATTCCTAGCATCCTGTTTGCTTTTTGGGCCACCACTGCACACTGCATAGAAGATTTCAGCATATTTTCGGCAATGACACCTGGATCTTTTTGTTGGGTGCTGACCCCCAAGGTGGATCGTAGCATCAGGTAACTATGATTTGGATTGTTCTTCCCAATATGCATAACTTTGCATTTGTCCACATTAAATTTCAAGGTGCGAGAATGTACACCAAGAGGGGCATTTTCGAATGGGGACGCCCTTCTCTAATGGCGCCCATCTCTGAAGACATCGCTGCGAAGGGGCGGGGGAATCCCATATTATAGAAACAAGATGGGCGTCCATCTTTCATTTTGATAATACGATCGGAGACACCCAAATCTCAACATGGTCGAACTAAATGTTGAGATGGGCGACCTTAGAGATGAACGACCATGGTTTTCGCCGATAATGGAAACCGAGGACACCCATCTCAAAAATGACCAAATGCAAGCCTTTGATCATGGGCGGAGCCAGCATTCATAATGCACTGGTCCCCCTCACATGCCAGGACACCAACCGGGCACCCTAGGGGGCACTGCAGCGGACTTCACAAATTGCTCCCAGGTGCATAGCTCCCTTACCTTTGGTGCTGAGCCCACCAAACTCCCCCCCAAAACCCATTCCCCACAACTGTACACCACTACCATAGCCCTAAGGGGTGAAGGGGGGCACCTACATGTGGGTACAGTGGGTTTCGGGTGGGTTTTGGAGGGCTCACATTTACCAGTACAAGTGTAACAGGTGGGGGGGATGGGCCTGGGTCCGCCTGCCTGAAGTGCACTGCACCCACTAAAAACTGCTCCAGGGACCTGCATACTGCTGTGATGGAGCTGGGTATGACATTTGAGGCTGGCATAGAAGCTGGCAAAAAATGTTAAAAACATTTTTTGGGGGGTGGGAGGGGGTTGGTGACCACTGGGGGGGAGTAAGAGGAGGTCATCCTCCATTCCCTCCGGTGGTCATCTGGTCAGTTCAGGTACATGGATCCCAGCACCAAACAATATTCTATAAATAGTGTTCAACTCTGAATGCTGTTTATAGAATAGTGCTTAGCGCAAATATTTATTAGCGCCCAAATTTGATGTGCCAGTTATAGACTTGAGTCCTATGCTTACAACCACAAAACTTTAACATTAACACAGAAGAGAAATGTGCACTACCTACAGCAAGAAAATAAAGACTATTGTGTGGGTTGCAGAGTGAGAGTCACCATCTACATGCTGATCCAACGGTTTCCATTTTTGCTCATGATTAACAAACTGAGGGTCCTTTTACGAAGCAGTGGTAAGCACAACGCGGGCTTACCGCTTATTAATAGGGAAGTACCGCTGGGCTACCGCAGCAGCCTGGCAGTAGTTCTGTCCCCCAGCATGTGCCATTTCCGACACTGCAAACATATTTCAGTTTTTGTAGTGCTGATGTGTACCCAACGGTAATCGGGCAGTGCCACACGCTGCTCGGTTGCCACTGGGTTAGCGTGGGAGCCTTTACCACCACCTCAATGGATGGCGGTAAGTGCTCCCCCCCCCCCCCAAAAAAAAAAAGGGTCATGCGGCAAATGCTTCAAAAGTACATAAGTACATAAGTATTGCCATACTGGGAAAGACCAAAGGCCCATCAAGCCCAGCATCCTGTTTCCAACATTAGCCAATCCAGGTCACAAATACCTGGCAAGATCCCTAAAAAGTACAAAACATTTATATTGCTGATCCCAGAAATAGTGGATTTTCCCCCAAGTCCATTTAATAATGGTCTATGGACTTTTCCTTTAGGAAGCCGTCCAAACCTTTTTTAAACTCCCCTAAGCTAACCGCCTTTACCACATTCTCTGGCACTCTTCTGTTTACCTCCTGTGGCCTAATAGTTTATAGTCTGGGTAACCATTAGTATGCTCTGTAATTGTGAGCTCTTCGTGGATAAGGCGTGGCTTGAAGATTATTTCCAGAAGATGAACGGTCAAAGGCTGAAAGAAATAAAACCTAAGGCATAAGCTCCTATGGAGAGTCCTGTTTTATAGTCAGAGGAGGATTCTGCTAACACCAGAGCCTCCCAGTGATTATACTGGGCACTTCTTTTGTTCTACCACTTTCTTGCATCTTCCAGCTTTCTCTGGAAAGTCAGAAAGTTCACCTGAAGGACAACAGTTTGCCTGCCTACCAATGATGTCAGCCACAGGGTTTTATTCTATTTGTGGATTAAAGCAGAAGCATTGAGGATTTATGCAAACTCTCCTTACTGCTGAATTCCTCAAGCTGCTACATCAGAACATAGAGTAAATTGGGATAAAACAGAGTGCCTTCTGTTATATAACTGTACTTGCAAAAATATCCCTTTTTGGTGGAAGCAGGATTTCATAAAATATCAAGGTATACGATTTGGTAGACCACATGAAGAGAGAATGATCAAAAATAAAAAGTCATTGAGTGCAAATGGTAGAGAATTTAGTAACCAGATGGTTTCCAATCTATTTGTAATGTTTGGGAAGACTCAGTCATTAAATTGGTCATTACCCTAAAATGTAATTATTTTCTCAGCATGTTTCTCCTGGAAATGACTGCTGGGATATATGGCATATTAGAACATCTACTAGTTAGACCCCTGTTGTTTAAGAAACCCTCACAGATCACACTGTCCAAACTTATTTATACGTTTAATTCATTATTTAGTACCTGTCCTCCTGATAGCACCCAGAATAGGTTACAGAAGAACATACATAAATAAACCATCACAATAAAGAAAAATCATAAAATCAAGTGAATACAACACTTCACTAAAATTAAACAGAGCTCAACTGAACAATAAAGGTTTAATGGATCTCCTAAAGAGCAGTAAATCATTAACTGATCTACAAAAAGAAGGTACTTTGTTCCAGGAGAAAACAATTGAATGGGAATAAGCACAACAATGTGCCTGTTCAAGGCGCAAAGATCTGACTGAGGGGAGAAAAAGTCTTTCCCCTTGAGAGTGCAAAGTTCTGGTTTTGCATCCCAATTACCGGCATTGCCACCCAATCTCTCCTAGGATTCCATAGATCCATTCCTTCTAAACAAGATTCCTTTGTATTTATCCCACACATTTTTAAATTCCATTGCTGTTTTCATCTCCACCAACCGGGCACCATGGGGGGCACTGCAGTGGACTTCAGAGAAAGCTCCCAGGTACATAGCTCCCTTGTCTTGTGTGCTGAGCCACCCCAACCCCCCCCCCCCAAAAAAAAAAACCACTACCCCCAACTGTACACCACTACCATAGCCCTTACAGATGAAGGGGGGCACCTAGATGTGGTACAGTGGGTTTGTGGTGGGTTTTGGATGGCTCACATTTACCACCACAAGTTTAACAGGTAGGGGGGGATGGGCCTGGGTCTGCCTGCCTAAAGTGCACTGCACCCACTAAAACTGCTCCAGGGACCTGCATACTGCTGCGATGGACCTGAGTATGACATTTGAGGCTGGCACAAAATATTTTGAAAGATGTTTTTTGAGGGGGGGGGGGTTAGTGACCACTGGGGGAGTAAGGGGATGTCATCCCCAATTCCCTCCAGTGGTCATCTGGTCAGTTCGGGCACCTTTTGTGCCTTGGTCGTAAGAAAAACAGGACCAGGTAAAGTCGTCCAAGTGCTCATCAGGGACGCTCTTTTTCTTTCGATTATGGGCGAGGACGTACTAGTGTTAGGCACGCCCAAGTCCCGCCTTCGCTATGCCTCCGACACCCCCACGGGAACTTGGTTGTCCCCGCAACGGAAAGCAGTTGGGGACGCCCAAAATCGGCTTTCGATTATACCGATTCGGGCGACCCTGTGAGAAGGACGCTCATCTTCCGATTTGTGTCGAAAGATGGGCGTCCTTCTCTTTCGAAAATAAGCCTGATAGGCATACCAGCTTACGCCAGCCATTGACCTGTTTGTTACTAAATTTCAGCATAGCTGTTTAGATCCGCTCCCACCCCACCCCCTCACTCTCTCCTCAATCACTGACTGACTACTTCCACGACAAGGTGCAGAAGATCAACCTCGAATTCACCACCAAACCATCTCCTCCTCTTCACCCTACAACCCACTCCCTCAACCAACCAACCCAGGCCTCCTTCTCCTCTTTTCCTGATATCACCGAAGAGGAAACCGCCCATCTTCTTTCCTCCTCGAAATGCACCACCTGTTCCTCTGACCCCATCCCCACAAACTTAACACCATCTCTCCTACGGTCACCCCCCCCCCCCATCTGTCATATCCTCAACCTTTCTCTCTCCACTGCAACTGTCCCTGACACCTTCAAGCATGCTGTAGTCACACCACTCCTCAAAAAACCATCACTTGACCCTACCTGTCCCTCCAACTACCGCCCAATTTCCCTCTTACCCTTCCTCTCCAAGATACTTGAACGCGCTGTTCACAGCCGTTGCCTTGATTTTCTCTCCTCTCATGCCATCCTCGATCCGCTTCAATCCGGCTTTCGCCCCTACACTCGACAGAAACGGCCCTATCTAAAGTCTGCAATGATCTGTTCCTTGCCAAATTCAAAGGTCACTACTCCATCCTCATCCTCCTCGACCTATCTGCCGCTTTTGACTCTGTCAATCACGATTTACTTCTTGACACACTGTCTTCATTTGGGTTCCAGGGCTCTGTCCTCTCCTGGTTCTCCTATTATCTCTCCCACCGTACCTTCAGACTACACTCTCATGGTTCTTCCTCCACCCCCATCCCACTCTCTGTTGGAGTTCCTCAGGGATCTGTCCTTGGACCCCTTCTTTTTTCAATCTACACCTCTTCCCTGGGCTCCCTGATATCATCCCATGGTTTCCAATATCATCTTTATGCTGATGACACCCAGCTTTATCTCTCCACACCAGACATCACTGCTGAAACCCAGGCCAAAGTATCGGCTTGCTTATCTGACATTGCTGCCTGGATGTCCAACCGCCACCTGAAACTGAACATGGCCAAGACCGAGCTTATTGTCTTCCCACCTAAACCCACTTTCCCTCTCTCTCCACTCTCTATCTCAGTTGATAACACCCTCATCGTCCCCGTCTCATCTGCCCGCAACCTCGGAGTCATCTTCGACTCCTCCCTCTCCTTCTCTGCCCATATCCAGCAGATAGCCAAGACCTGTCGCTTCTTCCTCTATAACATTAGCAAAATTTGCCTTTTCCTCTCTGAGCACACCACCCGAACTCCCGTCCACTCTCTCATTACCTCTCGCCTTGACTACTGCAACCTACTCCTCACTGGCCTCCCACTTAGCCATCTATCTCCCCTTCAGTCTGTTCAGAACTCGGCTGCACGTCTTATCTTCCGCCTGGACCGATATACTCATATCACCCCTCTCCTCAAGTCACTTCACTGGCTTCCGATCAGGTACCGCATACATTTCAAGCTTCTCCTACTAACCTACAAATGCACTCGATCTGCAGCACCTCCTTACCTCTCTACCCTCATCTCCCCTTACGTTCCTACCCGTAACCTCCACTCTCAAGACAAATCCCTCCTCTCAGTACCCTTCTCCACCACCGCCAACTCCAGGCTCTGCCCTTTCTGCCTTGCCTCACCCCATGCTTGGAATAAACTCCGTGAGCCCATACGCCAGGCCCCCTCCCTGCCCATCTTCAAATCCTTCCTCAAAGCCCACCTCTTCAATGTCGCCTTCGGCACCTAACCACTACACCTCTATTCAGGAAATCTTGACTGCCCCAACTTGACATTTCGTCCTTTAGATTGTAAGCTTCTTCGAGCAGGGACTGTCCTTTGTTAAAATGTACAGCGCTGCGTAACCCTAGTAGCACTGTAGAAATGTTAAGTAGTAGTAGTAGTAGATTACTGCTACTATTTACTAAGGATCTAAGGGCACCCAAACCCTTACAGAATTGGCGCAAACCCCCGGATTCTATATAGTGTGCCTAGAGTTGTGCGCTATTCCGCATGTAAATCTAGGTATATTTTATAACAACGTGCATAGATTAATTGTTTTAACAAGCTGTTAAGCATTGTTAATTACTCTTAACAAGCAATAAAGAGCACTAATTGGCAAAAATTAGAATTTATGCAGGTACAATACTAAGCGTATTCTGTAATGTACTGTGTCTAAATTCTAATGTGCATAGGAAAAAAGGGGCATGGAAATGGGCATGCTGTGGGCGTTCCAAAACCTATGCGCAACATTATAGGAGTGGAGGAGTGGCCTAGTGCATAGGCGCCCCGTATTGGAGGCTTGGGGAGGCTAAGCCTCCCCAGCCCAGCTGTGACCTTCCCCGCCCATCACATTGCCCCCCCAAACCACGGGAGAAGCCACTTTCCCTCCAGGGCCCAAGGCCGCTCACCCAACACAGACCCAGACCAGTGCCAAGTCGGGAGACTTCCGCTTTGGCAGGTCATCTCCCGCACTCCCGCCAAAGCGGGAAAGTCTCCTCTTCAGCGCAACGAAAAATGGAAAGAAGTAAGAGCAGGGCCGTGGTAGCAACCTTCAAGCATGGGCTGTCTCCACTGAAGCTGCTCCTCTCTCTGCCCCTGGAGGAGCAGGAAGTTGACGTTGACTTCCTGCTCTGCTCCGGGACAGAGAGGAGCAGTTGCAGTGCCAATAGCCCACGCTTGAATGAAAGCTGCTACAGTACAGCCCCGCGCATGTTCCAGCAGCCAGCTGTTGCTCCTGGGGGCTCCAATGCAGTTGCAGCTGCATGGTGTCGGTCCCTGCGCTTCGGGGGTATGTAACGTGTGTTACCTTTTTTTTTGTGTGTGTCGGGACTCGGGGCGCTGCTGCTGAAGAGGAGAAGCAGCAGTGGCCAACAAGTTCATACGGGGTGGAAGGGGGAGCGGGAGGCACAGGCACTAGGCATATATAATGGAGAGAGTGGGAAGATGGGGAGAGAAGGAGGGGACATGGAGAAGGGCTGGAGTCCTGGAGAAAGGGAAAAGCTGCTGAAAATGAGGAGAAAGTGGGGGGGGGGGTGAAAGAGGGAAGACGCTGGAAGGAAGGGTAGGGAGAGAAACTAACAGGAGGAGAAACATTGAAGGATGGGGAGAGAGAGGGGGGCATGATGAATGGAAAAGGGTAGAGAAAGAGACACTGGATGGAAAGAAGGGGATAGAGAGAGACTCTGGATGGAAGGATCGGGAGAGAGGGGGGTAGACGTTGGATGGCAGGATCGGGAGAGGGGGTAGACGAATGGAAGGATATGGAGAGAAAGAGGGAAGAGGAAAACAGAAGAATGGGAGATAAAGAGGGAAAACGGATGGAAGGATGAGGAGAGAGGGGTAGACGGGACAGGGGAGAGAAGAGAAATCACTGGACATGTAGGGGAGGGCAGAGGACAGAGGAGAATTGCTAGATATGGAAGGATGGAGGGGTCAGGGGACAGAGGAGATTTGCTAGATGGATGGATGGATGGACCAGGGGAGAGAAGAGATTTGCTAGAGATGGATGGAGGGCAGGGGAGAGAGGAGAGTTGCTGGACAAGGATGGATGGATGAATGGAGGGGAGTGAGGAGAAATGTCGAATATGGATGGAGGGGAAACTGCTGAATTTAAGGACTGGATCGGAACGCTTTGAGGGCAGATGTTGCAACTGGAGGAAGGATAGGGACAGGGAAGGATGGTAGACAGAACGCATAAGGACACAGGAGGATGGTGGACAGGGTGAGAGGAAAAATATCAAATGGAAAGAAGACACTGCATAAAACAGAAGACACTGGGACCAAAGTGAACAGAAAAACTAAATGATCAGACAACAAAGGTAGAAAAAAGTATTTTATTCAGAATGTATTAATTGGAATATGTCAGCTTTTGGAAATGTGCATCTGTGATATTTTGCACGTAAGTTTCAATTTTTCTAGTATTGCTGCATGCTGAGTCTGACTTCTTGAGGTAATTTTCCAGTTCAATATTTTGCCTTCATATCTTTTGATTTCTAGTTCCTTTTGTCATATCTGTTGTCATGTGTTTTTCATGTGTGATCAAGGTGCAGTATTCTGCTAGCGTGTACTATTTGCAGCCCTTTTGGTTTTGTTTTTTTCACTAGGTAGTGTATTGGTGTTTTAGAGCCTGGTGTAATTACAGTACTGCCTTTCGGTTTGGTAAGTTTCTGAGTGTGTTTTTGCACAAGTTTGTGTATAGTGTTTTGCAGTGGAGAGATTGTGTGTTGGCCGTACTAAGGTGACATCAACACTTTAAATTAATTTTAGTTTGTTTGTCATAACATCAGACATGGTTTTATAATATCTTGGAGGATTTGATGTTGCATTGTTAAAGGTATTAATTGTGACTATTTTACTTTTATTTATTTATTTTTCCTGTGTGTTGTCAGACAATTATGGATGTAAGCCCCACCCCCTGGCACCACCCACAGCCCCGCCCCTTTTAGCCTCCCCAAACAGTTGGGCCACCGACCGCCTATGGCCTAGTGGTTAGAGCACTGGTCTTCCAATCTAGAGGTGGCCAGTTCAAATCCCACTGCTGTGGCTTGTGATCTTGGGCAAGTCACTTAACTCTCCGTTGCTTCAGGTACAAATTTAGATTGTGAGGCTTTTTGGGACAGAGAAATATCCAGTGTATCTAAATGTAACTCATCTTGAGCTACTACTGAAAAAGGTGTGAGCAAAATCCAAATAAATAAATAAAATATGGGCCAATGTATGTAAATGTACATTCAGGGATTTACACTAGCTTTTCATTGGCCTAAATGGATGCACATAGATTCTGTCACATTAACTACTCCTAAGTGTGTTCTAAATACCACACGCAGACTTTATGTGCGGTATTAAAATATGCTTAGGTGTACTTGCTTAGCGCACACTAATTTTATTTATTTATTTATTTATTTAGATTTTGCTCACACCTTTTTCAGTAGTAGCTCAAGATGAGTTACATTCAGGTACACTGGCTATTTCGGGCCCAAAGCATGCTCATTTGTTGCACCTTAATTTAGGTCCCATTTTGTAGAGTTGCCTTCATAGTATTTCTATTTCCTCTTTTGTACCATCCCAGAGGGAGGTGCCTTTCCTATCCTTTATATAAGCTTTTTCTAATTCTTTCATTTCTGTTTCTATTTTAAGTTCCTATTCTCATTTTCACTGAGATACAATGGTGTAGGTAGCTTGCCAGGTGCCCTTGACCTGGATTCGCTGCTGTCGGGGACAGAATGCTGGGCTCGATGGACCTTTGGTCTTTTCCCAGTATGGCATTACTTATGTAACTACCTTGCATATGGATGCTTTAAAAGCATATTTTTACTGGCAAATCTTCTAATTCATTATATTGACAGTAGAACTTTGTTTATTAGCTATAAGATGAGCAGGTGGACATACCTGACTTGACATTTGCCCCATGAATTATTAAAGCAGTATAATATGTTTGCTACAAGAGACAAAAGTCATCATGGATTTAAATCTATGAAAAATTGTAATACTTTTGGGGATCCAGTTTTTGGAAGCCAATTAAGGAGTTGGCTAACTGGATCCTGTGGAGTGAAATTTGTTCCCACTGACCAGTTAAATCCAGTTGGCTGGTTTCACTAGGCAATTATACAATAAAAGTTATTGTGTACTGCTCTTACCCATCAAATTGGCTCAATGTGGGGTACAATACTAAGGTAGGAATTACAAACATAATAATTACTACTTCTGTTTGATTTATAACTTCATAGTACAATTTACAATCTAATCCGGAACCTCATATAGTTTGTTTTGAGCCTAACCTCTGGTGGAAGAAAATTACATCTAATGGCAGCCTGATAAGGAATTGTCAAGGAACACATTTTTTTTAAACTCTCATCACTGACAGTAAGTGTAAAGTCAGGTGACCCTGGTTATGCAAGCACTTATCAGATATACAAAATTTGAGTAAGTGACTCATGTACTCCAGTGCTAACCCATGGATAATTTGGAATACAAATATGCATAACTTGACTAATGAGCGAGCTTCTACCAGAAGCCAATGCAACATAATCAGAAGTGGGGTTTCTCTATTATATTTATCAGCTTTGTAGGTCGAGTGATCAGTGGTATTTTACAGTGTTTTTAGTTTCTTAAGCCTGAACAACCAACCTGTAAAATGTTACAATAATCTAATTATGATATATGAAAAATCCGGATTAATGTCTTAAATTGTTCAAATAAAAAATGTTTATGAGCTCGATGTAAATATCCTTAGGGGCTCTTTTACTAAACTGCGCTAACCAGTGCTATCTCCAGTGTGGGACTTTCCCGCGCGCTGAGGCTATTTTTAGCATGGTGGTAAAATGGCCCATTTAACATTTTCCCTAGTAATGGCCACATTAGCACGTAATCACGTACTGATAGAATTAGGGGGTAATGTGCTGTATTTTTTTTTTTACTTACTACTTCAAGTTATTTTGAATTTCGGAAATATATAAAAACTCATTTATTCCAGAAATCTGTTTTGCAATCTAATAACTAGTATGGATTATTTTATCTAAGACTTTTTTTGAAATGTGTATGTAAACCTTGCTGATTATTGCTGATAATTCTTGAAAATGTCCAACTTCTTGTAGACTGGGATCCGTTTAGAACCGTAAGATATTAGCAGAATACAAGTTACATTGTTAATGTTAATGTTAATATTATTATGCTTTAACATGCATTAAGGGGCAATAACGTGTTAGGGGCAGAAAAATCAGATCATAACACACTCTTGCTTTAGCTTTCCACTGGTTGCCAGTGAAGGCTAGATTAACATTTAGGGGATTAATTAGGTGTGTTAATTCCCAATGATTATGCAGTTGTGATCTCCATAAACTAACTACTTGTAAACCACCATAAAATGAATTACAGCAATCTTTCTGGAGTTCACCAGAACATGGACAGCTGAATCAAGTTCTTTTGTATTAAAGATGTCTATATTATAGTCAAATACTGTCACTGGACTTTTGTAATCAGCACCTTTTGATTTGTTTTGTTTGCTTTGCAGTCAACTAGGCCTGAGTTGTATTAACAGTTTATTTAAAAAAAGATTGCTAAGGGTTACAAGAGAAAAAAAAAACAAACAAGATCAGAATGTAAAATAGCAGTTATCAATATTACAAAAAGAAAATACTTAGCACATACTGCTTCTTACATTTCAGATGTTTGTAGAACAAAACAAGGAGTCCAGCTTTAAAATCAGTTGTGAGTAGATCCCAGAGTCAATGACTACCCCAAATCAAATATTCTCAGGTTGGTTATACCTGTGCTGATGGTAATGATTAATAAGTCCTTGGAAAGTGGATATGTCACAGATGCTTTTAAAGTATCTACAATTTATCCAAAGTTTAAGAATCCTACATTAGGTGCTAATATACTGAGCAATTTTTGCCCAGTGGCATCATTGCCTATGTTGGCAAAGGTTGCTGAGAGGGTGGTGTTCTAGCAACTTGAGGAGCATCTATTGAAGGTACAATGTCTTGATCCATTTCAGGATGGGTTCTGTAAAGCTCACAGTACTGATGGATTGATAGCTGCCATACTGGAGAAGATTTATCAAGTGTTGGATAAGCATATTAGGTATTTTGTAGTACTTTTTGATGTGTCAGCCGCATTTGACACCTTGGATCATCAGTTATTATTGCAGCAATTGGCTTGCTGTAGGGTTTCGGGGTCAGTAGTGGAATGGTTCAGGTCATACCTTTCATGTCGGAAGATGCAGGTATGGTAGGTACAATATCTTTCACTTCTAGGGTAATGACTACTATAGTACCACAAACCTCTGCTCTTTCTGGGATATTTTTCAATGTGTATATGGCACCAATTTTTCAGGTGCTAAAATCACGAAGATTAGTGTATTGCGTTTATGTAGATGACATCCAGTTCTTTTTGCCTTTCACAGAGCTTGTCCCTATAATGGTGACTCAGCTGCAAGCTACTTTTGATGAGTTAAATCAGTAGATATTTGTCAATTGATTGACTCTTAATATGTATAAAACCAAAATACTATTGGTTACAAATGAATCTCTTGCTCAATTTCCAACTGCAATTGTGTTATTTGATGCTGTTATTGAGGTTTCTTCTGTGGTGAAGAATTTGGGGATGTTTTTGGATTCTGCAGTGTCCCTTTTAACCCAAATCCAATCTGTGGTTAAGAAGACCTTTTCTAAGTTACATCTGCTCAGCAAGTTGTGTCCTTTGATTTCGCAAAGTGACTTTCAACAAGTTTTGCAGAATTTAATTTTGGCAGGCCTGGATTATTGTAATATTGTTTATGTTGTAGTGCCTGCTCTGCATATTTATTCTTTGCAGGTGGTGTTGAAGTCCACTTGTTGTATGGTTTGTCCAAACATGAACTGTTTCTCCTTTTCTTCAGAAGCTGCGATGGCTATATGTGCAAGATACGATTAAGTTTAAACTTTTAGTGATGGTTCATCAGAGTGTTTATCAGGAATCATCTCAATATTTATTGGACTGTCTTCACTGGTATCAGCCAAAATGGACACTTCTGAGAACTCTTGTACATTGGAGATGCCTGATTTTCGGCTTTCTCGATTGGAATCCAAAAGGAAGAGGATTTATTCCATAGCGGCAGGGGTATAGCCAGACCTCGAGGTGGAAGGGGGCCAGAGCCCAAAGTGAAGGGGCACATTTTGGTCCACCTTCCCAACACACCCCCCACTACTGTCCTGCCACCCCCCACCCACCGCTGCTCCTGCTGCACATACCTTGGCTGGTGGGGGTCCCCAACCCTGCCAGCCGAAGCACGTTTTCCAGCACTGGTCTCTGGTGCCCCTGCATTTCCTGCCCTGTTCTCTCTTCCCCTAAAGCCATGTCCGGCATGAACATTTTAATGAAATTGAGTATGCGCACATGCTCAGTTTCACTAAAATGAGCATGCCACATGTGAGGGGAAGAGAGAGCAGGGCAGGAAATGTGGCCACTTGGTTCTGTTTATGAAACCATTAAAACATTTTTTGATGCAGACTCAGAACTGATTTCAGTATAATGGGACACAGTGCTGTGATGAGTCTGACTGTATTTCCCCCCCATCCTCCACCCCCCGATATTCAGCTGGTGGCAGTCAGTGTTTTTTTTAAAATGCTGATCGACGCCGGCTAAATTATCCCCCAATATTCAGTGCTGGGCCATGTCTGAGCACAGGTACTGAGTAACGGGCATAATTTTGGGTGACCTGGCCACCCGGAGTTTATGGGGGTCTGGCTAATATTCAGCCAGGGCTACATAAGAGTTATGTAGCCACAGCTAAATATTGGTAGGGGAACTGCATAACATTGTCTGGTAAGAAAATAAAAAACCAGCCGCGTCTTGCCCCCACCATGCCAATATCCCCTCTTTCCCTTCTTACTTTCCCCAGCCCACATCAAGACCCTTCTGCAAGACCCCCCCTCCCCTGCTCCCTAATCATGAAGGTAAGCCCCTAGGCCGACCTATATCCCTGGTGATCTAGCGGGGCCATTGGGGGCAGGAGCGCAGCCCTCTCGCTCCTGTGCCTTGTGGCACATCTGTAAAATGGCTGCCTCAACCTGCACCCAACGACCCTGCTGGACCACCAGGAATGTGAGTAAGCACGTGGGCTTAGCTTCATAGTAAGGGGGCAGGGGGTCTTGCAGGGGGGCCTTCATGCACACCAGGGGAGGGAATGTGGGAAAGAATGGGCCATTGTTAGGGTGGGCAGGAGGGGGCTCAGGGTCCTTTTTGTAAAGAAAAAAAAACTTATGCAGGTGCCGGCCCGATATTCAGAGCTGGCACCCGTATAGCTAAGCGGCCTTAATGAAGCTGCTTAGCTATGTAGGTGATGGCACTGAATAATGCTGGCACCTGCATAACCTGGGGCTCCTCCCCAGTGCCACCCTCAGTGCCTCCTCTGAACTGCCCACTTTTTGTTTGGACGGTTTCAGGGGATATTCAGTGGCACTGTCTGGTTAAGTGCCGCTGAATATCCGTGGTTAGGTGGCGGGAAGCAATTTAAGCGGGCAGGAGACTCTTAAATCACTTTGATATCTGCCCCTTTATGTATATGTTTGTGATTGATGTGATTTTATGATGTGTATATATTGAGCTCTGCTCTGGAGAAGAACAGAATATAAATGGTAATAACTGAAAATGAAATGAAAAATACCAGAAACATTTCAGTCTTGAAAACGATCTCTTTGGTGCTTGAAGTGTGTACACATGCAACCTGTTTTGTAAACTTAATTTTACCTATCCTGGTTCATTGATGGAACTTGTTGTTGATTATATTTTTGTCATTATTTTTTTTGAGTAAAAAAATGTTGGCGGTAAATGATACAAAATGCTGGAGTTGGCAGCTTGTGCCCTGATATTTTTCCTGTTAAATTCTGTTGACTCTCCTGGAAACAATTCAAGTATACATCATGTTTATGCTATCTGTCATTAAATGTGTTTAGTTCAATGACTAATTAGCTATTTGTTGTCAAACTTTAGCCAGTTTTTGAAATTTACTAAAGCATTGAATGAAACAAATATAGCAAAAGCAGTTAAATTCTATGAGGCCTACAAAAAAAAGGTTTAAAAATAGTTTGGATAACTTCCTAAAAGAAAAATCTATAAGCCATTATTAAGATGGACTTGGGAAAATCCACTGCTTATACCTAGGTTAAGCAGTGTTAAATTCATTTTACTGTTTTGGCATCTTGCCTGGTACTTGAGACCTGGATTGACCACTGTTGGAAACAGGATACTGGGCTTGATAGACCTTCTGTCTGTGCCAGTATGGTAATATACAAAGTATTTTCTTTATAGACTTAAAAATGTAAAATCCTTTGATATATAAGGCACAGTATGTACTATAGCTATTTATCCTGAAATATACTCAATGGGGATGTGTAGATGAAAAAATGAAATATTTTTATATATATCATTCATTTAATTGTTATGTAAGCCACATTGAAACTGAGTCACTCTCAGGCTAATGTGGGGTAAAAATGTCATCAATAAATAAATAAATAAATAAATTTTGGGTCCTGTTTACTAAGGTGCACTAGCACTTTTAGTGTGCACTAGAAATTAGTGTGCACTAATGCTAGAGATCCCATGAAGGGGCATAATCGACCGGAAACGTCTATCTCCATGGGCGTTTATCTCCGAGAACGGGTCCGTGAAGGGGCGGACCGATGCGTATTTTCGAAAAACATGGACGTTTATCTTTTTTTGAGCTGGGCGTTTTTGTTTTTCAGTGATAATGGAAACCGAAAGCGCCCAGCTCAAAAACGAATAACTCCAAGACATTTATTCGTTATAGGGGCCAGGATTCGTAGTGCACTGGTCCCCCTCACATGCCAGGACACCAACCGGGCACCCTAGAGGGCACTTTTACAAAAAAAAAAAAAAACAAGGTAAAACAGCTCCCAGGTGCATAGCACCCTTCCCTTGGGTGTTGAGCCCCTCAAATCCCCCTCAAAACCCACTGCCCACAAGTCTACACCATTACTATAGCCCTAAGGGGTGAAGGGGGGCACCTACATGTGGGTACAGTGGGTTTGGGGGGCGGTTTGGAGGGCTCCCATTTACCAGCACAAGTGTAAGGTGGGGGGGGATGGGCCTGGGACCACCTGCCTGAAGTCCACTGCACCCCCTAATAACTGCTCCAGTGACCTGCATACTGCTGCCAGGGAGGTGGGTATGACATTTGAGGGTGAAAATAAAAAGTTGTGAAACGACATATTTTGTGGTGGGAGAGGGTTTGTGACCACTGGGGGAGTCAGGGGAGGTCATCCCCGATTCCCTCCAGTGGTCATCTGGTCATTTAGGGCACTTTTTGGGGCCTTATTCGTGGAAAAACAGGGTCCAGGAAAAGTGCCCTAAATTCTCACTAAAAACGCATATTTTTTTCCATTATCGGCGAAAGGCGCCCATCTCTGATCGCCCAATAACCACGCCCCAGTTCCGCCTTCACCACGCCTTCGACACGCCCCCATCAACTTTGTCCGCATCCGCGACGGAGTGCAGTTGAAAACGTCCAAATTCGGTTTTCGATTATACCGTTTTATTCGTTTTTGTGAGATAAACGTCTGTCTCCCGATTTGGGTCACAATATAGGCGTTTTTCTATTTCGATTATAAGCAGGATAGGAATATATGGATGTCTGTAGCATTAGTGTGCACTAATTTTTAGCATGTGCTAAAAATGCTAGCGCGCCTACAGCGTGGCTTAGTAAACAGAGCCCTTAGTTTATTTTTAGAAATTTTGGCTCCCTCCTCCCATTTTTTAATTGATTTGTTTCCCTTAGTTTCTCTTTTAGCCAGAATGAAACATTGATCAATCAGTGAAGCTGAATAAAGAATTCAATCATGTACCAAATTCAGCAACTCTCCACAAGTCTCCATCAGTTTTACCACATGTCAAAACACAAAGGCTGATACAGAAATGGAGCACCAGTTTGGAGATCTGGAGCACCAGTTAACGTGGCTTTAGCACGTGATTTTGCAAGTGCCTCATACAAAAATAGGTTTTGTATACAAGTTAACCATGCGCTAAGCCTAGCACACTCGCAATGCACAACACGTTTAAATCCATAGTAATGAGGTTTTTGGCTGTTCAGTGCAGATAAATGTACAGAAGGCCAAAAGGTTGAGCTCAGAATTGGGGTTTAAGGGCAGTTCTGAGGAGGCATTAAAAAAAGGAACTTCTGCAGTAGCATGAGTGAGGATTGAATGCCTCTTCTATTTACTGTATTATAATGATCCACAACATTTCTAGAGCATGGGAGAGGTGTGCTGATACAAAGAACATAAGTGCCAGACTGTGGGGAGAGTAACTACTGGGGAGATATGGGTGTGTACACAAAAAAATATGTTGACACTCAGGGGTCCTTTTACCAAGTAAAAGTACACACAATGATTAAAAAAAAAAGTGCATGTTTTTACATGACATGCGTACTCAGGGGCAGAGTTTGGATGAAGTGCAAGTAGAGTTGCGACGTACTCATTTTGTTTGTGAAATGCACGTATTTATGCCTGCTTTTGAGCAGGCTTCAGTACTGGTGCAATTTCTGCTGTTAGTATTTTATAAAGACACATTGGCGACCATTTTCAAAAGAGAAACATGTCTTAAAGATGGCATAAAGTAGCATTTGGACGTTTTTCTCTGAAAAATATCCAAATAACGATTTTCAAAACTTGGATTTGAGACATTTTTCTCTGCAGTGCATCCATATCTCAAGGGGGTGTGTTGGAGGCATGTTGGGGGCTGGATTTGGGCATTCTGAAAACTCAGATGTTTTTCAACCATAATGGACAAAGCCGTCCAGGTCTAAAAGTTAGATGTTTTGGTCTAGACCTGTGTCAGTCACAACTAAGTCACGAAAAGGTGCCCTAAATGACCAGGTGACCACTGCAAGGATTAAGGCATGACCTTCCCTTTACTCCCTCAGCGGTCACTGACCCCTCCCACCCCCAAAGATGTGAAAGAAACAGTACATACCAGCTTCTATGACAGCTTCAGATGTTCTGACCTGTCATATTAGAGCAGCAAGCAGGTCCCTGGAGTAGCCAAATGGTTGGTGCAGAGCTCTGTAGAGAAGGGGACCAAGGCCCATTTCCCACTCTTAACTGTTACACTTGTGCTGGAATGTATGATCCATCCAAAAATCACTAAGGGAAGCAAGGGGAGGCTCTTAATGCACGGGGGGAGGGGGGAAGGAAAGAAGGGACACTGGTATGGGATGGGGCTCGGGGGTTGGGGGGATTTTTTGGGTTTTTTTATGAAACGAAAATGATGTGGGTTCCGGCCAGTGGTGTGCTGGTAAATTTTTAACAACAGGCTCTCTCCCCGGTACACCTCGGCACCCCCTCATCCACCTCTGCGCCCCCCCCCCCCCCATCCACCACTGCGCTCCCACCCACCTCTGCACCCTCCCAAAAAAAATTGCAGAGCTGGCTATACCCGGGGGGGGGGGGGGAGGGGGGGGGCGGCGGCCAACACATTACTCTCTCCAGGAAAAAAAAATTAAATGATCCCAGGTTCCAATCTAATTCATGTTTAATATGGGATAAAATGCCATAAATAAGTAAATAAACATAAACTTTTAACGTTCAGCACCTTATTCTCAAAGTGGACATATTCCAAACACTATAATGAAAATAAAATTATTTTTTTTCTACCTTTGTTGTCTGGTGACTTTGTTTCTCTGATCATGCTGGTCCAGTATCTGATTCTGCTGCTCTCTGTTCCCTTGACTCCGTTTCCAGGGCTTCCTTTCCATTTATTTCTTTTCTTTCCTTCTTTCTTCTTCATTTCTTGTCCTCCGCAGACTTGACTGTACAGTGGATCCAGCTTCTGCCTATTTTCTCCATCCATGTGCAGTTTCTCTCCTCACTTCCTTTTCCCTCATCTAATCTCCTTCCTCTATCTTCCCTCCATGTCCAGCATTTCTTTTCTTTCCCTTCCCTCCCCTCCATCCATGTCCAGAATTTCTCTTGCTCTCCCCTCCATCCATGTCTTGAAACTCTCCTCTCTCCCCTGCCCCCTCTCTATCCATCCATACCCAGCAATTCTCTTCTCTCCCCTGCCTCCTCTGCCCATCCATGCCCAGCAATTCTCTCCCTTGCCCCCCTCTGCCCATCCATGCCCAGCAATTCTCTCCCCTGCCTCCCTCTGCCCATTCATGCCAGCAGTTCTCTCCCTCTGCCCATCCATGCCCAGCAAATCTCTCCCCTGCCCCCCTCTGCCCATCCATGCCCAGCAATTCTCTCCCCTGCCTCCCTCTGCCCATCCATGCCCAGCAGTTCTCCTCCCTCCCGCTCCCATCCATGTGTAGCAATGTCCTTCGCCCCCCCCATCCTCCCCTGCCGCTCCCATCCATCAGTTTCAATTACCTGCCTCGAAGTGCCGCATTATTTAAGGCCTGCCTGCTGCCCGTCTCCAGCTGCCTTCCCTGCTTGCTTCTCAGGTGTTCGGTTCGCGCCCTTAGTCCCGCCGCGGGAAAAGGAAATGACGTCAGAATGACGTCAGAAGGCGGGACTAAGGGCGCGAACTGAACGCCTGAGAAGCAAGCAGGGAAGGCAGCTGGAGACGGGCAGCAGGGCTTTAAATAAGGCGGCGCTTCGAGGCAGGTAATTGAACTGACAGATGGGAGTGGCAGGGGAGGATGGGGGGGCGAAGGACATCACTAGACATGGATGGGAGCGGGAGGGGAGGTAAGCATGGCGCCCTCCTGCCATACTTACCTTGTGCAATGGAGCCAGCTCGCCCTGTACAACAACCGGCTCACAAGAGCTGTCAAAATTTAACAAGCGGCTCTTGCGAGCCGGTGCGAGCCAGCTCCAGCACACCACTGGTTCCGGCCCAATATTCAAAGCCAGCACCCGCATCGCTAAGTGGCCTTATTTAGGACAGCTCTAGAGCTATCTTAAATGAAGCCACTTAGGATTATATATATGGTGCCTAAACAATCGGCACTGAAATCAGTTCCAGCTAAGCATAATATGTGCTTAGTTCATATTTCAGAGCCTAAATTTACGTGCATCCATTTACTCCAACAAAACGTTGGTGTAAATCCCTGTGCATAGATTTAGGCACACTCGGCCATATTCTATAACTAGGTGTGTAAATTTTGGAACAGCCTTGAAACGCCCATAACCACGCCCCTTTTGCCTGCACATGTTAGAAATTCAACACATATTGTTACACAATACGCTTGGTAAGTTGTGTGCCTAAATTCTCATCAGTGTTAATTAGTTCTCATTAGATTGTCAAATTATGCACATTGCTATAGAATCTGCGCCGATTTCGGTGCCGATCTTTATGCTCACTATATAGAATCCGGGGGTTAACTCCTGCCCACTTAAATCACTTTGAATATCAGCCTCATATCTCTAAGAATTACAAAAACAGGGAGGATGGCATCATAGTCATCAATGACACAGCCTTAGGAATTCGTAAAGCTATTTCATTTCCAAGATTTTAAGCAAAAGTTTTAACCATCTGTAAAACTTGCACCACCCTAATTAACAATTATGTTTATTTTTTATTGCACACTATAAATAAAATACAAACTTACCCTCCCTCCAGTAAATACAAAATTCAAAATAGAAAAACATCACCTATCTTGTATAGGGATTCATCGCTGAAACATATTAACACTCGACACTCACAAAAAATCAAAGCACTTCATCGTCAACCTGTCTGGAGTTAACACCAAGTGAAAGCATTCACTGGCAAATTCAAATAACTCGAGCGATGTCCAGAGGTCATCTTCATAACGGCTTCAAGCTAAATTTATAAGCATAACTTCTAAGCTCCTAAATTAAGATAAATGTTCACCTAAAAACTATGGGGTCAATACTTAGTTTAAGTGGGCAGAGAAGCTCCTGAACATTTAAACCATTCTGAGTGGACTGGCAGCTGATATTCACTGGTTAGTGCCGGTGCAGTCCATAAGTGGACTCAAGGCAGAGCCAGAAGTTAGATGGGCACTGGCCAAATTCAGTCATCATGCCCACATAGCAATTAAGCAAGTTGGACTGCACAAAAGGCAGTTCAAATTTTGACTGCTGTATGGGTAAGCACTGAATATCATCTTTACTGGCATAACTTCCAGGTACCACTGATGACTGGGAAAATCATTGCTGGTACTCAGATATGGCTCAGTACTGAATATCTTGTCTAAATTAGTTTGTCTGAAAATACAACACAAGTTTAGGAGCCTAATTTAGGAGAATATCCACCTTATAATTGAAAGAGAAAAACGCCTAGATTTCGACCCAAATCGGGAGATAGACGTTTATCTCACAAAAACGAATAAATCGGTATAATGGAAAGCCGATTTTGGACGTTTTCAACTGCACTCCATCGCGGAAGCGTACAAAGTTGATGGGGGCGTGTCAGAGGCGTGGCGAAGGTGGAACTGGGGCGTGGTTATCGGCCGAGGAGAGATGGGCGCCTTTCGCCGATAATGGAAAAAAAGTATACGTTTGTAGCTAGAATTTAGGGCACTTTTTCTGGACCCTGTTTTTTCACGAATAAGGCCCCAAAAAGTGCCCTAAATGACCAGATTACCACCAGAGGGAATCGGGGATGACCTCCCCTGACTCCCCCAGTGGTCACTAACCCCTCCCACCACAAAACATGATGTTTCACAACTTTTTATTTTCACCCTCAAATGTCATACCCACCTCCCTGGCAGCAGTATGCAGGTCCTTGGAGCAGTTGTTAGGGGGTGCAGTGGACTTCAGGCAGGTGGACCCAGGCCCATCCCCCCCTACCTGTTACAATTGTGCTGCTTAATGCTTAGTCGTCCAACCCCCCCAAACCCACTGTACCCACATGTAGGTGCCCCCCTTCACCCCTTAGGGCTATAGTAATGGTGTAGAATTGTGGGCAGTGGGTTTTGAGGGGGATTTGGGGGGGCTCAACACCCAAGGGAAGGGTGCTATGCACCTGGGAGCTCTTTTACCTTTTTTTTGGTTTTTGTAAAAGTGCCCCCTAGGGTGTCCGGTTGGTGTCCTGGCATGTGAGGGGGACCAGTGCACTACGAATCCTGGCCCCTCCCACAAACAAATGCCTTGGATTTATTCATTTTTGAGCTGGGCGCTTTCATTTTCCATTATCACTGAAAAACAAAAACGCCCAGCTCACAAATTGTCGAATAAAACATGGACGTCTATTTTTTTTTTCGAAAATACGGATCGGTCCGCCCCTTCACAGACCCGTTCTCGGAGATAAACGCCCATGGAGATAGATGTTTTCGTTCAATTATGCCCCTCTATGGGGCTTATTTTCTAAAGAGAAAAACGTCTAAAATGTCATAAAGCACCATTTGGACGGATTTCTTCTCAAAACATCTAAATCGGTATTTTTTAACCTATTTTGCAGACATTTATCTATGCATTTCATATGCAATGCGTCCAAATCACAGGTGGGCATGTTGGGGGCATTTTGAAGGCAGGATTAGGGTGAACTTAGGGCGTACCTAACATTTGGACGTTTTGCAGCCAAAATGGAACAAAACGAAAATGTCTAGGCCAAAAACTTCAACATTTTGGTCTAGATCTGTTTTTATAACGAATAAGGCACAAAAAGGTGCCGTAGATGACCAGATAACCACTGGAGGGAATCAGGGATGACTTCTCTTATTCCCTCAGTGGTCACTAACCCCTCCCACTCTGAAAAATTGTGAATACTCACTACCTCTATGAAAGATATTATAGCCAGGTCCATTAGAGCAGTATGCAGGTCCTTTGTGCAGTGTAGTGGTGGGTGCAGTACACTGTAGACAGGTGGACCCAGGCTCGTATGTCCCCCTACCTGTTAAACTTGTGGTGGAAATTGTGAGCCCTCCAAAACTTACCAGAAACTCACTGTACCCACATGTAGGTGCCCCCTTCACCCATATGGGCTACTCTAGTGGTGTACAGTTGGGGGTAGTGGGTTTTGGGTGGTTTTTGGAGGGGTCATTAGACAAGATAAGGGAACAATGGTGAGACGTGTACTTGGGAGCATTTATATGAAGTCCACAGCAGTGGCCCCTAGGGTGCCCCATTGCTCTCCTAGAATGTCTGGGGGATCGGTCTACTAAAAATGCTGGCCCCTCCTACATCCCAATAGCTTGGTTTTCTACGTTTTTCATGTGCACATTTTTTTTTCCAAAAATGGCCTGAGAAGTAAATGCACAGAGCACAAAACCTTGTTACAAATGGTATTTTTGAAAATAAATAAAAAGCTAGATGTTTTGAGGTTTCAAAAATGGTCATATTTCTATTCAGATTTGGGATGTTTAGTGCAAAATATCCAAAGACCGACTTAAATATCATATTGAAAATGCCCCTCTAAATGTAGCACTTCAGGTTTTCTTTTAAATACACACAATAACCAGACAGAAAAGCCAGAAATATTCCTACCCATCACTTATGAAATTACTGTAAGATAGTCCACATTTCTCAAACTGAAAGCACTATTTCAGATTGCAAAAATACTTTTTAACTAGAAAATCTTTAAAATGTAATGGGCCAAAAAATAGATATCAAACATTACTAAATTTAGCCAAACACCTTATAGATATCGTAGGGAAAAATTTACCACCATATCTTACACACCTTGATGGATTTGCTTGAAGGGCTTCCTCCTCCTCTGCATTTCCCTAAAAAAAAGCTGGAAATCACCAAATATGCTGACTGATAAATAAGATATTCCCATTTTGAAAAAAAAAGGTCTCATCACAGAACTTTTATCATTCTGAAATAAAAAAGAAACAAGTAAGTTTCTTGCACAGTATTTCCCCAGGTCATCCAGCATTGCTGTAACATCTAAGCTGTCCATTAACAATTGTAAAGGGTCATTCTCTGTTCCATTTTCATCAACATTCTCAGATCTCCGTCTAAAAGGAATGTCAAATATCTTATTAAGACTGTGATGAAGGATGGCCTCCACTGGAATTTTCAGATTATCAATTAAGTATTTCTTGAAAAGCTCCCTGGGACTTACGGTGATACATATTAAAGTATTTAAAACTTTTCTCAATATGTTTCAACCTGTGATGAAACACTACATTACACAATGTTGTACCACCTTAGCTTGAACCAGTTGAAAAGAATCACAAACTGTCTTTAGTTACCCCAACCTCTCCAAGAGATCTTTCAAGTTCTCTTCTAACATTGTTATTTGTTGAGTGGTAGTCCCCACTGAGTTCTCCAAAGCACCAAACTTGTTGCTTACAGTGGTTTCCAACTGAACAATAGCCTGCAGAATTAATTCCAGGGTAATTATCTCAGGCCTCTCCAGCTCCATGGGTGGCACTACATCTGCTTGCTGGTTCTTCGTTGAACTAGATTGATCATCTTCCAGCTCTGCTCTGGACTTTCTTATGTTCAGATGAATTGCAAATTGCTGCTCCCTCACTGCGTCTTCCAATACTCTTCTCATCTTAATATTCATTGGGTCAAATTCAAAGTCCATTTTCGAAAAGGATTAATCTATAAATTCTCTCACATCTTTAATGGAAAGCAATAAAAGTAAAAATAAGTCTAGATCCATTCTGATGTAACTTAGAGTGCATGAACAGCCTTCTTCATGCCTCTTCAGAGTTCACCATCCAAATATCCATAATCACTTAAAATTCCCCATCATCCGTTGAGCAAACCTGCTCTACTTCAGGGTTACATTCCATCAGGTCAGTGCCACAGGTCCATTATCACTTCTGATTTCAAGACTAAAAGGGTATCAGCATTCTATTTATAAAAATTGGCTGATATATTTCCTATAATCCATAATAGAATTTCAAATCTACCAATCAAATTCCAGTTTATATTAATGACAGCTATTCAACTTCTATATTAAGGGCCCTGTTTACCAAGGTGTGCTAGTGTTCTTAGCACATGCTAAAAATTAGCATGCAGTACCGTGTAGACGGACATAGTAATATTATAGGCATCTACATGGATAGCGCACGCTAATGCTTAGCATGCGCTAAAAACGCTAACGTGCCTGTAGCGTGGCTTATTGAACAGGGCCCTTTGTCTTTATGGTTTACACTATTCATGCTGTATTGTTATCTATTTTTCAATGGATGCTCATGGTCTCCCTATGCAAGTCTGCTATAACATGGTCAATGACTCTTCAATGGCAATCTTCAAGGTATGTTGATGTTCCACAAGATGATTCACTGGGGGGATGGGGGGGCTGAGTCTCTTCTGGTAAGTCTACTGTGGTGTTCGCTGAGACAAAATTTAATCAGACACATATAGAAGCAGGCGTGAGAATATAATAATGAGGACCACAAAAGAGGAGTCATGTGTAGTATCATACCTTGCTTTAAATGTTCCTCCATCCTTAAGATACCTGCAATCATGGATATAATCAAATCAGTTGTATAGTTTAAAACAATTTTGTAATTGTAGTGGATCAAATCTACTACATATAGGAATTCCAAGTGCAAAACTATATTTTAAATCTACTCCAGTCTGATCTCAACATTTCTTTTATAGTTGACTATCAGAACGTGAATATTGTAGCGAGCTACATTAAAACCAAAAATACATGTTCACCATGAATCATGAATCATCATGGTGGGCAGACTGGATGGACCATTCAGATCTTTATCTGCCATAATTTACTGTGTTACTCTGTCATCAGTCCTTCTATATGTGGATCGGCATTTTAGAGAGAACGTCAAGTCAGAACATCACAAATGGGCATCCATTTCATAAGTATTTTAGAACAGGATACAGCCTAAAAGAAAGGTTGAATATCTTATTAAGATAAGGGATAGTCTCCACTGGAATTTTCAGATTATCAAAAGTATTTTTTGAAGAGCTCCCTGGGACTTGGTGGTGCATATTAAAGTGTTTCAAGCTCAATATGTTTATATACTGGAGATGTCCAGAATGAACATCCATTTAAAAAAACCCTGAAATGTCCAAATTATGAACAACAGAAAACAAAGGACATGGATGTCTGTGTAGCATATTTTGATGGAGCTCACTTACATGTTTGTGTGCCGTGTTTTGACCAAGTTTTCCACGATTTCGATTCTACTGGACTTAGCGGACCACCTGTCAGTTTGCTTTTTGGGACCATGTAGAGCAGAGGAATAGCCTAATGGTTAGAGCAGTGGGTTGAGAATGAGTGGAATCAGGTTCAAATTGTACTTCAGCAGTTTTGTTTTTCAATTGTGAGCCCTTCAGACCACTTCAGTAGTCTTCAGGTTTGCAGATGTCTTATATATTCAGGTACAGTAGATATTTTTCTGACCCTGGAGAGCTAACAATTAAAAAAATAATAATAAATAAAGAGCTAAAGAGATTTGGACCTTGGTCCCCTCATGCCCTGTCCACAGCACTAACCATTAGGCTACTCCTCAGCCCTGCATGCTGTTTTGTTAAAAATGTCCATAATACCTGAAGCTGTCATACAGCCTGGTATCCCCTGCCAGTTTTACATTCAGGGGAGAGGGAGGGAGGGGAACAGCAACTATTGGGGGATTAAGGAAGTGTCAAGTGAAGGAGTAGCCTAGTGGCTAGTGCAGTGTACTTTGATCCTGGGGAACTGAGTTCAATTCCCACTGCAGCTCCTTTTGACTCTGGGCAAGTCACTTAACCCTCCATTGCCCCTGGTACAAAATAAGTACCTGAATATATGTAAACCGCTTTGAATGTAGTTGCAAAAACCTCAGAAAGGCAGTATATCAAGTCCCATTTCCCTCCCTCCCTTAATCCCTCCAGTGGATTGCTGCTCAATCAGAGCACCTTTCTGTAATCTGCATGTGACAAGTACCAGGTCTAAATGACAACATCCATCTTTTTAGACTTGTATGTCCCATCCCTTCCCTTCTGTGATTAGAGTTGAATGACCATATTTTGGACCTGCACAAACAGGAAAAACTAGAGGCTGGCCAAAGGACGATCTGACACAGGGAATGGTACTTCAATACACTTTATTCACATTTTACAAAGTGACTGCCTTTGGGCTGCTTTGTTTGACAAGCTTATCTCCTTGCTTACTTATGCTTTACAAGAGTTTGGTGTACCAGAATTTTACACACTTATCTTGCCTACATAGTGTTCAATTGTGACCCCTGAGACAAGTGGGTTGTGCCACCGAAACACGGACCGTGTCGGGTCCTTCAACTTCATACTGTGAATAAAGTGTATTTAAGCACCATTCCCTGTGTTGGATCATCCTTTGTCCAGCCTATACTTTTTCCTGCTCATGCTGTTCCTTCGTAGAGGTTCGTCCTGTTTGCTGTGCTCATATTTTGGGCCTCCCAGTCCCACTCAAAACATGCCCTGACCATGCCCTCTTGCCATATTGATGTACTGCAGTGTTATACATCCATATTCAACTTCTGTAAAATTGGGATTTGGATATCTGTACAATATGGGCATCTAAATGCCAGTTTTCAGATTTCCAAAACAAAATTACAGCATCTAAAGCAAGATTAGAGCATCTAAAATAACCACCTTTATATCTGAAAAACATGTGCCTTCGAGTTTCTTTAGTATCTTTTACTAATATCTATGAAGTGAAAAACTTAGCTTTAAAATAAACAAGAGACCAGCTGCCAACATGAATCATATTTTGACATTCCTTGACCAGGGGGATTGGTCACCTTATGAGTGCAGGAAGCATTGTAAAAGACACTTCTCATCAGGAAACCAATTTCCCTTATCCATCTATCCATTTGATTATTCTTCTTATAATTTAATAATTGTTCCCTCTGAACATACCATATTGTTTTGCATGCTTGATTTACTGATTGCCACAGATATCCTCTTGTAAGAAACACATCCATCAAATCTTTAGTGTTTCGACAATGATGTACACAGATAACTCTATTGCACAGTAAATTAATTTTAAGACAAAAAATTATTTCATTCAACTTATTTTCCATAAAGTGTAGTAAGCAAATGATTGTGATTTTTACTAATATGAATATCTAAGATATCATTAGTAATAGAATGGCAATGCATTATAAATGTCAAATTTGGATAAAGTGAAATCAACCAATCATCACAATTAATAAGCTACATTTTCAAGGCTTTCCAAATAAAAAAATATATCATCCAGAAATTAATTCCATAACAGAATATTAGAAAAAGTATCTGATGGAAAAATGTGTCTATCTTCAAAATTTGCTGCTTAAAGTATACCTACAGATGGCAATAAGGGTTGCTCCTTTGGTAGTCTCATGCCTTTCAAAAAACTGCACTTCATAATGAAAATAGTTGTGATTCCAAACTTTACAAGCCAGAGTACATACAAATTCAACTGACATACAATGGGAACTTTGACGATATGATAATACTTGCCGAACCACTGCTAACGCCCCATCTTGAGTACCTTGAGTATACTGTATAAAGAAATCACATTTGTAGTAAAAAGCCATATGCAGTCACGAATATTTGGAGGGAGCAATTTTAGAACAGATTCTCTGGTACATACAATTGGCCTACTAGAGGAAGATCGATAACCCTGTCTTTGGTCAACATATTCACTGATAATGCTTACTGAACAATATCTATCTCAATTTGAAGCTGTACAGTTAGACCGCATTCTAATTTAAAATAACATTAACTTTCTGAAAAGAAAATGTTTATCGCCTCCAAATGGTATTAACCTCTCAAAATATTAGCACCCTTTTCAGTTCACTTGATGACCAAGGCTGAATTATTTTGAAGTTTCTTAATTGTTTTTTTCTCATTTCTACACAGGTTAATTCCCAATTTTATTAAATTTGTTGCTCATTTTGATATAGGAACAAGGCCTAAACCTTTATTTCATACATTTTCCTGGGCAACATAAAGCTCCAGAGATGAAATATTAATCATACTTGATCCCTAAAACCCTGTGATCTTGTACATGGGCCTTGCATTTGCATAGCTCTATATAATGGTCTCCTGTGACCCATCCATGTGAGTTCCTCCCTCTTTGGTCATCTCCTTTAAAAACTCCTGTGGAAATGTTAGATGTTTTATCCCGGCTGAAGTCATCATTACTTATATCAGATTCTTCTGAAGAGTCAGCTAAAAACTTTCTTGCCCTTCATAGTAATAAAATCCTTTCTTATCCATGGGTAAATTTCATCTGATTCCATTTAAATTTCTTAATTTTAATTTGATGCAAACATTCTTTGAACTGCATGATAATCTGTTGGAGTTCATTATTTTGTGCTACATATTCATTGGTAGCCATATTTTAGGTGTTCTATACTATTTATAGCCTCCATAATGTCATTTTCCACCTTGAATGTAGTTAAATCAAGGACACATTTATTCAAAGTAGAGTTTCCTTTCTCAAGAAATCCAGCATCATGGATGAAAATGTTGATACATTTTGGGTGAGTCTGTTTCTCACAAGAGGATATCTGTGGTAGTCAGCAAATTGAGCATTGAAAAAACACAGTATGCCTAGAGGGAATTGATATTAAATTATAAGAATCATGATCAAATGGATAAATTGACCTTTGTGCTACCTTTTTCAACAGGTTCAGTCCATGTAGTGAAAGTGATTCATAAATACTAACGTGTTTCTGACTATACGTATGGAATATTTATTTATTTAAAATATTTATAGCCCACCTATTAACTAGGCGGGTTACAAAAAAACTAAGTATAACAAAGCACCTACCAAAGACATAATCAGCATATATATGTTACTCTTTCATCTTCATAAAAGCAAAGAACTAAGGGTCCCTTTTACAAAGTGTCGGTAAGCCCAACATCAGCTTACCGCTCGCTAAAAAGGAAGTACCGCAGGGCTACTGCAGCAGCCTGGCAGTACTTCCCACCCCTAGCACGCCATTAGATCTGGTACTACAAAAATGTATTTATTTTTGTAGTGCAGGTGTGTACCCGGCAGTAATTGGGCAGTGCCGCGAGCTGCCCGGTTACCGCTGAGTTAGCATGGGAGCCCTTACCACCACCTCAATGGGTAGTGGTAAATGCTCCCTCCAAAATGGCCATGTGACAAATGCTTTACTTGCCACACCCCCATTTCCTGCAGAACGAAAGACCTATCTTAAAAGGGGGCCAGTCCCCTTTTGCCGCAGCTTGGTAAAAGGGGCCCTAAGTTAAAACCCTAAATATGCCTGTGCAAACATGTATTCCTTAAGCTGCTTCTTAAAAAATGTCAAACTTCTGCAATAAACAAAATCACAATGGTAATTCATTCCACCCACTGGGGCCAGCATAAGACAGTGTTGTCTTTGCTGTAACAGAGGAACACAGACACTTAAATGATGGAGCAATCAAGCGCTGTGTATTTTCAGAATGCAATACTCGTGTAGGCTTATAACACTGCAGCACCTTCCTAATATATTCAGGAACTGACTTATGCAAAGTCTTAAAAAGCAATAATAACGATTTAAAACAAACTCTATAAGCAATTGGCAGCCAGTGAAGAGTTTTCATTACACCAGTAACAGACTCAAAACTTCCTAAACCAAAAATCATGCGTACAGCAGCATGATGAATTTCCATTGGGAAACTGATTTCTATTCTTACCTGTCTATGGATCCAGGTCATCGACCATGCTTGTTCATTCACCATTTGACTATGGTAGTGCATGATTAGATGTATCCTATGGATAATAGAACATTTAAAGCAAAATATGATACCACATGTGGCTCCTCCTTTATGATCTACAGTATTATATGACCATGCCCAGTTGAATATGTGAATCATCATACCAGTATGATTAAATTTCATCTTAGTAGACTCAATACCAGAACAGTCTCGGCACCCCTAATGAATTACTCTTTGGAAAATAAACATAACATTTGAAGATTGCTAATAATAATATAGCAAACTAGCACAGGGAGACCACGAGTGACAACAGAATTATAGGGAGCAATATTGTATTTTTTATTTTAAATATTAAGAATGGTGCATCCAGAGAGACTAAATATGGAAGCTGGATGTCTGTTTGAACTGGATTTTGATTGTGAATTTGAAATTCCATTACAGATTGAATGAAATGTATCAGCTGATTTTTGTAAATAGGTCACTGATGCCAGTTTGTTTTAGTCTTGCAGATTGAAGTGATGATGGACCTGTGGTGCTGACCTGATTGAATGTAACCCTGAAGCAGAGCATGTTAGCTTGAATATGGTGTATTGGGAAATCTTAAGTTATTGTGGATATTCGGATGGTGAACTCTGAGGAGGAGTAAAGAGGATCATTTATGTGCTCTAGGTAAGATTGTGTATGGACTTTTTAAAAATGTTTACAGATCACCTGTATGGATGTTGAGAGAATTTATAGATTAATGCGTTTTGAAAACGGACTTTACATTGTGGGTAGCCGGTATACTAATCCATTTTTTTTGTGAACAGTCCCACCATTGAATGTGGGCCAGAGTGTACTGATGTGGTGAAAGATACTTTGACAAATCATTTACAGCTGAGATATCTCCCTGTATGGAGGTAGAATGACTGCTTAAGTTGGCTTTGCAACCAAAACTTTTCTGCAGTCCTGAAAAACAAGAATATTGATATGCTACCCTTCAAGTTGGTGGTGCAGTACTGATGTTGCTCACATGCTCTCATATATGAACCTCTAAAGATAGTCTGATACAGCACCTTGACCCTGGGGGACCTATGTGATGATGGAGGGGAAAGGGAAAAAAGGGGGGATTGGGGGGATCTGAGTTGGAGGGCTATGGGGTGGTCTAAGTAGAGAGATCATTGGAAGGCTCAGTTGGGGCCATGGGGAGTTTCAATTAGGGTACTCAGGGGTGTGCTCAGATTTGGGGAACAAATACATAGTAGGTTGCTTAAGGTTTCTATAGCAAGCAATATGATAGAAAATGGATATAAAGCAAGTGGTATCTCACCCCAGAACGCCTACATAAGATTTTTTCCTCCTCTTCTGATTAGTGTTGGCGTAACTGTGGTCATCAGGGAACCTTTATACATATTTGGTGGGACTGCCCACAAGCACAGATCTTTTGGACAATTGTTTTTGCTCTCCTTCAAGATATTTTGGGTATGTCGATTCAAGCCAGCAAGGCCTATGGACTTCTACACATTAAGCCTGTGGAGTTGCCGAGGAAGTATTTCAAGCTGACTTTTAATATTATGACAGCAGCCTGCTTAGCTTTGGCGGCTTTGTGGAAGCAATCCCGGATACCTACACGTGACTCTTTAATAGCTAAAGTGGACTTTGTCTGTTCATAATTATACCTTTTGCAATATAATGTAAGCCACATTGAGCCTGCAAATGGGTGGGAAAATGTGGGGTACAAATGTAGCAAATAAATAAATATGAATAACATGACAGCACTTCGCAGAAACAAGATGATATCTTACATGCATACTTGGGATCCTTTTGTATAATGGCGAGCTGGATTGTCTATATAAAAACCTATCATTTAGCAACCTTTGATCTCTCAGGATGCTACTCTCAGGGGATGGGGGAAGTTGAAGGGGCTTAGGTCTAAGGGTTGGGTTGGGATGGGCGAGGGGGTTAGTTGAGATGGTGTAGTTTATGAAGCCCTTCTTGCTGTAGGCATGCTTTCATGCATCATACCGAAGAGTTATGGTATGAAGTGTTTTGTGTTTAGCAAAATGTACTGTATTGCATTATTTCTGTTACATTCAGCAATTGACTGTATTTGCCTTTTTACACTTAATAAAAATATCATTGCAAAAACAATAAATAAATAAATTAATAAAGGAACATCTGGTTAAAAAAAAACAGCAGCAACAGTGGTTGGAGATCATTAGAGCTATCCTGTATATGCTGTATACAAGAAGTACTTTTTTTTTCAACATCCAAACTGCTAAAAAAGCAGATAAGAAAGGAAGCATAAAACAGATTGTAACAAGTCTTCTCTTTTAACATGGCAGCACCCTCTAGTGTTAACCTGCTACTAACTGATAATGTTCCTAAGTTTACTTCTAACTTTGTCTGCCTTTGCATGGTTTTGATATGACTTGACAGTATGTTCATTTTAGTAGTATTGTGTAATGTAGTATGTGAACACAGAGGAATGGTTCGGTGGAGTGGGTTTTTTCTGTTTCTTTCTCTTTTCTGTTTGATTTTATTAATTATATTATTATTATTATTATTATTATTATTATTATTATTATTATTATTTATTTGTGACATTTACATCCAAGCCAAACAGAACAAGTGGGGAAACAAGTGGAAAAAACAGGTAGATTGTGACTTCCGCTATAGAAATTAGAGTTGTTATAAAAATCGTGGAAAAGACCTAAGACATCTGTGCTTCTGTTACGCTGTTATGTGGTACAGCAATTGTAGCACAGTGCTGGCTTTGATCATAGGTCAAAAACCTCAACAATGTGATACCTGTGATAATGTGGAGGGCATAATCGAATGCGAACACCCATCTCCATGGGCGTCTATGTCCAAAAACGGGTATGTGAAGAGGCGGGGCAGACTGTATTATTGAAAAAGATGGGCGTCCATCTTTCATTTCGAAAATACGGTTTGGACGGACAAAATGCCATGGATTTGGTCCCTTCTGAGATGGGCGTGTTTTTTTTTTGCGATAATTGAAACTAAAAATGCCCAGCTCAGAAACGTTCCAATCCAAGCCATTTGGTCGTGGGAGGGACAAATGTACAACACTACCATAGCTCTTAGGGGTGAAGGGGGCAACTACATGTGGGTACAGTGGGTTTTAGAGGCCTCCCATTTACCACCACAAGTGTTACGGGTGGGGGGGGGGATGGGCCTGGGTCTGCCTGCCTGAAGTGCACTTCAGTACCCACTAAAAGTGCTCCAGGGACAGGACTTGTTGCTGGTGTATAACCTTGGCACAGCAGTTGACACCTGAAGACTAATCTCGCTGAAAATGTCCTTTATTTGAATAAGCACCTTTACTCACAGTTAACTGCAGATCAGAGGTTGTGCCCCACTGGCAATGAGTCTTGCTGGTACTGAGATTAGCAGTAGGTCCGAGCTGGCAGAATGGTGTACAATGCCCTCTTTCAGTAACATTCAAGGTAAGAACTCAGTGCTGTAACGTGGCTAATACATGAAAGGGATCTAAAAGTGTGTTACACAAATGGCCACTACCTCATGGACTACCGGAAACAAAACAGGGCACACTCTGACCCAGTAAGCAGAGGGTAAAGCACCATGGGAGTAGAGCCTACCAACTACCAACATCGTAAGCATTTAACACAAGCTAGTGGAATTACGGAGCCCAATACCCTACACCCACCACAATGCATTGCTGATGTGACTCTGCAGTGCCCTTAACAGAAAAGGTGTCACACTCACCCGAGACCCACATCAAAATCAGGGAAAGGCTGTCAGAGGATAGAACACATTCTGCTGTCATGGAGGTGGGTACGGCATTTGAGGCTGGCATACAGGCTGGGAAAAAAAGTTTGTAAAGTGGGTTTTTGTTGGTGGGAGGGGGTTAGTGACCACTGGGGGAGTCAGGGGAGGTCATCCCCGATTCCCTCCGGTGGTTATCTGGTCAGTTGGGGCACTTTTTTGGGACTTGGACCTGAAAAAAAAGGGTCCAAATGAAGCGGACCAAATTCTCGTCAAAAACGCCCTTCTTGTTTCGATTATCAGCTAAAAACGCCCATCTCTCCTCAGCCGATAACCACGCCCCAGTACCGCCTTCACCACACCTCCGACACGCCCCAGTGATCTTTGTTCATCTCCGTGATGGACTGCAGTTGAGGACACCAAAAATTGGGTTTCGATTATACTGATTTGGGCGCCCACGGGAAACGGACACCCATCTCCCGATTTGGGTCGAAATATGGGCGTCTTTCTCTTTCGAAAATAAGCTGGATAGTGATGCAAAAAATATTTTTTAATTTTTCAATTTTATCAAAAACATAACAGAAATGACAGATCAACTTATCTTGTAGGCAACAGTATGCGACAGTAGCGAAACGCCCTAAGGGGACCCGTTTCACCAAATGGCTTCCTCCGGGGACTCTGTGCTGCCTTACTGTTCAATAACTGTTGAAAAAACAGAACAAAGTGAGAGGTAGCCAACCCCGTTCCCCACTAACAAACAAAAAGAAAGACAGGAGCAAAAACGCACCTACCTCAATACCTGAGGCTGGGCATTGTGGCCGCTGAAGCGCTAAACATGGCGGCTGCTTATAAAAGAACGTCAGCACATGCGCACACATCCACAAATTGTCAAAGTCCAAAACTTCTAATGGAACTGAACAAAGTGGGGGGGATGTTATATGTTAAAACAGACAAATGCTACTATGGAAAATGTTATCCCACGCCAGTGTCAGAAAAAAGCAGACAACTCTACCCTTGCATTCAAACCCAGCAGTTCTACAGATTGTAAACAGTGAATCTAACACTGCTCAATTTGTAGCAAACTTCTATCGAGGTTTCCTCCATGTCTCTGGGCAGAAATGCTGTCAATAACCCATAATGAATAATCATCAAACGAGTGTTGTTTTGCCAGACTGTGCGCTGTCAAAAGAGCACCTACCTGTTGATGGACAATGCTGTGTCTATGTTCGTTTATACAAACATTCAAACTTCTAATGGTCTTCCCCACGTATAATTTGTGGCACAGGCACTGTAAAGTGTACACGATGAAAGCCGATCTACAATCAGTCCGTTTTTTGGAATGATAAGTCCTGTGATCCGTGGGATTGGTGCAACTGCTACCCACTTTAGTGATGGAGCAGGTTTTACAATGTCCACATCTGAAGTGGCCCATAACAGACTGATCATTGTGTCGATCATTTATATTCCACGTTATCCCCAAAAGTCTTGAGTTCATTGTGATTTTGCTACCCCCCCCCCCCAAAAAAAAAAAAAATTGTTTTAAAAAAATATTTGTTTTAAATTGTTTCCCATGTCATGTAGAGGAATTTTTTTATTTATTTGGACTTTTTTTTCATTACAGATGCAATATTATTGAAAACGTATGATCTTTCAGAAAAAGGACGAACCCTTTTGCAAAAAGTGTGTGCTAATTTGGAAGAGTGAGCATTATTAATGACACATGAAAAAACAACAATTTTATTTTTCTTGTCATTTTTGGGGAATAACATCATGAAACAACATGGGAAATGTCATTGATATTTCCAATTTCATTTCAAACAAATGCAGTTCCCTAATGCCTTGTTATATATGCTACTTTTTAAAAACTACATGCTGAGTTTAGACCTTAGCAGAGTTCTTGCATTTTGATAACTGGCATAATTGTTAGCAACTAAGTGTAACATTATGGGCTAGATTCTATTGGGCTCATTTTCGAAAGAGAAGGACGCCCATCTTTCGACATAAATTGGAAGATGGGCGTCCTCACAGGGTCGTCTAAATCGGTATAATTGAAAACCGATTTTGGACGTCCCCAAATGCACTCCGTCGCAGGGACAGCCAAAGTTCAAGGGGGCGTATTGGAAGCTTAGCGAAGCCGAGACATGGGCGTGACTAACACTATGACGTCTTCGACCCATAATCGAAAGAAACAAGGATGTCCCTGGCGAACACTTGGACGACTTTACCTGCTCGTGTTTTTCTTACGACCAAGGCACAAAAAAGTGCCCGAAATGACCAGATGACCACCGGAGGTAATCGGGGATGACCTCCCGTTACTCCCCTAGTGGTCACTACCCCCCCCCCCCCTCAAAAAACATATTTAAAAACATTTTGTGCCAGCCTCTATGCCAGCCTCAGATATCATACTCAGGTCCATGACAGCAGTTTGCAGGTCCCTGGAGCAGTTTTAGTAGGTTCAGTGCACTTCAGGCAGGCGGACCCAGGCCCATCCTCCCCTACCTGTTACATTTGTGGAGGAAACAGCGAGCCCTCCAAAACCCACCCACATCTAGGTCCCCGCCTTCACCTGTAAGGGCTATGGTAGTGGTGTACAGTTGTGGGTAGTGGTTTTTAGGGGGTGTTTAGGGGGCTCAGCACACAAGGTAAAGGAGCTATGTTCCTGGGAGCAATTTATGATGTCCGCTGCAGTTCCCCCTAGGGTGCCCGGTTGGTGTCCTGACATGTCAGGGGGGACCAGTGCACTACAAATGCTGGCTCCTCCCATGACCAAATGGCTTGCATTTGGTTGTTTCTGAGATGGACATCCTTGGTTTCGATTATCGCCGTAAATCAGAAACGACCAAGTCTAGGGACGACCATCTCTAAAGACGACCAAATCTTAGGATTCGGGCACCCCTGACCGTATTATTGAAACAAAAGATGGATGTCCATCTTGTTTCTAAAATATGGGTTTCCCCCACCCCTGGATGCGGGACATTTTGCGAGGATGTCCTCATCAAAACTTGGACGTCCCTTTCGAAAATGCCCCTCCACATATCACACCTAAACAATTAGTGCCAAAAAAATATGCCTAGGCATATTTGGTAAATCACGCCTAAATTTAGGCATGGTTTATAGAATACATCTAAATCTAGGTGTAGTTTATAGAATAACATGCTCAACACCTGTTTTCTGCGACTGTATTTAGTCACAACCATTTACGTCAATGAAAACCTGGTGTAAATGCCAACTCCTAAATTACTGCAGAACTAGCATATTCTATGACACTGCACATAAATTCTAGGAATGCCCACAACCTGTCCATGGCCACGCCCCCTTTTCAGGTCCACATCTTAGAATTTATGCGCATCACTTTATAGAATATGCCTAGACATTTGTGCGTGTAAATTCTAATTAATGTCAATTGGTGTCAATAATTGCTTGTTAAGTTCATTTATTGGCACTGATTGACTTGTTAAGCTAATTAAGTTGCAAACACAAATCCAGAATATGATCGGATTTGCACCTGCAACTCAAGTTGCACTATATAGATTCCGGGAGTATGTGCATAATTTACAATATATATAAGTTTTAAAGTGTTTAAATAGCATCCCCGCCTATGTCCTACCCATGCCCCTCTCCTCTTGCAATTATGTGGTAAACCATTTTAGTGTGTAATTACAGAATAGCGGTTAGGCATACCAGCAAATGACACTTAACATTTAGGCAACTTGTTGTAGAATGAGGAGGTAAATGTAAAAATAGGTCAGATTGGACTGGAGGTTCCAGAGAAATAAGCTCATCTCAAAAATGGCCAAATGTATTTTTATGGACGAAGCAGGTCCAGTTTCTGGAGCACAGAAACTTTAATATAGTGAAACATAACGGTGAGTGAAATGCTCCTTTTAAAACTGCCTTCTACTTCTCTACTTTTCCAGTCACAAACACATACAGAGACAATACACACACAGATATACACACAAAGATGCATACAGACACAGACAACGTAGATGCATACACTCCAACAAGACACATACAGGGATTGGAAATAATCCCAATAGGCATGTGCTTGTACTTCTCATATTATCACCCCTGCGCCCTCATGCAGCTACATCCCTATCTCTGATGGGTTGCTTTTTAGTGATTCAGATATATATTTCATTTTCTTTGTTGGAAATTGTAGTGTGAAACCATAGAAACATATAAAAATGAAGGCAGATAAAGACCATATGGCTTATCCAGTCTGCCTATCTATGCCATCTACTATCCCTTCTTCTCCTTTAGAGATCCTAAACTTGTCCTAAACTTGTACTTGTCCTAAACTTTCTTGAAATCAGATATAATCTTCATCGCTACCATCCCACTAGGTGGTCATTCCATGAATTCACCACTCTTTCTGTGAAGAAGTATTTTATTAGCTCACTCCCTAGTCTGTCCCCTTTCACCTTCATCTTATGCCCCCTCATTCCAGAGCTTTCTTTCAATTGAAAGAGACTCATCTGCTGTGCGTTTATGCCACAAAGGTATTTAAACATTTCTTATCTCCCTTCACCTGCCTTTCTTCTCCCTTCGCCTGCCTTTCTTCCACGGTATATATATTGAGATCCGTAAGGGCCCTGTTTACTAAGGTGCGTTAGCGTTTTTAGCACATTCTAAAAATTAACGTGAGCTAACCATGTAGACGCACATAGGAATATTATAGGCATCTACATGCTAATGCTTAGCATGTGCTAAAAATGCTTACGCACCTCTAACGCAGCTTAGTAAACAGGGCCCCAAGTCTGCTCCCATACATTTTATGCTAAAGACCATCAACCATTTTACTAGCCATCTACTGGACCGATTCCATCCTGTTTATATATTTCTTTTTGCGGATGTGGATTAATTCTAGTATCTAAGGGTGCAACATGTTTGTTACACTTTCCCTGCTTCAATAATGGACTACACTCAATGCCCACACATCAGGAAACTAGGCTTTAAAGTCTTAATGGTGTTTTGGCATCATCAAATGACTGCTTCCAGAGTTCCTCTACAAACTGCTTTGATCACTACATATCTCCCTTCAGACGCAGGCTACCACCACAGGAAGGCCAACTGCTAGGTCTTCACCACCATTTTCCACGAGAAGCCTTGTAGCACCCCAACCTCAAAGAAATGGTCTCGGTCACTGCCAGACACAGGAATTTCCCAGGCAGAGCTGTCAACACAACTCAACCTTGACCATTTTCCACCTCCACCTCATCCTTAGCTGGGGGCTGATTGGTGTATATTACTGATGTTATTGCGCATTGGTTTTGTATTCATTGTATAGTGGATTTAAAAGTGGAAGAGTTTGAATAAATTTGGGTTAGCAATATTGTTTGAATACGTTAGTAAGCACATTGAAGGGGTAAATGATTGAGGGACCCCTTTACAAAGCGGTAGTAGGTCTACTGCGTGTGTAGTGTGCGCTAAATCGACCACCAGGTAAGCAAACTCACATGGCAGTAATTTTGAAGTTGGCACACACTGTTTCCTGCGGTAGAAAATAGTTTTCCATTTTCTACTGTGGGAGTTGTTCCCGGCAGTAATTGGCAGCATGACCACTTTTAATTTTAGTGTATGGCTATTTACTGCCCTCATTTAAAAAAAACCTTTTCTTTTCCAGCTGTAATAAAAAACGACCCAGTGCGCACCAAGAACCGGTGCCCACAGTACCACAGGCCACCGTTTATCGTGGCTTAGTAAAAGTACCCCCAAGGAAATTAAGACCTGAGGTTGGGACTTGAAATAGGATGGCTCATAAGAGGTCCAATAACCTGTTAAGGTCAAACTTGAGTTTCTGATACTCCTGTTGTGTGTGTATATATATTTGGGACAAGAGTTTATAGATTAATGCTAGCTTCCCTCATTTATATTGTTGATTTGTTTTTGATGGGTGAGCTTATTTTGGTTTGGTTTGTTTCATTGACCCTGTAATTTTTATATTTTCCACTCTTAGATATGTCATCTCCTTCAAAGCAAGAAAGGCTCTTCTCCTTTCCTGTTAGGGTCTACAAATATCAGGAAAAATAGACATTGCTGACCCCCAAAAAGAAACAGTTCTATATTTAAAGAAAGGTTTTGAGTCCAAACTTTATCTGGATCTAATATACAAGTTACCAAAGTGCCCCACTAGCAAGGGGTTCTACTTGAGTATCTTCTAGCAGTGCTGTAACATTCAAACTATCCTCAGAAACTGGATCCAAACTCTGTTCATCTTTGTTTCTATCCAAGAATTTTGTTGGAAGATGAAAGGCTCTGGTGATTACTGGAATCATTTCTGGTGGTGCTTTGAGGACTTCTCTATAATATCACCTCAACATATCCAGAAGAGGAACCCAATCACTTCATGGAAAATTAAGAAACCTCAATTTTATTCTTTTAGTACAGTTCTCAAAGATTTCTTGTTTCCTCCTAAATGCAGACACATTTTTAATAATAGCAGTAGAAGAAGTCTTAAGATCTTCTTTCTGATTCTCCAAGACCAATAGTTTTGAATCAAATTGGTCACACTTCTGTTCCACCACACTCACACGATGAGATAATTGTCATGTTTAGATCAAAATGTTATCAGTGTGTGAGGCCAAAGAGGTCTTCATCTTCTGCAGAGCAACCCATATCAAATCTAAAGTCACTGCTGATGGCTTTGCAACGATAACTGCTTGGTATGGCGCAGTGTTCACCAACAGGGTCTCACCATCACTTTGATCTCCTCCAGTATCCTCTAGTGGAGGGAGTATTAGCAGCTACCATCTCACTCCACTGCACCATTGGGCAGGTTCCTAATTTGATGAAAGGTGTTACAAGAGGAGGAAGGACTTCCAACAGCACTGCCAGACGTGAGCACCCTGGCACGGTGAGCTTCCTGTTCAGGGGCCACAGTGAGTATATGGAAGTCCCTCTCAACATAGGAGGAAACAGATGCTGTTTGGGGCTAAGCAAGGTATCATAAATGCTGAGGGAAGATATGCTCAGCAGCAGCCCCTCATTTCACCCCAATTGAAATCCAGCGGCACTGTAGCAGGAGACCTCTGCAAAATGAGTTTGAGGAGCTGGTATATTTCACCTGGCTCTTATGCTTCCCCATCAAGAAAGGGATCACTGCAGGAATTCCAAACCAGCATGTTATTCAGGCATCCATTTTGGCTCTGCTCCTGTATATATATTTTTGAAGGTATGGTCTCCAGTACGCTACATGAAGTCTCACCACAGACTTATGCAGAGGCATTATCATCTCCTTCTGGCTGGCCATTCCTCTTCCAATGTTCCCAAGCATCCTTTTAGCTTTTGCCATCACCTTTCTACCTGTTTGGCTACCTTTAGGTCATAGCATATGATCACACCCAAGCCCCACTCCTCTTTTGTGCGCAGAAGTTCTTCACCCCCTAACTGTACCTACTGACTACACTGTATAGCTTTCTTAATATCTAATATTAATAACTAATATATATTGATGTGGGACAAGTGGTACTCTGTGGTTAAACTATAAGTCCACTCTCTCTGTCAGGAAGTATTTTTTTACGGAGAGAATGGTGGATACTTGGAATGCCCTCCCGCGTTAGGTGGTGGAGATGAAAACGGTAACAGAATTCAAACATGCGTGGGATAAACATAAAAGAATCCTGTGGAGAAGGAATGGATCCTCAGAAGCTTAACTGAGATTGGGTGGCAGAGCCGGTGGTGGGAGGCGGGGCTAGTGCTGGGCAGACTTCTACGGTCTGTGCCCTGAAAATGGCAGATACAAATCAAGGTAAGGTATACACAAAAAGTAGCACATATGAGTTTATCTTGTTGGGCAGACTGGATGGACCGTGAAGGTCTTTTTCTGCGTCATCTACTATGTTACTCATGTTACTATGTTACTATAAAGGGTGCATAACTTTATAGAATCACATGTGGCGCTGATTCTACACACCTGACTTTGTAGGTGAACCATTCCATTCCGATAATCATGTTTGTTGATCTTTCTTTAGCTGTTCTAGTTCTGCAATATATATTTGTGGGTATCCCAAGTGCTGGTGCTAGAATCAACCTTTTTAATATCTTTATTCAGAACATCACCAAGGGATTTGATGGAGAAAAGTAATTTGTTAATATTTCCTCAGAGCCTCCCTGCTCCTAACTCTATTTTACAAGCCTTTGTCCTGGAATTTGTTTGTTTGTTAATTTGTTTTTGTTTTTAATGAAAAATTGTATCACGTACTTCATTAAGTCTTGTATTTATTTTATTTTAATTCAGGCACAATAAGAATGCACAAGAAGTAAAACATAGCATGAAGGCCAAAGAGATGCTCAAAAACATCAGTATCACAAAACCCAATTAGTTAGCCAAACTTGTTTCCCTTTAAACTCCATAACCCCTTTCCTTACCCTTCCAAGTTCTTCCACTTCACTTCTCTCCCTTCTTTCTCAATGGATTCCAACAGAAAATGCAAAGATTGTACAAAGAAAGAACTGAAAAAGCAAGGCGTCACTGCACCCAAAACATAAACAGAAACTGGTTACTTAATTTTTGAAGAAAATTGCACACCATTTCCCAAAGCCTTTGAGTCTTATAGCCTCTACCGCAACATTAATCTTACAGTGTTTTCATGTCTGTTTCCATCTGATCTTCTTTGACTCAGTGCTTTTGTGTTTAGGTCACCAATGTTTTTCAGTAGGCTAGTATTATCCTTTGAGCACTTAAAACCAATTTCTTGTCAAGATCTTCCAAGAAGGGGGAGGGGAGGGGTACACAAAGATAAATTCTAGGAACCTTCTGAAGGTATATGCCTGCAATTCTTTTAAGATCTTCATTGCAGCTTCAGACATAAATTGAAAATGTGAGATAATATCCCTTGACTTGTGAGGATTCATTACCTTTAGACTTTTATTGAGCTGCCCACAGCAGAACAGATAACATGGAATACTTAGATATGCCTGCACAGTTGCATCTAACTGTGGGGTCCTTTTACTAAGCTGCAGTAGTGGCAAGGGCATTTTCCCTGCGTGCCAGGACCCTTTTTACTGCAGTGGGTATAAAGCCCCTAAATAAATGGCCATGTGGTAAGATTACTCTTACCACGTGGCCATGCGGGGGAGAGCACTTACCATCATCCATTGAGATTGCGGTAAGGGCTCCCACAGGAACCCGGTCGTAACCGGGCAGCATGTGGCGATGCTCGATTACCGCCAGGTCAGAACCTCACTATATATATTTTTTAAAGGCATTCTAGACATGGCGCACACGAGGCAGAACTACCACCAGTGGCCACGTTGGGCCTGTGCTAGTTCCAAGTTAGCGTGCGGTAAGCCTGCTTTGGGCTTACCCACACTTTGTAAAAGGGCTTTTGTATTTGACATTAGCAACCATGCCATTAATGCACAGAAGTGAACATCATTTTACATTAGTGATATGACTGCCTTTCCCAAAGTCTGGGGAACATCCCCAACAGTTACCTTGCAGGTTTTGAGTTCACACATGTTAGATGTAGAACAGGGAAAAGTGATTCGATTTTAAACGCTTTCAAAAAGTATAAAGACTAGAGGACACTCAATTATGTTTCGTGGAGGGGCATTTTCGAAAGAGACGTCCAAGTTTTGATTTGGACGTCCTTGCAAAATATCCCAATCCAGGGGCAGGGAAACCCGTATTTTTGAAACAAGATGGACGTCCATCTTTCGTTTCGAAAGTACCATCAGGGACGTCCAAATCCTTAAATTTTGCCATCCCTAGATTTGGACATCCCTAGACATGGTCGTTTCTGATTTTCGATAAGGACACCCATCTCAGAAATGACCAAATGCAAGCCATTTGGTCATGGGAGGAGCCAGCATTTCTAGTGCACTGGTCCCCCTGACATGCCAACCGGGCACCCTAGGGGGCACTGCAGTGGACTTCAGAAATTGCTCCCAGGAACATAGCTCCTTTACCTTGTGTGCTGAGCCCCCCAAAGCCCCCTAAAGCCCACCACCCAAAACTGTACACCACTACCATAGCCCTTATGGGTGAAGGGGAGCATCTAGATGTGGGTACAGTGGGTTTGTGGTGGGTTTTGGAGTGCTCGCTGTTTCCTCCACAAATGTAACAGGTAGGGGGGGATGGTGCTGGGTCTGCCTGTCTGAAGTGCACTGCACCCACTAAAACTGCTCCAGGGACCTGCATACTGCTGTCATGGACCTGAGTATGACATCTGAGGCTGGCATGACATATTTTTACAGATGCATTTTGAGGGTGGGAGGGGGTTAGTGACCACTGGGGGAGTAACGGGAGGTCATCCCCGATTCTCTCCGGTGGTCATCTGATCATTTCAGGCACCTTTTTGTGCCTTAGTCATAATAAAAACAGGTCCGGGTGAAAACATCTAAGTGCTCGTCAGGGACGTCCTTGTCTTTTTCGATTATGGGTCAAGGACATCCAAGTGTTAGGCACACCCAAGTCCCGCCTTCGCTACGCCTCCGACATGCTCCCTTGAACTTTGGCCGTCCCTCCGACGCAGTGCAGTTTGGGACGTCCAAAATTGGCTTTCGATTATACTGATTTGGACGTTTCTGTGAGAAGGACGTCCATCTTCTGATTTATGTTGAAAGATGGATGTCCTTCTCTTTCGAAAATTAGCCCAATAGTACCACTTTTTAAAAAATTGGAGGAAATGTTTTTCACTCAAGGAATAGCAAAGCTCTGGAACTCATAGTCAGAGGATGTGGTTACAGAAGTTAGCATATCTGAGTTTAAAAAAAGGTTTGGACAAGTTCCTGAAGGAAAAGCCCATAGTCTGCTATTGAGAAGACACAGGGGAAGCCACTGCTTGCCCTGGGATTGGTGGTATGGAATGTTGCTACTGTTTGGGATTCTGCCAGGTACATGTGACCTGAGTTGGCCACTGCTGGAAGCAGGATACTGGCCTAGATGGACTATTGGTCTGACCCAGTATGGCTATTCTTATGTTCTTATCTAGTAAATAGGCTTCTTAAGATAGTTACAAAGTGAGGCTCAAAGGGAAAAAAATAATCCTAACTATCTCTACATAAGGCTGGTCTTGGAATCATTGTGTACAATACATTATAAATAAGAATTAAGAAAGAAGTTAGCTTTCAAAATTTAACCTCTTTTCATCAGGACATTTAGGGGTCCTTTTACAAAGCCACGGTAAAAAGTGGATTGCGCTAGTATGGGCATGTTTTTTGGCACTCTCTGGGCCACTTTTTACCATGGCTGGGAAAAAGGTCATTTTTAAAGGGCCGGGAAATGGGTGTGTGTAAAAATTAAAACTAGCACGTACCTATTTACAGCCTGAGCCCTTGCCACCAGAGATTGACCTAGCAGTAAGGGCTCATGCTATCCGTATGGTAACCATGCAGTACATGCCAAAGTGGCCACCCTGCTGATTAACCCTGGGAACACCCCTCATGGTAAAAAATAGAAAAATATTTTCTACCATGGGATTCGGCGTGCGACAAACTGGAATTACCGCCAGGTATACGTGCCCACCCTGGCAGTACCTGCACATTAGCCCTCCCGCAGCTTTGTAAAAGGGCCCCTGAGTAAAGTGGTGTGGTAGTTGTGTTAGTCCACTTGTAAAGGTAACAAATAGAAATTGATCAAAACGTAGAAAAGAAAATAAGATACCTTTTTTATTGGTAGAAGAAGGGCTACTTTCAAAAGCTAATCAAAAATGTATTGTTAGTCCAATAAAAATGGTATCATCTTTTTTTCTTTTCTATGCTTTGGTTTATTTCTATTTCTTACCATCAGGACATTGAAATTCTCAACTCAGTGTATGACAGCAACCGTAATTCCTAGCACTCTGTTTGGTTTTATCTGAAATGTAATGATGAATAAAACTGTAAATGAAAAAAAAATGCAGCTAGCAGCAACCTAGGAATACCACGTTAGATCTAAGTAGCATTTTACTTTGGATGTTCTTCTGATTTGAGTTGCTCAAGGGCATCCTTATAAGATGACCCCTGATGCAGGCATTCAGCTGAAACAAGAGCTGTGTTGGGTCCAGTAATAAAATTTGCTTCCTCTGATCCAAGAATCCACCTCTTGTTTCCATCTGGGCTATACTGCATTTCTGTTACAATTTTTCTTCACTATCACTATGCTTTTGCTGGGAGTGACATCCCAGACTCATCTGCTTCCAAATGTCATGCTATTCTGTAGTTTAAATGCCTGGCAACGTATCGTCTACATTTCTCACTTAGGGGCCCTTTTACTAAGGTGCACTGAAAAATGGCCTGCGGTAGTGTAGGTGTGGTTTTGGGCACGCACAGAATCATTTTTTAGCACACCTGTAAAAAAAGCCCTTTTAAAAACTTTTACCGAAAATGGACATGCGGCAAAATCAAAATATGGGCGGCAGAAAATAAAAATTATTTTTCAGCCACGTGTATCGGACGTGCCCCAAAAATGAAATTACTGCAAGAGCCATGCAGTAGCCATGTGGTAACTCCATTTTGGCACACGTCTATTTTTAACACGCACTAAAAATGCCAGCGTGCCTCTGTAAAAGACCCCCTTAGATATCTGAAACCTTGCTTACACCAGGTTTTGAGCTACATATTGAAGTTGTCTGTATGCTGTTGCCTTCTTTCCATTCTCATAGGTAAGTAGTACTTCTGAAAATGTTACAGTTCTTACTAGGATCTTTAGCCCTTCCTCCAGCTCCTGGAAATCTCTTTGTACTACAAGGGTGCTGTTTCTGGTTGTGTCATTTGTCCCCAGGTGGATTGTAACATCAGTATTGGAATCCTTACTTTTTCTGTGATTACACTGAATTTGGTTTGTATACTGTTAGCTGAGAACTTTGGGAGGTATTCTATTTTTCTTTTTCTGACCTTTGAATTGTGTTCCCAAGATAATGTTTCTGATAATGGAATTTCAAAGGAGTAGTACGTTTCTCTTTTGAGTTTTCCTATCCATGCCATGGATATTTTGTGTGCGTTGAAAGTGTTCCTTTATCTCTGACACCAATTCAAACTCCATTTCAGCTTGCTAGATTGGCAACTTTTTCTGGAGCAAGGAGACCGTAAAGTACTTGCATGTCCATTTTTCCAATTACAGACAACTTGGCCTCTATCAACTGACAAGAATGGAGCACAAGTGGGTAAAACATTGACCTGGATAGTGCCAATATTCAGCTTCTATAAGGGCTTCTGTTCCTAGGTGATCATAAATTGTTAAGTTTAGGTGCTAATTTTGCAGCTAATTAGCTGTTCTATGAGGATACAAAAAAAAGTCAATGTTTATTACAGGTACTATTGCTGGGTAACTTTTCTAGTTAAATCCAATATATATATTTATGTCACTTAGGAGGAGCCAATACAGAAAAGGCACAAACACTGAGTGGACGCTGCAATATAATCCCGGGAAAGGGTGAGATAGTACCAGGGGAAGCAATGGTTTTCTGGTGTTTATCTAATAAACACCTATTTTAATGTTGTGTACATTGAGGCCATTTTATTGCTTTATTTATTTATTTAAAGCATTTATAATCTGTGCCATCCATAATTCTGGGTAGATTACAACCAACATATAAAACAAAATTGTGCATATAGGGGGGATTCCAAATATGGTGCCTAAAAAATCTGTGTGGAAAGCATTTCCACCTAAGCGTATTCTTTACAAAGCACCTAGATTTAGGCACAGTGTATAGAATGTGCTTAGTTGATATCCCAGAACCTAAACCTGCGCGCATCTATTTATACCAATGAAAACATGGCATATCCCGGTGCATAGATTTAGGTGCACTGGGCCATATTCTATAACTATGCGCATAAATTTTGGAATGCCCATGAAATGCCAATTTCCCTGCCTATGACCACACCCCTTTTTGTCTGCATGCATTAGAAGTTAAATGCTTTGCATTACAGAATACACTTACAGGTGAATTTTCGAAAAAGAAAGGGCGCCCATCTTCCGACACAAATCGGGAGGTGGACGTCCTTCTCGCAAGGTCGGCCAAATCGGCATAATCGAAAGCCGATTTTGGGCACCCTCAACTGCTTTCCGTCACGGGGACGACCATAATTCATGGTGGCGTGTCAGCAGTGTAGCAAAGGTGGGACTGGGGCGTGTTTAGGAGATGGGCGTCCTCGGCCATTAATGGAAAAAAAGAAGGGCGTCCTTGACGAACACTTGGGCGACTTTACTTGGTCCATTTGTTTTCACAACCAAGCATCAAAAAGGTGCCTGAACTGACCAGATGACCACCAGAGGGAATCGGAGATCACCTCCCCTTACTCCCCCAATGGTCACTAACTCCCCACCATAAAAAAAAGTTTACAAATACTTTTTTGCCAGCTTCTATGCCATACTCAGGTCCATCAGAGCAGTATGCAGGTACCTGGAGCAGTTGTAGTGGGTGCAGTGTAATTCAGGCAGGCGGACCCAGGCCCATCCCCCCCCACGTTACACTTGTGGTGGTAAATGTGAGCCCTCCAAAAAAAACCAAAACCCACTGTACCCACATGTAGGTGCCCCCCTTCATCCCTAAGGGCTATGGTAGTGGTGTACAGTTTTCGGTTTTGGGTTTTTTGGGGGGGCTCAGCACCCAAGGTAAGGGAGCTATGCACCTGGGACCTTTTTCTGAAGTCCACTGCAGTGCCCCCTAGGGTGCCCGGTTGGTGTCCTGGCATGTGAGGGGGACCAGTGCACTACGAATGCTGGCTCCTCCCATGACCAAATGGCCTGGATTTGGTCACTTTTGAGATGGGCTTCCTCGGTTTCCATTGTCGCCAAAAACCGGGGACGACCATTTCAAAAATGAACTAAGGACGACCATCTCTAAGGTCGACCTAAATTTCATGATTTGAGCGTCCCCAACCGTATTATCGAAACGAAAGATGGTTGCTCATCTTGTTTCAATAATATGGGTTGCCTCACCCCTTTACAGGGCCGTCCTGCGATGATTATGCCCCTCTTAGTGATGTGTTTGTAAATTCTAATTATTGCCAATTAGTGCTCATTATTGCTTGTTAACTGCTGTTAACAATGCTGATTGCCTTGTTAAGCCAATTAAGTTACATGCACTGTTATAGAATCCATTTGCATTATCTCACGTGGAACGCTAGGAGCACTATATAGAATCCATGGGATAATCTTCTTATTGTATAACTTGGCACCTATGCACCTTTGTAGAAGGATACATGATCCTGAGTGGTAGTAGCATGAGACTGCCACTAGGGATGCCATTTTGGAGATGGCACTAGCATGGCAGGAGTGACTAGGGATTGCTCCTGCCTAAAGACCACTGGACTACCAAGGAAATTGTGGTAAGCCCTCTAAGATGATGAAAGTCTTTTGGAAGAGTGGGTGGGTGGGGGGATTGATTGGGGGTTGGGAAGCAATCAGGCAGGGGAGGACACTTCCAGGCCCTGCAGGCTCAGGCCTGAGAACATTAGGCCACAGTTTTAAGGTCCAGTGCTCCTGGGCAGCTGGAATAACCTGTTTGTGAGGTGGCTTACAAGCAGTGTTATTCATTTGCCACAGTAGTCAGCAACCCGCAGTGACTGTTATATCCCACAGTAGTCAGCAACCTGTGGTGACTGTTATATCACAGTTTGCTGACTCCTATGGTAAATCAAGGTGCAGTAAAAACTAATATTCTACAATGGAATCTTGTCACTCAGTTGCTATTATAGAATCAGCATTCAGCATGCTGCAACTAGACATCTAAATTATAGTGCTAAGTTATCAAAGTTTCCCCAAAACATATGGAAGGGCATTTTTGAAAGAATGTCCAAGTCAGAATAGAGACGTCCAGCTCATAACGTCCAAAACAGACATCCAGCTTATATGTAAATTAGTCAGCCATTTTACAAACTGGAACATCCAACATATGAACAGCAAAAATCAGGGACAAGGATGTCTGTCTGGTAGCATTCTTAGCTATACATTCATCTCTACAGAGCGGAGACACATTCTAGTGGTTAGTGCAGTGGACCTTAAACAAGGGATCCAGGTTCAAATCCCACTATCATATGCTATTGATTTCCTGGTTTAGATTACTGTAATTCTACTTATGCCCATCTACCAGCATCTCAAATTAAACATCTCCAAATCATCCAGAACACAGCTGTCAGATTACTTTTTAGAGCCAGAAAATCAGATCGTATCACCACACTTCTTTCTCAATTCCACTGGCTCCCAATTCATTATTGAATTCACTTTAAAATTCTATTTCTGACACACAAAGATTTTCACCTTGGTTAGCTCTCATATCTGGCCTCCTCACCTATTCCTTTCATGCCTTCCCGATTGCTTCGTTCCCTCGATTCTAACCATTTAGTTCTCCTAAGTCACAAAATGGCTTATTATAAATCGACTTGTCATTAAGCCTTCTTTATCCTTTCACACAAATTATGGAGCAACCTTCTTCCTTACATCCGTAATGAGTTGTCTTTACCTAAATTTAAAACACTGCTTAGAACACATCTGTTTACTTTAGCTTTTTCTTAATGTATATCCTTGCCTTAGGATTGGTGATATGGATGACCAGTTTCCACTGCTAAGAACAGATCTATTTTTATTTATCTGCTGAATGCCTCGAGTGACTGTCATCCCCTTTTCTATTAGATATTGATGTTCTTTTCCTCTTTTATGTTTTTATTTAGAATTATATGCTGCCTAGATCTGCCAGTCAGTATTAATAGTATTTGAACAAACAATCGGGGTGAGGCACCAACGACATTCAGATCAAGGTATATATGTTAAATGGGACCTCCTCAAAATTATTACTTTATGAGCAAGTACTTCAGAGATTTTTGAGGAGAAGGCCTCAAGAAACCCCGTGACGTGAAATACAAGCCACTCGGGGTTGGACTTCCTCATCATCGGCCTCAAAAACCTTGTGATTCTATTATCATAAAGCTAACTAATTAAGTTAAACAAACTTAGCTTTAGAAGTAAATCTCTGTGTTCTCTTTAAACATTTCTGTCCGTGATCAACGATAGCCAGCGAACGACAGCCAGCGTTTCGAATTCTGCTTCAAGATCACCGGGCAAATTCCTGCTCTTTACTGATGGCGGTGATACCTACTGTACCTGAATATACACCACTTCAGTAGCCTTCGGGCTTACTGGCGGATTATATATTTAGGTACAGTAGGTATTTTTCTGTTTCTGGAAGGCTCACAATTAAAATAAAAGTGCTAAAGTGGGATTTGAACCTGTATCCCTTGGTTTAAGGTCCACTGCACTAACCACTAAATTATTCCTCAATTTTGCTGCTTGTTTTGCTAAGAATATCAATAATACCTGAAGCTGTCATAGAGCCTGGTATCCTGGTTTCACTTTCAGGAGAGAGAGAAGAGGACAGCAACCACTAGGATTAAGGAGGTGTCATGCCTTAATCCCTCCAGTGGTCAACTGCATAATCAGAACACCTTTTTGTACCCTGGAAGTGACTGAAACAGGTGTAATTTAGGACATCCTTCGTTTTAGGCTTGGACGATTCTTCCCATTCGGTAATCGCTGTTGGACATCTTGATTTTGGTGCCTCCCTAGTCCCACCCAAAACACACCCACCATACACACCCTTGCTATTTGGATGTGCTGCAGTGTTGGATGTCCCTTTTCTGCCTTTGCAAAATTGGGATTTGGATATTTCAGGCATATGGATGTCCAGTTGGGCATTTTGAGACATCCGTATGCTTTGAAAATAAGCTGCTACAGCTTGGAATTGTGTACTGTGGTGACAGGTGGGAAGTTTCACAGAATTTAGCTTAGGGATATAAATGAGCCAAGAGTCCATTTGCATCTCATTGCTAAATTTTGCAAAACTGGTTCCTAACCCACAAACATTTTTATAGGTTAGTATATGAGGGCTATGATCTCCTTGTGATATCTCTCCTGCTTACTGAATATTGATAAATCATCCTCCATCAGCTACTTTTTTTCTTGTATTTCATATATATATATATATATATATATATATATATATATATATATAGAGAGAGAGAGAGAGAGAGAGAGAGAGAGAGAGAGAGAGAGAGAGAGATAGAGATATTTATAGATATTTATAGATAGAACGATATCTTAATATATTAAGTCCAAGGCTTGGCTTAAGGGCATTACTGTTACCACAGTATACATTTCCCAGCTGTAGCTGCTTTTGCCTATAGGCTGAATCAGAGGCAACTGTTAACCAGACATAAACTACAGTAAATCAAATAAATAGGGATAAAATTAAAAATGACAAATCAATTAAAATCATTTAAAAATATAAATAAGGTCAATAATTAAAATCACTTAAATGCATAAATGAGTCTACTAAAACCACTTACAGACATAAATGAGTGAAGACTTAGGGGGCTTATTTAAAAAAGAAAAAAAGTCTCAAAAATGGCATAAACTTGGATTTGAGATGTTTTTCTCTACAGTGCATCCAAATCACAAAGAGGCTTGTTGGGGATGGGATTTGGGCATTCCCAAAACTTGAATGTTTTTCTACTATAATGGAACAAAGCAAAAACATCCTGGGCTAAACGTTAGATGTTTTAGTCTATACCTGTTTCAATTACAACTAGGTCACAAAAAGGTGCCCTAAATGACCAGATGACCACTGGAGGGATTAAGGCATGACCCCCCCCCCCCCCCCACCTCCCAAAGACATGAAAAAAAGAGTACATACCATCCTCTATGACACTTCAGATCTTGTGGCCAGTCCTATTAGAGAAGCAAGCAGGTTCATGGAGTTGCCTAGTGGTCAGTGCAGTGCAATATAGAGAAGGGGACCCAGGCCCATATCCCACTCTAGCTTTTGCACTTGTGGTAAAAAGTGTGAGCCCTTCAAAAACTACCAAACATCTACTGTACCAACATATAGGTGACACTTGTGGACATAAGGGCTATTATAGTGGTGTATAGTTAGGTACAGTAGGTTTTTGGTGGGTTGTAGAGGGCTCCCCATGCAATATAAAGGGGTAATGGTGAGATGTGTACCTCGGACCTTATATGCAAAGTCCACTGCAGTGTTCTCTAAGGTGCCCCTCTGATCTGTTATGATGTATGTGGCTAGTCTACTAAGAATGCTGTCCCCTCCCTCCATATATCCCAATGGCTTGTTTTTGTATGTTTTTCCCTTGGACATTTTGTTTTCCAAAAATGATCAAAAAGACACACTGATCACAAAAACATCTAGCAAATGGCCATTTTTGAAACAAAAAGTTGGACATTTTTCTGGTATGAATATGGACACTACTGGATTTTTGGATATTTTCTGCAAATCCAGAATTAGACGATATCAAAAATGTCTCTCCACATCACCAAGACATTCCAATAGTAACAGCATGAAAATATGAATAAAAAACATGCATATTTTCTTTTAAGAAAAACAGGCATAATATTTACTAAGAGAAAACAATTACAGTGATTAATAATGTCACAGCATTAGACTTGCTGAAAGACAGCTCTTACTCTTAGGTGCCAGAAAATTCACATACAGTGTTAATATAAGTGAAGAGGCAGACACAGGGTGTGATAAGTGCATTATAATATGCAGACAGTGATAAACTTGCATGAAGTGAAATAACAAAGGGGTCCTTTTACTAAGGTGCGCTGAAAAATGGCTTGCGGTAGTGTAGGCGTGGGTTTTGGGTGCACGCCTCACCAATTTTCAGTGTGCCTGTAAAAAGCCCTTTTAAAACTTTTTGCCAAAAATGGGCGTGTGTCAAAATGAAAATTGATGCATGTCCATTTTGGGTCTGAGACCTTACCCCAGCAATTGACCTAGCGGTAAAGTCTCATGCGGTAACCGGGCAGTAATGACCTATGCGTGCCAAATGCCACTTGGCGTGCATAGCTGACGCGCGCCAGAAAATAAAACATATTTTTGGACACGTGTAGCGGACATACTCCAAAAATGAAATTACCAGAAGGACCACGCGGTACCCGTGTGGTAACTCCATTTTGGCGCGCATAGACGCTTATGCGGCTTAGTAAAAAGGTCCCAATGTGAATACTGGCACATGCCTAGAGAGGGAAAGAACAAAATATGCCTCCCTGAAACCACTGTACTAGCTGTCCTAAGCAATGTTCACACTTCCCTGGATAATGGACATGTGCTTGCAGTATCACTTGATTGGCAGCTGTGTTTGAATTAATTGATCACTCTCTTTTATTGGAATGACTCCATGATGTTGGGTTGAGTGGTGTGGTTTACAATTTGATTTAGGTCATTTCTTTAAAACCGCTTTTCTACTGTGTCATGTTTGACTTCTCGTTCAACACCTGCGGGGTGCCACAGAGATCTGTCCTCTCTCCGCTGCTTGTTAATATTTTTATGAGCCCACTAGAAATTCTTATTTAGTCATTTAACATTAAAGTGTTTTTCTACACCTATGACATTTTGCTTCCTTATCCAACTTCACCTCTGAATCCGAATGTTTGCCCATTTCAGGAATGTTTAGATGCTTTTCTTGGTTGGCTGTCTGTGCACAAGCTGATTTTGAACAGAGAAAAGACCGTTATGTGTTGGCTTACAGGTTCTAATTCTCAACCATCTGTAGTTCCAGTGCTGTTTGGTTTCTCTCTCACTTCAGTTAGGTCTTTCCATTACTTTATTTATTTATTTGTTGCATTTGTATCCCACATTTTCCCACCTATTTGCAGACTCAATGTGGCTTACAATAATACATCATAGCAAGCGTCAATCAAGAGTAGATAAACAATTGGTTACATAAAGAACAGGTGTAACATAATGGATATAATCAATTCAAAAAACATATCAGAAAACAGTTAGATTATAAAGTAATTGGTGATGTGTTAGATTTACTCCTGTTGTTGCATTACCATTGATTCTGGTCTTTCTTTTCGGACCCAAATTTTAATGTACTTAAACTTGACTATTTTTATTTGCATTGTATCTGTTCTTTTCAAGAATTTATCAATTTTAATACTATGCACACTTTGTTGTACACTTACATGATTTCTTGTTTAGACTATTGTAATTCGGTATATGCGGGTCTCTCTTCCTCTCAAATTAATCATCTTCAAATACTTCAAAATTCTGCAGCTAGGCTTTTATGTAGAGCTCATCGGTATGCAACAAAAGCAAAAAGGAGGTGAAAACCCTCACGAAACCGTGAGATAAAAAGTAAAAAGTGAGGAGAATAGTTGAGGATACCAAAAACGTATATGTTTATTCACATAAAAAAACAATTGTATGTATAAAATATAAAACGGACCCGACACGGCCGTGTTTCGGCCCTAAGGCCTGCCTCAGGGGTCTTTGCAACCTAAATTAAATAATAGAAACAAAATAAATGAATAAATAATATTGATACAAATATGGCAGAAACATAAATATGATAAATGAAATAAGTAAATGATACAAAACGATAGTGGATAAATACATAGCATTAATAAGTGATCAATCAAACAGAAAATTATCATTAACTTGTTCTAATGACATAGCATTTGCATGTTAAGAATGAATAATATATATGTGTAATAATTTTTATAAAAACATTTTTATAATTATTAAAAATTATTTGAAAATCATGGATCAAGTCGCATAAATAATGTATTGAACTGTACATCAATTTATGGAAATAACATTATATTGTTTTTTAAAAAAAGGGGAATCGTCGAATAATATAAATTGTGAACCACCATAAATAATATTTTAAACAATACATTAATTTGTGAAAATAAAATTTATAGAAATGAGTTTGGCAATTTATGAAAAATGGACAATATATTTGTATATACACAAAAATGATAATTGAAATTGTGAAAACTAATGTGTATATAAAGAAAAGATCATGTATAATATAAGCACATGTTCAATCAATATGTCTTTATAATAAATTAATTGTGCTATGAAATAGTTAACAATAAGGTGAATGAACTATAGATTACCTCGGAAGATGTTTCTCAAAATGTATATTCCAAGGAAAATATCAGGACGATAATCTCTTAAGATCTATGTACTTCAACATAAGAATGATATAAAAAGATGTTTGTATAAATGAAGTATATCAAATGATGTTACAAAAATGTATTGAGATGATATTTATCAGAAAAAACTTAAAGAAACATAAATGTGAGACATCCTAAATATAGAACAGAACGTAAAAAATGAAGGGGCTAGAAAATAAATAACTTGAAGTATTAAATATTATGGATTCTATATTGTAAGCAAAATATAATAAATTTTCTGTGTATAAACGCTATATATTAGCATGTAAAGATTATAAAAAATTAATAAGCACGCAAAATATAATAAATTTTTATATATAAAAACACTATGTATTGACATGTGAAGATTATGATAAATTAATATGTGGAGGTTGAGTGAACTTACCTCCTCTCTTCTAAAAAAACATATATATAAGAAATGTGCTAAAAAGCACAACGTTCAAATGATGCTGCAAGAAAGATAAAAAAGATTTACGCTGTATGAAAAGAGCGGAAACTAATGATAAAGTGATTTTGAAAGATATAAAAATCACGGTATTGTGAAAGAATTAAGAACTTAATATGATAAACTCTAAAACTTCTGTTCTATCATTTGTAAAATCGACATTGCTAATGTGATATATGTACTAGTTATATATAAAAAAGACGCTGAATATATTATTGTGACATTACCTGAATCGATACGACCAAAATCTCATAAATCTCTAAAGAGAGCTATCAAAGGTCTGTAACAAGAATAGTCTACTGCAAGAAACTTCTGGATGTATTTGCTTATTAAATGCTGGAACATTAATGAGCGTGTCTTTCTGCGAGTGTGTGTAATGTGAGTACCACGGAAGTTTTATTTTGAGTAGCAAGATTTTATTATAGTATCAAAAAACGGTAGTAAAAATGCTGGTTCTCAGTGCTTACCTTCTCTCCAGAGAGATGTCTACGAATTGTAAAGTATTGAAAAAATGGCAGTTTGATTGGCGTCTCTTAAATAGAAAAAATTGAAGGAAATGACGTTTTTCAAAAATTGGCGGGAAAAAGGAACGTCTAAGTTTCAATTAAGGACACAGGTGAACTGATGAGATAAAGTTAAACTATGATACGATGAAATTACGACAATTTTGTGAGCAATAAAGAAAAGATATGCGAGTGAATGATATGAGTAGAGAATGAGGTAACCATGTTAAAAAATGTTCCATGACGCTAAGAAAACGTAAAAATGATTAGTACAGACGTGGAATAAAAAACTAAACGTAACAAATACGTGATATGGAGTAGAGTAAAACATTAACATTATTTGATTAGAAAATGATCAGATAAACACTCGTTGATCTGTCTGTATTGATTGATGAGAACGCTGCTACTTGAATTTTGAAATGCTGTTAGTAAAAAAGGGGATATAAAATGAAGATATGAATAAAAAGGGGTTACAAATTATGAAGTAATGGTTATAATACAATTTAAAAATAGTAAATATAAAATAGTATGATACTAAGAAAAACTGAATTTATTAAATAAAATTACGCAAAGAAGAATTAAACTATGCAAAAGAAAAAATTTTTTTAACATATTGATGTATGTTTTAAAGAAATCAAGTAGGAAATTATTTAATCCAATTTGTTTCTGAACGATAAAATTTTCTGTTGTGATACTCAAATTAAAGGAAATGGTAACGATTAAACAAAATATGTCGTTTACTATTTTATGTGTGACAGATGCATAAACGAAATGGATAATGTCATGATGAAAAATAGAAATGTAACCCACAATTAATGAGTATTAATGAGGATATTTAAATGAGTGTATTATAAAGATGTAAATCAAAAAGGATGCTAATTTTGAAATAATGGCTATAATGCAATGTTGAAAATTGTGATGTAATGCTAAACAATATTAGATTTTTAATAAAATTATGCGAAAAAGAAACAGACAATATGAACTATACTAAAGAAATATTTGATTATACTAATGTATGATTTAAAAGAATTTTTTATAAATCAAGCTAAAAATAATTTAACCCAATTTATCTCTAAACAATAAAATTTATTATTTAATGTGTATAACGGATGCATAAGCAAAATAAATAATGTCATGGTAAAAAAAATATAAAAGGAGAAATGTAACCAACAATTATAATTAATGATGATAGTGAAAGAGTAATATAAAATGTAATTAGATGTAAGATTGTGATTGGATGTAAACTTGATCTAACAAAGCATTAAATTTACAAATGAATCTTTACGAAAAATTGTATATATTCTTTGGTGCAAGGTGTTATATTGCAAAAAACATTATTTATAATAAGTATTATAGGATATGAATGGGATATAGACGCAATATAGAGAAAATTTGAATATACAAATTAATATTAAAATATTAAAAATGTATTTAAATGCAAAATGTTGTATTACCAAAAAGAATTTTTTTTAAAAAAACATACCTGGTGAATGGAATACAATTGATGAATAAATAAGATAGGTGAATGACTGAAAAATAAACCAATGAAAATAAATAAAAATTATGTAGCGTATATTTTTATAAAAAATGAAATTTCTGGATGAAAAGACAGAAAAAGTGAAAAATATTAAAGGGACTACTTTTAACTGAGTACTCAAAAATGTATGTGTATGTAATTGATATATATGAAATATGTATAAATGGTATAAGTTGCCTATAAGGATAATGAGAGAAGATTGTATATGAAAGTATGATGAGTACTGGTAAGAATGTCTTAAATAATGACAACCAGAGGGTAATAACAGCATGATGTTTTATATTTTACACATACAATTGTTTTTTTATGTGAATAAACATATACGTTTTTGGTATCCTCAACTATTCTCCTCACTTTTTACTTTTTATTTGAGCTCATCGGTATGGCCATGCAACTCCTCTATTTCTTAGGCTTCATTGGCTTCCTGGGTTTTTTTCCATGCTGAGTTTAAAAATTTATGTTTGACTTACAAAGCCTATTATCGGAATGTTCCCTCTTATTTTTCTTCTTTAACAATTATGTATACCCCTTTATGTTGTCTTGGATCTCTAGATTCTTATCGCTTGGTGTTGCCAGGCCCATAGCCGGTCAAATAGGAATCATCACATAATTCGGCTTTTTATTTTCTTGCCCCTCGTCTTTGGAATTACCTTCTTGTGCTAATTGATAATCAGGAATTTTTAAGTAAGTTTAAGCACCTTTTAAAGACTTGTCTGCAAGTTAGCATTCAGTATCTGAGTTGGTGAGGATGAAGAACTTAGGGGTCCTTTTACTAAGCCACGGTAAAAAGTGGCATGCAGTAGTGTAGGTATGGGTTTTGGGCATGCGCAGAATTATTTTTCAGTGCACCTGTAAAAAAGGTCTCTTTTCCCCCGAAAATGGATGTGCGGCAAAATCAAAATTGCCGCGTGTCCATTTTGGGTCTCTGACCTTACTGCCTAGACCTAGCGGTAAAGAATTTGGGCGGTAAGGACCTACGCATGTCAGATGCCACTTGGCACGTGTTTGCTACATACGCCAGAAAATAAAAAATATTTTTCAGACGCACGTAGCGGATGCACACCAAAAATAAAATTACCACAAGAGGCATGCGGTAGTTGGGCGGTAAGTCCATTTTGGCGCACATTGGGCACGCATAGAGCCTTACACGGCGTAGTAAAAGGGGACCTTAGTACCTTGTGAGGTATACCTGTGTGAGCTGAATGATGATGTTTTCTCGTACCTTTTATGACTGGTGTGAATGCCTACTCTTTCCTGTCAAATGTTTTGGTGGTCCTATCTGTTTGATTTTTTTTTTTAGATTGTACATTGCCTTGATCCATTTGTCAAAAAAGTCAGTATAGAAAGTCCTGAATAAACATAAACTTAAACTTTCCCTCTAGCATTATATGAAAAAGTAAATCTATGAATTAAAAAAAAAAACAGTGCAGTCAGTAAGGACCCCTCCATAGGCAAGGTTTATATGTGAATAATTAGGTAAAATCTTTAACATGAGTAAAAATCCAATACAAAAACTTTTAAGGCATAAAGATATCTGCTATTTACAGCCAGCACTTGTGCACAAGGATTATTCAACAGAGCAGTTGCTCAATTCTGGAATGCGCTGCCGCGCAACTTAAAAACGATCTATGAATTAACTAACTTCCGCACACTTCTGAATACCCATCTCTTTGACAAGACATACCACAACGACCAACACATGTGAATTTCCACACATGTACCCAGAACTGTCCTACAAAGTTTACTTGTTATTCTACTATCATGTTTTATCATTATCATGTTACCCAAGATCCTTCTGTAATACCAAATGTCTAATTTTTACATATTTCCACTATTCATGACATATTGTAAGTCACATTGAGCCTGCAAAGAGGTGGGAAAATGTGGGATACAAATGCAATAAATAAATAAAATAAATAAAATAAAGTTTATATGTGCTGCTAAAAGGATCAGAGGTTACATGGAATTAAAAAGCATTAAAGCTTCATAAGTTTTTTTAGAGAACTTTTTCTTTAAAAAAACAGTTAAATACCATTGCAGACTTCAATAAAGGCAAAGCTCAGGCTAAAGGAGATTAAAATGTGTTTATATTTAATGTCCCGATTTTACTTTGAAAAACACGCTGATAAAAACCTTTTGAAAATGCACAAAGTGCCATTTGATAGATCTTGAAGTGCCCACCTAGAATCACTAAAAATTGTTAAATTACACCACTCAGATTGCTTAAAAAATGCTAAAAATGACAAAACATATCATGCATTCCAGCATCCATTTTATTTGTTTTAGTGGTGTCATTGGCTGCAGAAGATTGCAGGAAGCAAGAAGTACCCATAGAAAGCTATGCCATACTTAAATAATGATTACAAACAATACTGATCTTATTTATGTTTTTAAATTATTTTAATTGTTTAAATGATTTTAATTTTATTATCTATGTATTCATATTTTGATTTACTAATGTGGTTTATGTCTGGTTAGCAGTTGCCCCTGTCACAGCCTTATAGGTGAAATGTGGCCACATTGGGCTTTGTTTTTACTGTGCATTAAAGCTTCCACTGCCATTGCTTCATGTTTATTTGGTGGCCTGCTGCCATTGTTGCTGTAGCAGTACAGGAAACCTGAATTGGAGGGCTCATGGGCCATCCCAGGAGAAATCTGATCCCTAATGTCTAATGGTTCCCAACGTGAGCATAGAGAAAAAAGCGTTCCCCTCTGGGTCATCTCCCCTTAGAGATTCTCAAAGCATTGGTAGACAAGTGCTCCTTCCCAGGTCTACACCAGGACCAAAGAATCCTTCTCCTTAAAAGTCCCACTTCTTAAATAGAAAAAACCAACAGCCAGTTCCCCCCCCCCCAATAAGGGACTGATCCAACGATAGCATGGTAGCCAAAGCTATCATTACCACATGCCTTAACTGTTAATTCACTGTCCTATATATCTTAATCTATGTTAGTGTTAGTGAATCAGCCCCTAAGAACTTTGTGGTCAATGATTAGTGGTGCATCCACCCTGTGGAGAAACTCTACAACTGGGCACTTCCATTTAGGTGCCCCAGCGATGTGTGGTAGTAAGTTATTCTATAATGGAACCTGGGCACCAAGATTCCATTATAGAATAATAGAGTAACCCAGTATCGGTGTAACTGACATTTACATGCCCACAGTTACACCAGCCATAGACCTGGTGTAAAGGCAGGCACATAAATGAGAGATAGACATACTTAACTTATAGTGTTCTGTAAGTTATACACGTAACTGGGAGCATTGCCCTTGTCCCACCCATGTTCCGCCCATGTATTCACCCACTTGCATTTGTTTGCTATGTAAATTAGGTGCACCATTATTGACTTACTTTAGAGGGCAGGGGGTTGGAGTGAGGGGTTTGTGGGTGTCTAGTTTATCATTGCACTACAAAATGGTTAAAACCTTCAAGGTATGTTACTGAACCTTGCTGTATTAACCTGTTTGCTGATAGCTTAGGAGGTCTCTGTGTATTATCATTAAAACCTACCTGTATATATTATTTTTGTGAGTGTTTTAAGGTATTTGTTAATAAAGATCTCTAAAAGTGGAAAAAAAAGATTACTTCTTAGGTGCCCTGCTAGCACTTTCATGGGTAAATGTATACTTATGTGTGCAAGTGCTAGTATTCTATTTTTATTTTATTTATTGCACTTGTATCCCACATTTTCCCACCTATTTGCAGGCTCAATGTGGCTTACAAAGACCTGTTATGGCATCACCATTTCAGGGTACAAAAGATACAATTGGTGTTACAAAGATATCAAGGCTAAGATGACGATCTAATCAAGCAGATATGGAAAGACAATCAGAATAATGGAGGATGTGGTGATGTATTGTAGTTAGTTATGGATTCTCGTGGATTCTAGTTATTTATTATATATATTTCAATGTTTTTATTAAAGGCAGTTACGAAAACAAACACAAACAACAATATCTCACCAGCCGTATGACAATACAGCCTGATACAACATAAACTTGCATAGTCATATTTATTCTTGCCATGACTTTCGATTTCCCCCCCCCCCAACAACATACCTCATCACCCCCCCTTTCCCCACCCCAAGATTCTCTCCTTCCCTCCCCCCTCCCTCCCCTCCGAGTCTGACCACTATAAGCATTAACTCTTTAGTGTACCAAACAGTGCAATAACAAGACCCCTGTATATTGGGTTACCTCAACTCCTATTAACCCTTAGATGGCCTTATCAGAAGTAAAGAGAAGAAAGAAAAAAAAAGACAAAGGATATGTAAAAATGGGTGCCTAGATTATAAAATTACCCTTTTGTAATCTAGCTTTTCCATGGCAAGGGTCTATTTTTAGGAATCTCTTAACATGTTTAGTTTCCATTATGTTTTGGTCAACCCAAAGATATAACTGAAAACTTGCATCTTTCTATGGAACAGGATTTTATGAATCTGATTAAATGTATGTATGCTCTCATTTGCAGCATTAGCTTTTATGAATTTTCTCTTAATTTAATTGTATATTTATATAGAAAAAACATAAGGATATAAATACAACAATTTTACAATGCTGCCTCTGTCTACTGATTCTTTCTCAGCTTTCCCATTGCTTAAATCTGAAGGTAAATGCTCGGTTTAGAGACATTCATTAATCAGTTCTAAGAAACAAAAAAATCATTTTCTACTTGCCATTCAATATATTCTTTCTCAAACTAATTTTGGGCTTTTTTTACAAAGCTGCACTAGCAATTCCTGTGCAGCAAATGAGAGGATGCTCATAGGACTTGAATGGGCTTTCTCTCATTTACTGTGCAGGAATCGCTAGCGTAGCTTTGTAAAAGAGACCCTTAGACAGTCAGACTGCATTGTTTATACCAAATATCAAGTAATTGTATTATTCTTAGATGAATGGATAAAAAAGGCTGACATTCTTTACAACATTAATGTGCATTTATATATTTTCTGTGATTTTAGGTGTGCATTGTACAAAAGAAGGACACAGAGACGATGTATGCCATGAAGTACATGAACAAACAACAGTGCATTGAAAGAGATGAGGTTCGGAATGTATTTAGAGAACTAGAAATCCTGCAGGAAATAGAGCATGTGTTCTTGGTGAATCTCTGGTGAATATTTCTTCTTCTGTTGTACACTTTTCTTGACTGCATGCATTCACTGATAGATGTCACTTTATGTTCTTGAAGCAAACATAGATCAAGGCAAAAGGAAGAGGAGAAAACCTATGCACAAACAAGTCCAAGTGAAATAGCAGAGGTGGTTCAGGAAAGAAGAAAACAACCAAGGGTTCACAAACAGACTTTACTGAAGATTGTATATGAACTTGTGTTCTATTGGGCTAACATTGAAGACTGTGATGACCCCTGATGAAGACTAGTGCCGAAACTTGGCCAAGTCGGATCATTCTTCAGTAAAGTCTGTTTGTGAGCCCTTGGTTGTGTCGTTCTTTCCTGGACCACTTCTGCTGTTTCACTTGTGCAAACATGGACCATATACTCTGTCTTCGCATAACTTCTCACAATCTAATCCATAAATGAATTGTAACAAATTGTATTTCCATTATTTACAATGTATTGTAAGCCACACTGAGCTCGCAAATAGGTGGGAAAATGTGGGATACAAATGCAATTAAACAAATAAATAAAATAAAAGACTTCCTGGAAGCCTCAGAGATGATAAAGAGGGGCATAATCGAAAGGGACGCCCAAGTTTTGCTGAGGACGTCCTCGCAAAATGTCCCAATGGAGGGGCGGGGAAACCCGTATTATGGGGGACGCCCATATCTCAACATTTAGGTCCACCTTAGAGATGGTCGTCCCTAGAATTGGTCGTTCTGATTTTCGGCGATAATGGAAACCAAGGACGCCCATCTCAGAAACAACCAAATGCAAGCCCTTTGGTCGTGGGAGGAGCTAGCATTTGTAGTGAACTGGTCCCCCTGACATGCCAGGACACCAACCGGGCACCCTAGGGAGCACTGCAGTGGACTTCATAAAATGCTCCCATGAACATAGCTCCCTTACCTTGTGTGCTGAGCCCCCCAAAACCGCCCCAAAACCCACTACCCACAGCTGTACACCACTACCATAGCCCTTAGGGGTGAAGGGGGGCACCTAGATGTGGGTACAGTGGGTTTGTGGTGGGTTTTGAAGGGCTCACATTTACTACCACAAGTGTAACAGGTAGAGGGGATGGGCCTGGGTCCACCTGCCTGAAGTGCACTGCACCCACTAAAACTGCTCCAGGAACCTGCATACTGCTGTCATGGACCTGAGTATGACATTTGAGGCTTGCACAAAATATTTTTATAGATCTTTTTTGAGGGTGGGAGGGGGTTAGTGACCACTGGGGGAGTAAGGGGAGGCCATCCCCTATTCTCTCCGGTGGTCATCTGGTCATTTTGGGCAACTTTTTGTGCCTTGGTCGTAAGAAAAACAGGACCAGGTAAAGTCATCCAAGTGCTCGTTAGGAACATCCTTTTTTGCCATTATGGGTCGAGGACGTCCATGTGTTAGGCATGCCCATGTCTCACCTTCGCTACGCCTCCGACATGCCCCCCATGAACTTTGGCCGTCCCTGCGACGAAAAGCAGTTAGGGACGTCCAAAATCGGCTTTCGATTATACTGATTTGGACGACCCTGCGAGAAGGACACCCATGTCGAAAGATGGGCGTCATTCTCTTTTGAAAATAAGCCTGAAAGTGATTGTTGTTGTTATTATTTGTTATCTGATAAGATACATCATCTTGGGAGCTGATTTCTTACAGAGCCTGAAAAAAATAGGGGTCTACATTATCAGTTAACTTTGGGAGTTATGCAGATATATATTTGTTTTCAAAGTTCTGAGGCTATTAAACAGATAACTTTTGGTCAGACATCTCAGTTTCTGACCAAAATTATATGTTTAAAACTAGGAGACGTTGGGGGAGTAGCAGAAGCGATTTCAAATGTTAGACAGAAACCCGTGGATTCTATATAGTGTGACCGGAATTGCAACACAAAAATCAGATCATATTCTGATTTGTACTTGCAACTTAGTTATCTTAACAAGCCAATGAGTGCTGGTAATTGCCACTTTACAGGCATTTATTGACACAAATTGGTATTAATTAGAATTTATTGCACAGAACTTGCTTAGTATAGTCTGTAAAGTTCTGCGCGTAAATTCTAAGACACAGAACCAAAAAGGGGGCATGGCCATGGACATGAAATGGGCAGCTAATGGGCTTTTCTTAAATCTATGCGCACTGATATAGAATACACCCACTCCGCGTCTAACTTAGGGCCTCTTTTATCAAGCCGCACTAATGGTTCCTGCATGGCAATGGCAACAGAGCCCATTCAAAGTGAATGGGATTTGTTGGTATTATGGCACCAAGAGCCACTAGCATGGCTTGATAAAAGAAGCCTTTAGTTGCTGGCATTTATACCAAGTTTTACTTGGAGTAAATAAGTGTGACTAAATTTAGTTGTGTGGGTGGATGCTAGATGTAGTCTATAAAGAGCGCCTAACTTTAGATGTAGATTATAGAATATGCCTAGGTGTACTTTTTTGGCAACAATTTATTTTTACAGTGTCATATATAGAATTTAGTCCAAAGTGACAATATTCAGTTGTTATCCAGTTAAAGTTATCTGGATAAGTTGGCCATAGGTATAGCAGGCATGGAATATCCAGATAACGATAAAAAAATTTCAGATAACAGCACTGATTTATCCAAATATCTTCTTAAATAAAATAACTGAATTAGTTATATAGATATGATTAACCAGATATTGTTTGCCTCAACATTGATTAACCCCATAATTTATACTACATAATAGTTTATCTGTTTTTATAAAACAACATTATATTCTTTTGCAATGTGGTACAATTGGAAATGCATATATGCTTGTTTATTTACACTTGATGATTTGCCTTTTTAAAAACCACATTGTTAAGGGTCCTTTTACTAAGCTGTGGCAAAAGAGGTATTTTTGATGTGTGCTGAGGCCCCCTTTTACCGCAGCAGGTAAAATACTTTTTTTTTTTTTAAAGAAATGGCTATGCAGCAAATAAAACACTTGCCACATAGCCATTTGGGGGCGGAGCACTTACTGCCACCCCTTGAGGTGGCAGCAAGGGCTCCCGCACTTCCGGGCAGTGTGCGGCACTGCCCAATTACCACCGGGTAAACCCTAGCGCATGCTGGGAGTGGGAACTACCGCTGGGCTTCTGCGGTAGCCCGATGGTACTTCCGGTTTAGAGAGCGGTAAACCCACGTTGGTCTTACTGCTGCTTAGTAAAAGACCCTCTTAATTTTGTTTTGATTGAAAAAAAAATATGTTTTCCTATGTGTTTTACTACTTAACTTTCTGGTGTGTCCCCTAATCTTTGTACTTTTTGAAAGAGTAAACAATCAATTTGCATTTATCTACTTCACTCAGGAGTTCTAACCTCTTTAGCCTTTCCTCACGTGAGAGTCATTCCGTTCCTTTGATCCTTATGCTCACTCTTATCTGTACCTTTCTAATTTTGCTATTTCTTTTTTGAGATGTGGAGATCAGAATTGCACACAGTATTGAAGGTGCAAACACACAATGGATCAATACATAGGCATTAAGATAGTCTTTCTTTCTCTGTTCCTTTCCTGTGGAGCATTAGGTTCTAGGACGTATTGACAAATAATTGACTCCATTCCTCTTTCTATCTGCATGATATTTCCTGCGCCACTGGCTGCTGCATGATCTCATAGCAATAAGTTGCAATTAAATGCATCTAAAACAGAATTTTTATGGATTTGGAGAGATAATTGTTAATTCTTCCACCCATTTTTGTTGTGGGAAGGAACTACCATAGTAGCAAAAGATCAAGTTCTTATTCTGGGTGTAATTTTGGATGCTGGGCTAAATTTTCATAGCCATATTTCTCAATTGGTTTCTTCTTCTTTCTACTATTTGCGCCAATTGCATAAGATCTGGGGCTAATTTTATGAGCCTGATTTTATTCAGTTCCTTTATGCTTATATAATCTCACACATTGACTATGCAATGCTTTGTTTGTGGGACTGTCTTATAAGAGTTTGAAGAGGCTGCAGCGTGTTCAAAATACAACAATTCGGCTTTTGAAAAACCTGGCAATGTGTGACCATGTTACACCTTCTCTCTTATCAATGCATTGGCTTCCTATTAGCAAATGGGGTATTTTAAAGATGATACTGTTAGCTTTTAAGGTTTTTAATGATATGGTTCCAAATTATATATCTAAGAAGTTGTTATGTTCCCAGTGTAAGAGACATTTTCTTTTGCCTTTTTCAAGGTCTTTTCAGTTGGAGTGTGCTCGTTCTTGAGCTTTCTCTTATTCTTTGATTTGGTTATGAAACAGGTTGCCTCCTGCTGTGAAATCTATTAACGATCTTTTAAGTTTCTGTAGGGCTGTAAAAACTCATTTGTTTCATTGAAAATTGATGTACTGATTTATTTTGTTAAGCTGGCAGATTGATTTTATTTGTTATGTGTATATTGTGTTTTTTTTAATTATGAATGTAAATGTGTAACCCGTCCTGGGTGTAGTCGGGAGGATGGGCTATAAAATTGATTAAATAAATAAACAAGCATAAAAGATTCAACCTGTGCTTAATGATTAACAAAATGTAATCTTCTTCTTTACATGCTTTATCCTTTTTTCTCCTAATGTAGCTTATGTTATGGTCGAATAGTTCAGTTTTCATTTCTTCAGTCCAAAGTGCTTTGTTCCAAACCGTTTTTGGTTTATCAAGATTTCCTTTTGTTTACTTTAGATGATTTTGTCATGAGATTGTACTCTCTCGTGTAGATCATTTTTAGTGGTCTGTGAGTTGTTTTACATATCTGACCAGTTTTCAGACAGTTCTTGCCTTCCAGATCTTGCTGTGACTTCAGTAGTTTGATGTAACTTCCTTTGATAAGTTTCTGATGGTTGAAATTGCTAGTTGGACATTTATTTACAGTGTGCCTTCTGCCTTGTAAGCTTCATGTTCAAATGCTCATCTGTTTGGAGGAGCACATGGATGTTTGAAAGTAGATACAGTAGCACACCAGACACAACCTGAGAAGCTAAAAGGGTCACACTATTTGAGGAACTGTAGAAGTTTCCTTACCTGACTAATAAAGTCTTAACAATTTGATGAACCTCTTAGACCTTATTAATAAGGCCTTGTGGTACAATCAGTAGGTTACTTGCATGTTGCACTCACAACCTGAGCTCAAACCCCACAGTGGGACTTCTAGCCAAATCAGCCATCCATCCACTTTCAGTAAGTAAATGAGTACCCAGCCTTAGCTGTGGGTTAAAGATGACCGTGGGAAGCAATAAAAACAACCCTGCTAATAGTCTGCCAAAAAAACCATCACACAAGCGGCAGCCCCCATAAGTTGTTCACAACTTGGTACTTATATACAGGGTACTACTTTTATGCCTTATTTAACAATTTTAAAGCACAAGTAGTAATGAATCCATTAGAAGGGTGTCTAACTTTTATATATACCCTTTTCACTATCATATCATTTTTAATCTGCAAAGCTGAAAATCAATAGTAATTTTGAGTTCAGAACTGTAGAAAGATGATGGGCTGAATATTCAGAAAATGCTGAGCTCCTAAATTTATGCTCCTAAATTTGTGTACTCTACCTGCAGTTGTAAAACAGATAGGAATGCAAAGTAACTGAGGCATATACATGGGTGGACAACCCTAGCATTGATGTGTACATTGAACCCTGAGCAAAAGACCAGGAATTCAGCACAATAATGGCCTGCAATGAGTACAGTAGGTAGCTCTATTGATCTCACTTCAGGTTGTTCCAACAAGTCCTTAAGACCTGGGCCATCCTCCACCAGCTACACAATTTATAAAATGCCAGCACATTAATACATTGTATATAGAACATAGACATTGGAATTGAGATATGCAGATTGCGCCGTGCTCAATTCTGGTGGTATTTTAGAAAATACCCTATTTCCTGGTGCACATTTCACAACTACCTGTCTATATAAAATTACCCTCCACTAGTGCAGTGCTTTACCTGTAGAAGTAGGCTTTTATAAATTTGGGCTTCTCATATATGTGCAAAATTACTCCAAGCTAAGATGTTCCCAGGGGTGGGGTTGGGGAGAGGGTATTATTTCTGTTCCAGTTTTTGAAAATATGTACAGGAACACGCAAATTAATCCATAAGATCTGCAATGTTAACCAGTTGGACACTATAAAATGCCATATATTACCTGTAGCGAGATTCTTGATTCATGTTTAATATTCTAGTACATATATGTAATTAATCATATGCATTGCTACAGTATAAATGCTGTTTTGTCATTTAGGACCCTGTTTACTAAGATGCACTAGCATTTTTAGCACGTGCCTAAAATTAGCACGCACTAAATGCTAGAGACACCCATATATTCCTATGGGTGTCTTTAGCATTTAGCGCGCTAATGTTTAGCGTGCACTAAAAACGCTAGTTTGCACTGCTTGGTAAACAGGGCCCTTAATCACATTACAGTTTTTGATAATTTAATGGTGAAATTGCAACACAAATCTGATTAAATTATTCCTAAATGTAAAAAAATGTAAAACCCTTTGTATCTATACTAATAATCCAGTTTTGGTTCTGAATATCAATATAAAATGAATAAACTGAGACTCAGCAATATTTAAACTCAACAGAATCATACAACACTGCTCTGTTTTCTCAGAGGAACTCACTAAAGTATGCCTGTCACAAATATACTAAAATAATCTTCCCAGAAATTATGTGCTGGTGTCAGGATTGTATTCAATAGCTGCCAGCATGTGCTGGGTTTATTATAGAGACAAAAACAGTACTTTCTCACCAAAGAACAAAATGCTCTGCATGAGGGTGACTGTTGGTGCTCTCCTTTCCGCCAACACTATCCTAACTTGAATCTAACATTTTCTTACTGTTGTACTTGGTTTACAATTCAGTCTTTAACTATACACTGTAACTATAACATTTTCCAAAACAGTGGTTCTCAAGTGAGTCCTCAGGGACAACCTAGCCAGTTGCATTTCATATAGTTTATTTATTTATTTATTTATTACATTTGTACCCCGCACTTTCCCACACATGGCAGGCTCAATGCGGCTTACATCATAACAATATAAAGAATAACAAAGTCGTAAGGAATTAAGCGTTAGGAGGTAGGCGTAAGAAAGATGGAAGGAACAGATAAGGGATAGTAATAGGATAATAGGAGACATGGTCAGTGTATAAACAGTCGTCGGTAAGAATCATGTGGGCAGGCTTTAGTTATGTTGAATCATTAGGGTAGGCTTTCTTGAAGAGATGGGTTTTCAATGCTTTTCTGAAGGGCAAAAGGTCGTTGATTGTTCGGATGGATCTTGGTAGCGCATTTGATGGGGAGCCAGTGAAGCTTCTCTCGGAGAGGTGTTGCGCTCTCAAATCTTGACCTGCCGAAAATAAGTCTGGCTGCCGTGTTTTGGGTAGTCTGGAGCTTTTTCAAAATTAGGGACTTACAACCTAAAAAAACACTGTTGCAGTAATCTGCATGTGTGAGTACAGTGGATTGTACTAGGATCTGGAAGGTATCCAAGGGAAGATACGATTTCACTCGTTTCAAAATCCACATCATGTTGAACATTTTTTTGTTGATTAATTTAGCATGGTTTTCGAATGATAAATGGCTATCAATCGTTACTCCAAGGATTTTCAATTTGTCTGATATGGGAAGTTTGACCTCTGGGGTGCTAAGAGTGTTGACATGAGATGACTAAACACTGCGTTTTATCTTTATTTAATTTCATCTTGAAAGCATCGGCCCAAGAGGTTAGAGTGGTCAAGCCTGTGTTTCTTTTATTGGAGATTTCAGATAGGTTGGATTTAAAAGGGATGAATATGGTGATGTCATCAGCATAAATAAAGGGATTAAGGCCATATTTGGCTAGTAATCTGGCCAGAAGGATCATCATAAGGTTAAACAGAATCGGAGAAAATGGAGATCCCTGTGGCACTCCGCATTCCGATAGCCATGGGGATGACATGTTTGTAGGCCCTTTGATTTGGTAGGATCTTGTAGTGATGAAGCTTTTTATCCAGTTAATGATATTGCCACCTATCCCAAGTTTGTCCAAATGTTTAGTTAGGATGGTGTGATGAAACATGTCAAAGGCGCTGGACAAGTCAAATTGCATAAGGAGGATATGGTTACCAATTGCAATTTCTTGTTTGATTTGGATATTAAAGTAGTTACAGCCACAGGCTCATACGCTAACGTTCAGAGTAGTTTTACAAATGGACCTGCATGTAAAAAACATGCAGAACACCTTGAACTCATAAAGATACTCGCATTTGGGGGGATTAAAGAATGTGGTTTCTGCATTGCATGCTCCCGACCACTGTTTTCTTTCATGAAGATTATAGACAAAAGGAAGAGTAGGTAAATGGTCTTCCTCTCAAAGGCTTGCAAACCTCAGGGGATTATGGATTCCTATTTGATATGGTCTTAGTCTCAGGAGTCCTCTGGTGCTAGCAGTTTTAACACTGGGGCTTAGCAGCCAGGTGTTGTTCCTCAGGAGTGATTCATCATGGAGCCCTCAGCAGCGAATGCCCTTTCCTCCATCACATCCAAAGTCTTCTTTGGCAACCCTGACTGTGGTGTCACTCAGTAGCTGTTGAATTACGATGAAGGTTCAAACAGATAGAGTTAGAGTTGGAAGAGAAGATGGTGAACCAAGACATTGGAGTTGATGAAATGAGTGGCATTTGGAGCTGAGTAACTTTGCAAGTGACCCCTTTCTGCCTTTCCACAGGAGGAAGGATCATGTTAACTGAGAGAAGGGAGACTGCTGTTGCTGTAGGTTTATCTTCAATGGATTTTCTCACTGCCACTAAGTTTACTTTGGACCACCTAAATTTCACTCTAGCATCCATATGGAAACCAATTTTGGGTTTGGGCAAAGCCTTCAGGTCTGATATTTAGCCGGCAGACTGCCACCGGCATTATGTCCAGAAATTCAATGCCGAGCCATGTCCAGGCTTCGGCATTGAATTTCTGGGGTTCCAGAGCCAGTTATTGGACACTGCATAAAGATAGGACTGGCTTTTATGCGGTCCTATTTATGTGGGTGCCTTGGCTGGTTAAGCACTGAATATTGGCACTTTACCGGCCAAGTGCCAACCTGCCCCCAGAACTCCCCCAAAATAGACGGTTTTCAGTTAGTTACTAACTGGACATTTTCAGCGGCATTAACTGGTTAAGTGCCACTGAAAATGATCAGTTAGCCCTGAAAAGGCAATTAAACAGCCAGGAGCCATTCCCAACTGGTTAAATCACTTTGAATATCAACCCATTAGCCTTTTAGATTAAGGTGCTGGAGTTTAAGTTCAAGAAGATGATGAATTTACCTAAATATTGTTCAAGGGAGGATAACTGAGGTTAAATCTACCATAGAGAGAATTAGAGCTAAAACTCAGGTCTTTCCTAATGTTCCACGGAACACTCAAACTCAAAGGAAAATTGGGGGGTTTTGTGGCTTTAAAAACTAGGGTAGTGGCATTGGGAGCTACGTTTGTTCTTTGCTTCCCTTGTAAAACTAAAACTCAGTCTATGATTTACTTGAATGTAGTATTTGTTAAGGACATCACTGACCTGAAGAAAGAAAGAAACATCAGAAAATGATACTAAAATCCCTAGATTATGAATTATTAATTTTCCTAAATTTGCTTCAATATATACATTGAAGATTTTGAGGGGGGAAACCCAGAAAAAACCCTTACCCCTATATTAAATTGTATTATTTACCAATATCAAAAAGGGGTACTGTTTAGCATCAGCAAGTGGATGGTCAAGCTATGGATGCACCAAAGAAGATGTGGGAGAGATATCAGTGCCTGAAATGGTATTCAATGCTGATGAGTAAGAGAAACTGAAAAAACCTCTGCAAACCTGGAAGATGTAAAGGAGCAATTTGACAAATTGAGTAGCAAATCACCTGGACTGGATGGTATACATCCCAGAGTACTGATAGAATTGAAAAATGAAATTGCAGAGCTATGTAATTTATCTTTAAAATCAAGCATGGTACTGGATGATTGGTGGTGGCCAAAGTAATGTCGGTTTTTAAGAAGTGATCTGGAAAATTATAGACCGGTGAGCCTGATGTCAATGCTGGACAAAATGGTAGAGATTAGTATAAAGAACAAAATTACAGAGCATATACATAAACATGGATTAATGAGACAAAGACAGCATGGATTTAGTCAAGAGAAATCTTGCCTCACCAGTCTATTACATTTCTTTAAAGGGATGAATAAACATATAGATAAAGGTGAGCCAATCTTATTGTGGATTAAAAACTGGTTAAAAGATAGGGTTAAATGGTCAATGTTCTTAATGGAGAAGAGTAAATAGTGGAGGTTCTCCAGGGGTCTGCTGCTTTTTTTTTTTTACGTATTTATTAATGATCTGGAGATGGGAATAACTAGTGAGGTAATTAAATTTACTAATGACACAAAATTATTCAAATTTGTTAAATTACAAGAGGATTGTGAAAAATTGCAAGAGCACCTTAAGAGACTGGGAGACTGGCATCCAAATGGCAGATGATGTTTAATGTGAGCATTTGGGAAAGAGAAACCCAAAATATATCTACGTGATGCAAGGTTCCACAATAGGAATCACCACCCAGGAAAAGGATCTAAGTCTCATTGTTGGTGATACGTTGAAACCCTTTGCTCAGTGTGCAACAGTGGCTAAGAAAGCAAACAGAATGTTAGGAATTATTAGGAAAGAAATGGAAAAAAAAAATAAGGATGTTATCATGTCTTTGTGTTGCTCCATGGTGCGACCGCACCTCAAATACTGTGTGCAATTTTGGTCACTGCATTTCAAAAAAGATACAGTGGAATTAGAAACGTTACAGAGAAGGGTGACAAAAATGATAAAGAGAATAGGACAATTTCCCTATGAGGAAAGGCTAAAGCTGCTAGGGCTCTTCAGCTTGGAGAAGACACAACTGAGGAGAGATAAGATAGAGGTCTATAAAATACTGAGTGATGTGGAATAGGTAGATGTGAATCACTTGTTTACTCCTTCGAAAAATACTAGGACTAGGGGGCATGCAGTGAAGCTACTAAGTAGTAAATTTAAAACAAGTCAGAGAAAATATTTCTTCACTCAATGTGTAATTAAATTCTGGAATTTGTTGCCAGAGAATGTGGAAAAAGCAGTTAGGGGCCCTTTTAGTATGCAGCGGTAAGCTCACCATGGGCTTCCTGCTTGCCAATCTGGAGCTACTGCTGGCCCAATTCGGGCACCGGTGGTAGTTCCACCCCGAGGTGCAACATTTCTAGCGCTAGTGGAAAAATTTGAAAAATATTTTTGCTGGCACTAACCCAGCAGTAATCAGACAGTACCATGCGTAACCCGGTTACTGCCGAGTTAGCGCAGGAGCCCTTACCACCACTTCAGTGGGTGTTGGTAAGTGCCCTCTCCTGCATTGCCATGTGGTAAGTGAAATCCTACTGTATGGCCCTTTCTTTTTTCAGCCTTTTTACCCACTGCGGTAAAAAAGGCTTCTATGTGTGGCAGGTTTTTGTGACCTGGATTGGCCACTGTTGGAAACAGAATGCTGGGCTTGATGGACCTTTGGTCTGTCCCAGTATGGCAATACTAATATACTTATGTACTTATGCTGCTAACGTAAGGACCTTTTTACACCAGCTTAGGAAAAGGGCCCCTTAGCTTCTCAGTGTTTAAAAAAGGTTTGGATAATTTCCTAAAAGAAAAGTCCATAAGCCATTATTAATATTGACTTAGGGAAAATCCACTACTTAATTCTAGGACAAGCAGCATAAAATCTATTTTACTGTTTGGGATCTTGCCAGACAGATACTTATAACCTGGATTGTCCACTGTTGGAAACAGGATACTGGCCTTGATGGGCCTTCGGTCTGTCCCAGTATGGCAACACTTATGTTCTTATGATCTTACCTTGGAGGACAAATTTCAAGTAATAATGTGTCATCATTGGAATGTAACCAGGTTTCAGATATTAAGGCAAGACCAAGGTTTTCTCTTTATATCCAGTCTCTGATTAAATGTATTTTATTTATTTAAAGATAAATATTCTATAGAATGAATATACATTGATGCTATTAGTAAATTAACATTTTTCCCAGTTTTATGAAAGAATAATGTATGCTGTTTACAGAAACACAGCAAATTATAGCAGATAAAGGCCATATGGCCTAACCAGTCTGCCCATCCACATCATTTGAAAATATCAAGTGGATCTATTTTGCAGTTTACACTTTTTACAAGACTCTGTGTATAGCCTCTTGGACCTTGGCAGCATGTTCTGCTACAACAACTCATTAAAATGATGACATACATTCTCATCACATAATTAAATACTCTGCATCACACATTTTACAAGCATATTATTGATTGTGTGCCAAAATAAGTAAGTGGATGGATAGCATGGACGTTAGATGAGGGTAAGGTCTCCTATATTTAGGAGCAGACAGTTTGTATTAGATAAGATTGATCAGGTTCTCTGCCCATAAAAGAAATAATGGCTAAACGGCTGATAGCATGCTTTCTAAGTGAGGATGATATGACACAAATTATATTTCCATACAGAAGAGGCAGAGACAGTTTCAGCAATTACTTAATACAAGCTGAATGGTTCAGTGTTAAATCATATTATTTTGGAAATCTGATGTAGTGACTAACTAAGGGGCCCTTTTACTAAGGTACGTAGGGGTCTACGCATGTCCAACGTGCGTCAAATTAGAACTACCGCCCGGGCGGTAATTCTATTTTTGATGCGTATCCAAAATGCGCGGCAGAAAATATTTTCTATTTTCTGCCACTTGGCGCTAACCGGGCCGTAATCTGCAGTGTATGTGCGCTGACGATTACCACCCGGTCAACGCTTGAGACCTTACCGCTAAGTCAATGGGTGGCGGTAAGGTCTCAGGCCCTAAATGGATGTGCATTCATTTTAATTTTGCCACACATCCATTTTCAGCCACAAAAAAAAAGGCCTTTTTTGCAGGCACGCTGAAAAATGGGCCAGCATGCATCCAATACACGCACCTATAGTAGCACAGGCCATTTTCGGCATGCCTTAGTAAAAGGGCCCCTAACAGACATCCTATTTTATACCTATGGGCCACATGGCACTTAACGCACACTGTCTTGGTACTGCAATACAGCACTAGAAACCAGCAAGAGTTTTGCTTTTACAAACAGCAGTTGCAGCAGCCACAGCAACCTGGCATACAGGCTGCCTAGTGCTGTATTGCAGTAACCAGGAAGGGAAAACACTGGACTGCTCCTGCTGGTTATTTGTTTAGCCCCTAATGTAGCCTTTATAGGGCGAGACATGGCCATGTTGGGCAATTAAAGGAAATTGTTTGCTGTTTTGATGACTTGGAAAAAATATCATTTTATGTGGTCTGCTCTTTTTTCTGCTGTTTTGGATCTTGCAGATCGTTTGACTGTTTTTTGGGACCTCATTTTAAGCTGAGACTTTGTTGCTGCATATGGTTATTTCACTGTGTGAATTTGCCTTTGTTTGTGATTTTATTATGTATATCTTTTGTATTTTCCGTCTTGGATAAAGGTAGTATATAAATAAATATTCTATTCTATTCTTTTCTTTGAGTGTCACCTAGTCCTTTGTACTTTTTGAAAGAGTAAAGAATCGATTCACTTTTACCCGTTCTACACCACTCAAGATTTTGCAGACCTCAATCAGATCTCCCCTTAGCCATCTCTTTTCCAAGCTGAAGAGCCCTAGCCTCTTTAGCCTTTTCTCATATGAGAGGAATTCCATCCACTTTATCATTTTGGTCTCATTATTGCCAGTGGGGCCTGTTTACTGATATTGCACAATACATAGCACAGCTTCAATAGATTTAGGGCTTGGAGGTGGTATATATATATATAAAAGCTTACCCCTCCGAAGGGACACCACCTTGTAGTGGTGGAGGAGCTTCTGTGTTTCAATGACTCAGAGGGCTATGCTGAAGGGTTACCCATATCAGACAGACCTCTGAGGAGAAACCAGACAGAGTGTCCCAAACTGGGAGAGTGGTAAGATGGCGACCTGAAGTTCGTATGCCCAACGGCCCAGTTGCCCTCTGAAGTTTTGTATTCTTTACGTAAATTTCCTCTCTGCAATTGCAGTTACCTTAACTGAGAGGAAGGGGAAAACTGGCGGTCAGCCGCCGATGGCCAGTGTTTTGTCCCCTGAGCAGCAAGTGCGGGACTGCTGCGCGACGAACTGCCCACAGATGAAACGGTTGGCGAGTCCTTTGATTAGCGCTGGCGAAGGAGCGCCGTCGACGCTCTTGGACCTGGAAAAATCAACTCCATCGCTCCCGAATTATTCAACCACCATGTCCAAAGGAGTGGAGGAGTGAGTTAGAGGCGTATACTGAAACGGAGGATGTTTACAGCAGAACCCAAATCGGCGGATCCACTGCTAAACACCTAAGAGAAATCAACTTGGAGTTTTTGGCTCCCGTGGAGGTTACATTTAATACCACCTGGAAGGCGCTTCGGGACCTAACGGTGGCAGTAAATAATTTTGTTTCAGATATAATTTTATTAGAGAGTTACATGGACAATTTAACTGAACCCTTTGAGAGTGAAAAATTGATATAACAAATGATTCTACATGAGCAAGAAGTGGATATGATTTTGAAAATGATAATAGACCAGAAACTTTGAATATTAAAATGAATATTATTATAGATGATTAATATCGAGATTATTGTTTTTCCCAGAGTTCCGGGTATGACTCCTAAAGTTTTCCTCAGAAATATTTCCTCAATTATTACTTTAAAAGGAGTGAAGCCTGTGAAAACTGGGATTACTTTAATCAGTGGGTTGAATTAGAGACTGTATATGTATTGTTAAATAACTTCTGGTTTTTAAAAGAGAAAGAATGTAATCAGATGTATTATTTCTAACTAATATTGGACAATAAGTATGTTTTCAATGAAATGATTTGACTATACACCGTATTGGCCTTGAAGAAGCCAACCAGATGATCAATGTGGAATAATGAATTAGACGAGTAATATCTGGGGATAATCAGGTTAATACCACTTTTTTTTCTGTTTACTGTTTAATTGATCTCCTTGTCTTGTTTCACTCTCCCTATTTAGTGGTCTAAGGAAGAGAATAGAATTACCTGATTGAAATAATTCCTATATATTACTTTCTCTGTATTTCCGGCAAGTTGTTTTTTCGCTTGTAAAAGTTTAAATGGTTATAAATAAAAAATTTAAAAAAAAAAAAAGCTTAGAGAACACCATGAGAGGCATTTTTGATATGACATTCAAATGGTGAAATAAATGTTTATCGGAAAAAAAACCTAAGCAAATCCATAATGAAAGAAAGAACTAGACGTGAGCCACCAAAGCATTCAGTGCATCCATGATTGATGTGTCCCACCACCACCACAGGTGCAACCCACTGACCACAGAACACCACTGTGCACACCTCCACCTACTGCACCTTGTGAGACCCAGAACCAGAACCTGCCCTAGCACACAGACATAAGACACACACCAGCTGCCCAAAACACTCACTCTTCCACCACCAACAAACAGTCCAGACACACACAACTGTAGCACTAAGCACTCATTCTTCCACCACCGGCAAACAGTGATGGCACACAGAGCCACAGCACAGAGTACAGAGAGAAATTGGGAGTGGACAAACAGAGTAAAAATGATAGACACAGGACAAGCAGGTAGGGAGGTGTGGGGGTTTGGGAACTGTGAAGGTCTGGTGAGGGAAGGGGGCAAGATACAGAGGAAGGGATGGGTTTAGCTAGAGGGGGCTAGCAGGTGTGGGCAAGGAGTTGAGGAGGTGAGACACAGAGGAAACAAGGCAGGAAATGTGAAGGTCAAAAAGTTCAGACTAGGGCAAACACACACAGGTAGCAAAGCACTCAGCAATTCTCCACTATTTCTCACAAACAACCTCCTCCATCTCTCCACTCTCAAACTCAGCAAAATCGCACATGGGTCTAAAGACAGATTTAGATTTACTCTAGACGCTTTTAAAGCAGGTCTGATTTTGGATGTTTTTCTTTCCACCCCAGGAAATCATTTTGCTATCCATTATTGGCAAAAAAACGTTCATCACTTAACACTGCCCACGTCATGCCCCCTCTGGGAATGGCTTCTTTACGGTGACTAGTAGACTTGGACATATTTTTTTGTTTGATTATACACATTAGACATTTTCCTGTGAGAAATGCATATATCTTTCATTTTTTGGACATTTTTATGTTTTGAAAACAAATAAATGGTGCCCATATTTAGATGATGAAAAAATAAGCACTGAGTGTTATTCTATAAAAGGTATTCCAAATTGGGCACCGTTTATAGAATAGTGCTTAGCCCTGAAATCCACATCCAAAATTGGATGCAAAGATTTGCACCAACTGAACCCTAATGTAAATCCTTGTGTCTAAATAGGCATGGATCTCCCGTATTCTCTAATACTGTTTGCATCTGTAGTGAATGCCCCGATCTGCCCCATGGCCATGCCTCCTTTTCAGTAGCACGCTGAAAAATTCACACACACACCTTTATAGTTATGTTTTTGTTTATGTTTATTTAGCTCTTGATAACCCATTAATTTTATTACAGGTCTCTGTGGTTTACAAACTAAGGGCCCTGTTTACTAAGGTGCGTTAGAGTTTTTAGCGCACCTACACTTAGCGAGTGTGCTAACCATGTAGGTGCCCATAGGGATATTATAGGCACGTACATGGTTAATGCACGTTAAAAATGTTAGCATGCCTATAACATTCCTTAGTAAACAGGGCCCTAAAATCATAATCAATAGAAAAGAACACCATAATTTATAGGATAGAGCAAAATAGTCAAACCACATTCACACCAAGAGTACAGCCTAGTCCTAATTTTCACTACTGACTATGAAAGTGTTGCAGAAATGCCAGATCCATCTGCAACCATAAGTAATAAACAACCGAAAGCCAATTCAATAAAATGTTCTTTAAAAAGGGTCTTAAATCTAGAAAATGACTACTCTGCTCGCAGGTGGGGAGTCAAATTATTCCAGAGGGAGGGGGCAAGAAAAAAATAGGCTGAATGTCGAGTGACCTCTTAGTGTGCACATGTGGGTGAAGGAAGAACCAGGCAATGAGAATCCAAAGATCGTAACAACTGTGCCAGAGTATAAGGAAGAGTGGCAGAAGCAAGGTAAGAAGGAGAATCCAGATGCAAAGCCCTTTGAGCAAGACATAAGATTTTAAACCAACATCTATAATGGACTGGTATCCAGTGTAATTGAATAAAAAGAGGTGAAATGTGCAGCTGAGTTATGGAGAGTCTGAAGGCGGTGAAGAAGATAGGAGGGAATTCCACAGTAAACAGAGTTATAATAGTCGATGCAGGTGATAACGAAAGCATGAATAAGAATGTTAAATGAGGAATGGTCCAGCTATATCTGGACCATTCCTCATTTCACACTCTTATTCATGCTTTCATTATCACCTGTATCGACTGTTGTAGATAGAACGCAGTAGATAGTGCGTTCTATCTAGTGCACAGTAGATAGTTAATTTTTGTTAATGGCCATGGTATAAGGACTCGCATGCTAATCCTGCACCAAGAAGTTAGTGCACGGCAATGCCCCCAGATATGCCCCCTAGGGCAAAAAATTAAAAAATATTTTATGGTGCATGGGTACCGTGTGCATATTTGAAACTTACTGCGGGATGCCTTAGCTGCCCTGTAATAAGCCCTTTCAAGCTGCAATAAGCACATGATAGTTCTTACCGCAGCTTAGTAAAAGGAAACCTAAGTGTAAAGTTGTACACACAAGTTCATAGAATTAGAAGAATAATGGTTTACGTGGCTTAACATATAATCTTTATCTGTGAGGACAGTTTTTTAATTGCATATTTGTGAATGAATTGGAATATATGCACCTAAGTTATCTGTCTGAAAATTGTCCTTTCTCATTATAGCATTTAGCTCCCGTTACGGAGGTATTTTGCATGGCATTAGAACATAATGTAGATTGTATTTTTTTTAAAATTTATTCTTTTACAATGTACAAAAACAGCCACAGTTTGAGAACCATTTATACAGCAATACATCATGTCTGTAAAAGAAAAAAAATAACATAAACCTAGCAAAATCAGTATCAAGAAACAAAACATAGTCAAGTGAAAATTAGAAAACACAGGGAGGGAGCAAGAAGCAAAGCAAGCAACAGGTAAAGAAGAAAAATGGTAAAAGGAAAGTACATTCTCCCTGATATTTAAAACCATTTATCTGGCTATCCGGCAATATTCAGTGGGAGATTGCTGGTTATCTCCTGCTAAATATTGCCGGTTACTGCTTAGCAGATAACCAATTACGTATATGGCACGACATAACTGGCTATCCGCTAATATTCAGCACATCTCCAGCTAGGTTTGGTGGGCTGCCAGAATAATAGGAATATCGTTGACAGGTTTAAACGTAACCAGCCAGTGCTGAATATCAGCTTGGCTGATTAAATTTAAACCATTCAAAAAAACATCCGGATATTCAATGCTGGTCACCAGACATGTCCCGACATTGAAAATCTGGGCGAATCGCCGACTGTGGGAGTTATCCAGGCTCCCTCCAGTGGTCTGAATATCGGGCCCCTTGTATTTTCAAGTTTATACACTACTGAGTTAAATTCTATAAGGCGCTACCTAGATTTAGGTTCCAGATGCATATAGATACATATATATACATACATAAATAAATGAGCAGTTTCCACCTAAGAACACCTAGATGCAATGACACACATACTTTGCAGGTAGGAATTCATATGGGCAGAACAGGGATGGGCCCGTAATTACACAAGTAAATTTTAAGCTCTTATCATTTACACATGGTCTTTTGCCCTGTAGATCTGAGCATTTACATTGTCGGGATGGAGTGGATAAATGACCATTGAGTATTATTTATTTTGTATTATGTATTTTATTTTAATAAATCACTATAAAGAAAGAAAAAAGTTCATTGTCTCTGCATTAACTGTAGGGGATGATGTTGATCATGCCCCATCAATTAGCGTAGAGACTTTGAAGTTACCGCATTTTAATTTTGGTTATTAGCAAGCAAAATGTTAGTATACTTTGGTAAAATGTGATCATAATATAATATGGATTTGTTTACCATTTGTTTACTTTTTCCAGGTATTCATTCCAGGATGAAGAAGACATGTTTATGGTAGTAGATTTACTCCTAGGTGGAGATATTCGGTATCATCTTCAACAAAATGTACAGTTTACAGAGGATATGGTGAAGCTTTATGTTTGTGAAATGGCCCTAGCTCTTGATTATTTACGAAGTCAACACATTATACACAGGTAGTATCCACATTTCCTAATATCTTATTTGAGTAGTTCATGATGTAGAGATAGGAGAGAGTCAAAAAAACTGAGAAGCCCCTTTTACTAAATTTTGTTAAGTGCTAACGCACCATTAATGCGGGAACAATGACCTAATGCAGGATGTGATAAAGTGTATTAGTATTGTTATTTGTGCATGGTAACCATGTGGTATTCATTTATTCATTTTATTTATTTGATTCATTTATTTTTATTTATTTATTTTAGTTATTTATTGGGATTTATTTATTTATTTTAGAGATGGCATTCCCTGAGCAAGAAACAGGTTTGGATGCACTATTCAGCTAGCGTGCTAACATTAGCATGTGCTGAGTAACATTGACTTAATACGGCAAGAAAATGAAATAAGTGAAAAAGGCCAATTTTATTGTATTGAACTGTTATTTTTTTTCTAATAAAAAAGGAATGAAGGAAAAAAAAAGTGAAAACTTATTTTCAGCTGAAACTAAGCTCTGAAGCTTTCAGAACTTTGGCAATGACGTTTGCTGCCTACTATGCATTTATCTAATGTTAGGTGTTTGTTATGCGCCCAGGGGGAGATTCTGTATATTGCACCTAAAAGAATGACACTGAAATCAGTGCTGACTAAGCGCATTCTATAATCGCACCAAGATTTAGGCGCCAATTATAGAATATGCTTAGTTGGTATCTCAACACCTAAAAAACTATGTGCATCCATTTACACCAACGAAAACGTGGCATGAATCCTGGCATGTAGATTTAGGTGCATTAGGTTATATTCTATATCTATGCATAAATTTCAGAATGCCCACAAATCGCCCATAACCACGCCCCTTTTTGCTTGCGTGCATTATAAGTTAGCGAGTTGTAAGTGTAAATTTTAATCAGTGCCAATTAGTGCTCATTATTGCTTGTTAAGTGCTGTTATCAGCACTTATTAGCTTGTTAAGTTACACGTATTGTTATAGAATTTGCTTCGATTTCAGTGTGGATCTCTAAGCGCGCTATATAGAATCTTGGGGCTAATGCCGAAAACCAGTTTTGTGCAACTAACTTTGTCCCCATGACTCAAACCTTTCCTTGACGTTATCCACTTTTTATGAGGCTGAGAGGCATAGTTAACAACATGGGCTACCATTAAGACATGTTATTTTACCACAAACTTATCCTATTTTAGCACAGGTCCCATTTTATAGTTGCCAATAACCCAAGTTAACTGCAAATTAATCTGTCTTAACGGTAGCCCATGTTAATAAATTTCTCCCTTAACGGTAGTCCATGTTGATAACTACACCCCTAAGATGTTTTATATTTCCACTAAAGTCGTGCTTTTTTAGCACAAGCCACATTTTGTGCAGTGAGATGTGGTTAGTGATAACTACATCTTAATGGTAGCCCAAGTTGATAGCTATGTCTCTACGATATATTCAGGGCTTTAGCTACCATTGAATGAGCTCGGCAAATTGCCCAGGGTTGCCCAATGGTAGAGGCAACATGAAGCTGCTCCCAGCTGCAAGTCTTTCATCCCTACCTTCCCCTCTCTCTCTCCTCCTCCTCCTCCTACCTTCCTCTTCCACGACCGGCCTGACATCGCTCCATCCTCCACCTATCTATATGGCATCTCCCTGGTGCTGCAGCAGGTAGCTGGCAGAGACAGAGGCAGCCCTGAAATGTGGCTGTCTTCGGCCAGTGGGGCCTTTCCTCTGCCACGTCCTGCCTTTCTGATGCAATTTCCTATGGGCAGGACGCAACAGAGGAAAGGCCCCTTCGGCTGGAGACAGCCAGTTTTCAGGGCTGCCTCTGCCAGCCACCCTCACAGCACTGGGGAGAAGCCACAGAGATGGGGCAGGGGGAAGGGCAGGAGAGATGTTGGTGGAGCAGGGGGAAGGGAGAGAGAGCATATAGGGGAATCCATATTAAAATAGTGTAGTTTACTGAGAAGCAGTCTCAATGTATGCTTTGATAGCTTATTACTAGAAAGTGATATTAGGTGCATGATGACTCATCAAGCACAATACTGAATAACTAAATAGCTACAGTGCTAATAATTTGCATTTTAAAGATATTTGGTTTGATTTTACTGTATAAGAAAAAAGCTTGTGTAATTAAAAATTACATTACCCTTACTTTTCTTCAGAATTATTCATTTTCAATTAATTCTTCTTTAAGGAAAACAGCTAGAGTGTTCTGTGGGCAAGAAGAATGGGGAGGTATTTTTTGCACTCTGCGGAGCCTCCTCTGGACTCTGCAGAGATGCAGGAGACGTGGGTTCTCATTTTCATAGACTTTACAAAGCTACATAGAGGCACATTTTCAAATCACTTAAACTTACAAAGTTACATGCAGGGGCATTTTCGATATGATGTCTAAGTCCGACTTTGGACGTTTTGCACAAAATGTCCAAAATCCAAATAGGAAAGAAGGTATCTTTTTTTCAAAAATACAATTTTGAACAAGTTTTTGTGCTTTGCACATTTTTTTGGGACCATTTTTGAAAAAAAAAAGACATTCAAATGAAAAACAGAGAAAACGCTACCTGGCTGGTTAAATACCCTCAAGCTGGCTATCTGTCGATATTCAGCAGTTTAATAATTGGCTATCTCCCACTGACTATCCCGGTCAGTGCCTATGTCATGTGACATAGCTGATTACCACTGATTTTCATTAGCTGACTGGTAGAGTTTAGCAGCCAGATGGACCTACGTAAATAGCAGGTCTATCTTTGGCCACTATGCTTAGCCGGTGAGCTGACAAATATCGGCTTAACTGGCTATATTTGTAGAGGCCCAAAGAAAGCTGTAAGTTCAATGCTAGTGGCTGGATACAGCCCCAGCATTGAATTTCCGGGTTCGCCAGTGACTGCAGGAGTTAGCCAGTCTATCTCCAACAGTCTCAGTAATGGCCTCAGTGTCTTTCTATGTGGCACAACCAAAGTGATTTACATTTGGATACTTTCCCTGTCCCTAGCGGGCTCATTGTAAAATGGAATGCAGTGCAGTATCTGAGGCTAAGCATCCTATTATTTGAAAAAATTCCAATGAACTGAATAGTCAAATAACATAGAGGTAATTTTAAATGGCATTTCTGTGGGTAAGAGTACGGAAGTAGTCATTTATAAAATTGCTTGGAGTATTTGTGTGTAAACCTTTGCACATACAGGGGGGGATTCAATAAATGGCACCCAAAGTTCAATATGAACAGATCTGAGCAATGAATGCTTGTAGTTAGAAGGATAAGAACCTCCACTTAGGAAAGGGATGGGAACCTAGGAGGTGAAGTGATCAAAGTAGCGATTTAAGATCAAAGGAAATGAATGACCTATGGAATGGGACCATAACACCCAAACCCTGAGCTCTTATGACTGGGTGATCAGTAATACATGCTTATTTGGCTTATATGTACCTATAAAGAGAGCAGGAGCAAAAGAGAAACTCTATTCACTGTCTACTGTATCTCTGACTTGACTCTTTCGAAGGTATGAAAAGTATGTCTCCCTACCTACTGCCTTCTTGACCATAAGGTAGCAGTTCTCAACCTAGTCGAGACGTACACAGCTATTCTAGTTTTAATGACATCCACAATCAATATGCATGGGATAGTCTTGCCAAATAATTGCTGACATATGTGATATGTGGATGCAATAATACTGTCTTGCAATTCACAGAGTACATCCCAGGTGCATGTTGAGGTTGCTGATTCTGTTAAATGATCACTATCTGTTAGCTACTGTAGCTCCAGTCTAACCCTTCCTCTGGCAAGCGTATCTGTCATTCCCATTCCCTTGAGCAGGGGAACCCAGCCTGGGAGCAAGAACAGGAAAGAGCCTGTTGGAGCCCAAAGTAGTAGCCCAGAGAGGTACACTTTTGGGGAGAGAGTGGACGGACAGGGAGGTCTGATCCACAGAGAAGATTTGCATGCTGCATCAGTGCTGCAGGCCCAGCCTTATATTGTTTTGTCCAGAAAAGATGGGGTATGGACAGGAGAATCTGTAAATATGTACATACTGTAGGGTCTACAAATTGGTCTAGTGGATTTACACAATATCCCTAAGTTGGCTTGTGATTTATTTGTACAAAGATATCAAGTTGGATTACATGGAGGGGCATTTTCGAAAGAAACGTCCAAGTTGCGATTTGGATGTCCTTGCAAAATGGCGAAATCCAGGGGCGTGGAAACCTGTACTTTCGAAAAAAGATGGACGTCCATCTTTCATTTCGAAAATACCATCAGAGACATCCAAATCCTTAAATTTAACGTTCCTAGACATGGACATTTCTGACTTTCGGCAATTTTCAAAATCAAAGACGTCCATGTCAAAAACATCCAAATGCAAGCCATTTGGACATGGGAGGAGCCAGCATTTGTAGTGCACTGGTCCCCCTAACATGCCAGGACAGCATTGGGCACCCTAGGGGGCACTGCAGTGGGCTTCATACAATACTCCCAGGAACATAGCTCCCTCACCTTGTGTGCTGAGCCCCCCAAACCCACTACCCACCGCTGTACACCACTACCATTGCCCTTACGGATGAAAGGGGGCACCTAGATGTGGGTACAGTGGGTTTGTGTTGGGTTTTGGAGGGCTCACATTTACCACCACAAGTGTAACAGGTAGGGGGGATGGGCCTGGATCCGCCTGCCTGAAGTGCACTGCAGTACCCACTAAAACTGCTCCAGGGACCTGCATACTGCTGTCATGGACCTGAGTATGGCATTTGAGGCTGGCATAGAAGCTGGCACAAAATAGTTTTAAATATGTTTTTTGAGGGTGGGAGGGGGGTTAGTGACCACTGGGGGAGTAACGGGAAGTAATCCGCAATTCCCTCCGGTGGTCATCTGTTCATTTTGGGCACCTTTATGTGCCTTATTTGTAATAAAAACACGTCCAGGTGAAAATGTCCAAGTGCTCGTCAGGGACGTCCTTGTTTTTTTTCATTTTGGGTCAAAGACGTCCATGTGTTAGACATGCCCAAGTCCCGCCTTTGCTATGCCTCCGACACGCCGCCTTGAAATTTGGACGTCCTTGCGACGGACTGCAGTTGGAGACTTCCAAAATCGGGTTTTGATTATACCAATTGGACGTCTCTGGGAGAAAGACGTCCATCTTACGATTTATATCGAAAGATGGACGTTCTTCTCTTTTGAAAATGAGCCCAAGGTGACTTATTTCATCCCAGAAGGATTTGAACTACCTGTTTTAGCATTTTCAGTAAAGTTACTGTTTGTTTTCATATAAAAACATGGACTGGAGTCTTTCTTTGCATGAGAGTGAAGTTTGTTTACGCCTGAAACTATCAAAGAAAAATGAATAGAGTAAAGAGTAAATTCCCTGGCTCAATATCCTATGACCTACCGGATCTTTATCCGGCCCCAGTCTGCACTCAGCTCAGTGATTGCGAGAAATTTCTAAATCTTTCTTTTTTGTGGTCCTGGTCTCAAGTGCTGACCTGCGAAAGGGTAGCTGGTGCTCGGACTATGTTGTTTGGTGAGACCAGGGTTACATTATGAATAACGGAATAGATGCTTCTGGACAATGATTACTTACTTCCGACAGACTAGCTTTAGATTTCTTAGGAATAGGGGTAAGGGATATATCACCTCCTGAAGCTCAAAATATCCCAGAAGAGGTTTAGTCAAGTGCCTAGATTACCATGGGTGAGCTAAAGTATGTATGGGTTTTCACAATGCATTGGGGGTGTGTAGTCAAAAATGTTCATTTTGTTTAGCTTCTGGTGTCATTTATAGGAGTTTGTTTTTCTTTTTAGTTTTATTTGTTCATTTTGAGGGCGATATAAATAAAGTTCACTCTTCAGAAAAAGTGTGCAATACTTTTCAATAATGGATATTTTTATGATATAGGGAAAAGGCAACATTTAGGCTAAAACTGACATGAAATGAGATAGGAAATGTCATTTCAAATGACATTTCCTATGTACGTTCAAGTTAATGCACATCGTTACCACTGTTTAGAGAGTTGCACGGGGACAGAAATCTTACCCATCCCCGCCCGCCCCTGCTGGAATCTTACCCATCCCCACTGGAATCTTACCCATCCCCACCCATCCCCGCAAAAATTTAAACCATCTCAACCCGTCCCCACCCGTCCCCGCAAGAATTTAACCCATCCCCGTAAGAATTTAATAGTACATAAAAGAAAGTTCCAGTCAGCTCCCTCAGTCTTTCTCTGGATTTGAGCCACAGCACTGTAGGCAAGGAAGGAACGGAAGTTGGAACTTGGAACACTCTGGTGCGCACATGTAAGATTTGTCTCTGATTCACTGGCAGTGTGTGCTGAGAGGTCGCCACATGCACGCGCCAGTAGGTCAGGTGACATCTGATTGTCGTGCTTGTGTCAGAGCTGAGGTCTGTGCACCAGCCTGGGAGCAAAGAGGATTAATAGTAACATAGTAAGTGACAGCAAATAGACCTGAACGGTCCATCCACTCTGCCCAATAGTCACACTCATGATCAATTCATCATTAAATCAACGAGTGTGATATTATATACTTGATTATGGTCTTTCTTTCGTGTTTCTGGAACAAAGACCACAGAAGTCTATCTGGCCCCATCCTTATGTTCCAACTGCTGGAGTTGCCATCGAAGCCCACTCCAGCCTATTCATGTTCTCATTTGTGGGACACAGACCATAAAAGTCTGTCCAGCACTGTCCTCATGTCCAGCCACTGAAGTTGCTGTCTGAGCCCTTTCTAGCCCATCCTACACCAGATTGCCATGTATGAGACACAGACCATAGAAGTCTGCCAGGTATCAGCTCTAGTTCATCACAGCCAGAGTCGCCATCTAAGTGTCACTTGACATATCCACACACATGCAGCCATTTAAGGTTAGCACGCCTTTTTGAATTCCGTCATCATTTGTGACTCTACCACCTCCTTAATGGAAGACTTTCCACATTTATGCTGTTAAAGCAAGGAAGAAGAGTAGGAGGAGGAGAAGACAGCACTCAAATAAATTGGTATTCGGTAGATGAGAGGCTGGTGCAGGTGCAGCTTACACTTCCACGGGAAGCCCACAGAACTGGTTCCATCCCCGCGGGAACCCCGCAGGAACTGCCTCCATCCCTGCGGGAACCCCGCAGAACTGCTTCCATCCCCACGGGAACCCCGCAGATACTGCCTCCGTCCCCGCGGGAATCCCGTGGGTTCCGCAGGATTCCCACGGGGATGGAAGCCGTGCAGCTCTCTACCACTGTTCCCTTCTAATCTGAGCAGGAGTCCTCCACCTGCATTGCTATCAGTTGGGGGGGGGGGGCAGTGTGTCAATATTATGTTTTCAATCAATAGGGACAGGTAGGTTCCCTGGAGTCCTGCAGAGGTTGCCTGACCCTCACTATTGAAAATGTGATAGTGAATCAACTGCCCTCACTGGCAGGACTGTAGGTGAAGGACTCCTGCTTAGCTTAGAGAGAAAAGTGACAATATATAGAACTACAACTAGACTAAAAAGAGGCATTGCTTGAAGATGAGGGGAGGGGGTGTTTAAATTAGCCAGTAAATCAAACATGAATATATGCATTTTGAAATGTATGAGCAATATTTGACTCCTGTTCTACTACTCATATATTTTGTGGGCAGCTTTAAAGATTAGTTACAAGGTTCCCAACTACAAAAGTATCAGTGTAGTTTACAGTAATGGGACTGCTGAAGATTACACCCCTCTCCTCTTCCTCCCTTACCCATCTTACTTACCCACTTTTTATTGTCCACCTTTTTATATACTATATTCTACTGTTTTATCCATTTTGTATTCTTGTAAACCTGTTTTATTTGTAAGCCGCATTGAACCTGCTAATAAGTGGGAAAGCGCGGCGTATAAATGTTACAATACAATACAATAAGAAAACATGTTATTGTTCTCTTGTTTCTTTTTTTCAGGGATGTGAAGCCAGACAACATTCTTCTCGATGAGAAAGGTCAGGAAACAGTTTGTCCTTTGGTATATTGGTCATACTTGTTAATGTAATTCTTACAGTATATGAATGCCAAATGTACCCACAATAATCTATACTGGTGTCCGTTATTCAAGGATAGTAATCTGAAGTCTTGACAGGTATAAATATATGAATATGTGCCAAGAAGGAAGAGCTGCTACCCAGATAAGTGCCACTGGCCATGGTATAAGGGCTTTTGAATGTTATTCCCCATCTTGTATAACATTGTTGAATTCTAATAGTTAACCAAGATTTTCAGTAAAGGGAATCTTACTGCTGCTGTGCTTGTAGAATTCTTCTCACTCACCTATAAAGTGAAGAAAAGGTATTTGAGAGATGGAATGTTGAAAGAATATATATATTCAATTATATTAAAAAGTAGGTCAGGAAGGTCAGAGTTCACCAGTGTATGGGGTCAAAGGCACAACCATAAATCTCCTTGTCTTGTGCCTGTAGCACTTGTAATCACTTCTGCGGTATCTTCTCTGTAATGTGACTAACAGTCTTTATAGAGAGGATGGGGTCTTAATTATTCCTGATAATGCACAGAGTCCAGTGGGTCTGAGAACTGTAGCACCACCAAAGTACTTCTTGCAACTCAGGAATACCTGTCTGATGACAAACAGGATAAGAACAGCTTCTCCAGCTGTGACTTTGGATCTTTATTGCCCATATCAGGAGTCCAAAAAAAACCAGCCCAGGAAGGTCAGAGGTCCAGATGTTTCTCCTTCCTGAATAGAACTAGTTCTAACTGGTGTAGATACAGTGTTGCCTCCCAAGGTTGTTCATGAATGGCTTACTTGTTCCCATGGTATTTAGTCTCCAGCCATAGGCGTAGACTGGGGGGGCGAGGGGGGGCAATGCCCCCCCAAACGACGACGAGGCGCCGCCGTGCCATTAGTTAAAAAAAAAAACACATGCAGGCATGCGCTCCTCTCCATCCGCTTGGCTTCCCTGCCCTCTCTGGCTGCGTCCCGCCTTCCTCTGATGTCAGAGGAAGGTGGGACGCAGACAGAGAGGGCAGGGAAGCCAAGCGGACAGAGAGGAGCGTGTCCGTCTACCCCTCTCTCTTCCTCCCTCCCTCCGGCGCAGGCAGCAGTCTTTTTCAGCGTTTCTGGCAGCGGTAGCGATGTACACGCTGCCTTCGGCTCTGCCCCAAAGCCTTCTCTTCAAGTTCCTGTTCCCGCATAGGTGAAGGCTTCATGATCTTGGACCTCGCGGGGGGGGGGGGGGGCAGTAGAAGGAAGATGGATGGAACTGGGAGGGGTGGGGAGCAGAGGGAAGATGGATGGATGGTACTGGGAGGGGTGGGGAGCAGAGGGAAGGAGCAAGAGATGGTTGGGACTGGGAGGGGTGGGGAGCAGAGGGAAGGAGCAAGAGATGGATGGGACTGGGAGGGGTGGGGAGCAGAGGGATGGACCAGGAGATGGATGGGATTGGGAGAGGTCAGGCACAGCAGAGGGAAGGAGCAGAAGATGGATGGGACGGAGGGATGGTGAGCAGAGGGAAGGAACAGAAGATGGATGGGACTGGGAGGGGTGGGGAGCAGAGGGAAGGAGCAAGAGATGGATGGGACTGGGAGGGTGGGGAGCAGAGGGAAGGAACAGAAGATGGATGGGACTGGGAGGGGTGGGGAGCAGAGGGAAGGAGCAAGAGATGGATGGGACTGGGAGGGTGGGGAGCAGAGGGAAGGAGCAAGAGATGGATGGGACTGGGAGGGGTGGGGAGCAGAGGGAAGGAGCAAGAGATGGATGGGACTGGGAGGGTGGGGAGCAGAGGGAAGCCTACTGGAAAGAAGACACTGCATAAAACAGAAGACACTGGGACCAAAGCAAATAGAAAAACTAAATGATCAGACAACAAAGGTAGATACAAGTATTTTATTCATAATTTATAAATTGAAATGTCAGCTTTTTGAAATGTGCATCTGTGATATTTTGCCTGTAAATTTCAATTCCTTCCTCCATATTAGCATATTCATTTGCATATGTATATATGCAAATGATATGCTAATATGCTCCGCCCATTCTTTGCCCCCCCAAATGAAACAGTCAAACTACGCCTATGTCTCCAGCCAAGCAGTATGTCTTCCAAAAAGCTGCAAGTCAAAGAATTTTACAGAAAGAATGGCATTATGGATGGTTCAGAGCATGAATTTGAGCATAACTTAGGCCTCAGGCCCACAAAGGTGACCTGGAAAACACCCCTATGATATGCTGTCTTTCAGTAGGAACAATCAAAGTGGGTTACAGGCTAAGCAATAAAATGACAGGAAAGGAACTACAAATTACAGATAGGACAGAGAAGGAGAAACAGGGAAGAAGAGAGCAACATGGCAGAACTAATGGCTGGCTGCTGTCAGAATGAGGTCCTATGCACCAGTCAATCCTGGAAAGGCAAGAGAGAATAGATAGGTTTTGAAAGCAGATGTTAATTTAAGACAAGACGTCTCAGTGCAAAGGTGAAGTGGAAGGGAATTCCATAAAGGGGGGCATTATCTATCTATCTATCTATCTATCTATCTATCTATCTATCTATCTATCTATCTATCTATATTTTGTTGTTACTTTATACTTTGGTATTTGCTACATATCAAATAACTGCATAAAATAAAAGAAATTACCTGCAATTATTTTGCTATTCTTTTTTTTCTGCATGATGTCAGACAATTATAGGCTTGGACCAGAAAATCCACCACCCCAAGGATTTTAACTTTATCCCACGCTAGCTCTACCTCACTTCATCTTCCCCAAACAGCTGAGCCACCAATAACCTATGTATATGTTCCTTCCTTCCTCTTAGTTCAACTTATTTCTGATTGCAAATGCAAAATATCACATAGACCTCATGCTTACGGTTGCAATTGATATACATGCCTCATAAGTATGAAATTAGTCTCTTTCTTTTACAATTATCAGTTTTGAAGAATGTTTGCATTTGAACACAAATTGTGTGTACCATATTTTTAAAACCTTTGTGTAAATTTGGAAACCAAGATATGGTTTATTTCATCTATGATTGGGACATATGTGAAAACAGATGAAAGAAATAGTGACATATCTCCTAAATGTTTCTCTCTCCTGTTTGTCTCCAATTAACTTTTTGTAAGAACATATTTTTAACTTTCAATCACTTGTGTGAGAGTTTTCAGAAAATAAAGACACAAGTTGAGAAACTTCTTTTCTCAAAGTTTAGAGGCAGACAAAATTATTTAGAGAAAAAGTGCTTTCTGTCGGACACAGTATCAGTATTTACTCCAAGTCCTTGGGGGTTGCCAACAGGTCAGGTTTTCAGGATACAGGATACTCTTAATGAATATGCAGGAGAGAGATTTGCATACAATGGAAATAATAGGTGCACAAATCTCCCTCCTGCATATTCATTGGTAGTATTCTGAAAACCTGACCCATTGGAGGTCCTGGAGGATGGGGAATGAATACCAAGGCCCCAGTCAGTCTGTTTTTTAGGATATCCTCAATGAATATGTGTAAGATAGATCTGCATTCAATAAAGGCAGCACATAAAGATCTTTCTCATGTATGTTCTTTGTGGGTAGTCTAAAATCTAGACTGGGTGAGAGGATAATAATGTACGTGATGAATTAATTAGCAGGTATCCCACTGGTTAATTGCTTAAGATTTCTATAATATGACAGTATATTCTAAATTTCACTCATTGTGTTATTTGAATACTTGACTGGACTAAAATGATAAGTTAAGCTTTGAAATTTGTAGTGCAGTGACTT